>NC_041215.1:129824380-129912225 GCF_002837175.3 Physeter macrocephalus | reverse complement strand
CTCCATACTGTTCTCCATAGTGGCTGTATCAATTTACATTCCCACCAACAGTGCAAGAGGGTTCCCTTTTCTCCACACCCTCTCCAGCATTTGTTGTTTGTAGATTTTCTGATGATGCCCATTCTGACTGGTGTGAGGTGATACCTCATTGTAGTTTTGATTTGCATTTCTCTAATAATTAGTGATTTGAGCAGCTTTTCATGTGCTTCTTGGCCATCTGTATGTCTTCTTTGGAGAAATGTCTGTTTAGGTCTTCTGCCCATTTTTGGATTGGGTTGTTTGTTTTTTTAATATTGAGCTGCATGAGCTGTTTATATTTTTGGAGATTAATCCTTTGTCCATTGATTCGTTTGCAAATATTTTCTCCCATTCTGAGGCAGCTGGTATTTTTGTTTTTGTTTTGTTTTGCTTTGCTTTTGCTGCCCTGATACTCATCTCTCAAATAACATAGCCTCCTGCAAAGTGCTCGAGAACCCTTGAGTATGGATTTTTATTCATTGTTGTTTATTAGGCACTGGGATTGTACAGAGTTATGAATAGGATAATAAGCAGAGTTGTTTCCCACGTGGAAGCTTCCCTGTTGGATAGTGACCCTGGCAATAAACAAGATAATTACTATATAGTAAAATTTCAGGTCGTGTCAATGCAATGAAGGAAAACAAAGCAGAGTTAGGAAGGCGTTTGTTGGTGTGATGATAGGCTGGTTAAAGAAACCGTTTCTGAGGTGATTTTGTGGAGAACAAAATGGAGTGAGAAAACCAGCTCCGCAGGGATCTGAGGGAAAGAGGAAGTGCAAGGCCGCAGGTGGAAATGTCATGAGACAGCAGGAGGGGCCTATGGAAGGTGAAAGGAGAGTGGTAGAAGATGAAATCTGGGAGGTGTAGGTACTTGCCAGGTCGTGTTGGACCTTTGCAGGCCAGCAGCAAATGTGGGATTTAAACTAAGGGTAACCAGGATTTATCTGTATTATGAAAAAGATCAAACGTACACAAAAGTTGAGAGTATTATTAGTAGTATAATAACATCCATGAATCCATCAACAGTTATCGATCCACATGACCTGACCATTGTTTCATTTATATCCTCAGTTGTTCTCCCCACTCCCAAGTTTATTTTAACTTTTTCCATTTGCATGTATTTGAATTTATATCTGTAAAAATAAGGACATAACCACAGTACTGTCTAAAAAAGTTTATATTAAGAAAATCCTTACTAAGTATCCAGAATTCAAATGTTCCAGTCCTCACATAAATACATTTTAAAAACTTTAATTTAACTGATGGCAAAGTATAGATCATATTTTTAATGTGTGTGCTTTTTTATTTTTTAAGAGAAATTTGATTTCATTTATTTTTCCACTTCATTTATTTTTGGGGAGAAGGCTGGGAAGAAAAATTGTTGCAGAGCTACCCAAGAGTATTAGCATTAAACATTGGAAATCCATATTAAGGCTTGACTATTGCACATGAAATTAACATAAACAATAGACTAGAACCAGAGTAGAAAACAGTGACACACCCCCATGCCCATGACCCAGCTTCAGCAATGCCTGCTTCATGGCCAGTCTGTCTTTACACCCACCAACATCCCTCCTCTTGTATTAATTGGAAATGAATCCCAGACATTATATAATTTTATCTATAAACATTTCATCATGTAGCTCAAGATAATGTCCCTTAAAACACACATACACATGCATGCATACATCCACATTACTGTTATTATATCTGAAAAAGAAACCAGTAATTCCTTATTGATAGATACCCATTCAGGCAGATTTCCATTGTCTCAAATGGAAAAGTAAAAAAAAAAAAGTAAACTTCTTGTTAAACTGGTAGTTGGATCTAGAGGCTTTTTCAGGTTCAAGTTTGGTTCTTTATTTTCTTCCTCTGGTGAGGAAAGACTATGCAAAAGTGGTAGTGTTTTCTACTATTAGGAAGCCCACAAAGTCTATAGACAACAGGGATTACAAATGAAAGTATTTCATATCTAATGATCAGTCTTCATTTATTAGAAGTAAAAGAAGTAATTTAGTTGAACTATATAAAGAATATCTCTCCCTTCTGTTTGGTTACCCAGGAGAATAGTTGGTATAGGAAAAATATTTCCTACCCTTTATTTACCAGTTTTGCATCCTTCAAAGTGCTGTTGTTTTTGTTTTAAGTATCATTGTCAATCAGGTTGAGATGTGTTTTAGCCATTTCATTGATTTTCATTGATGATGAAATTGTCTAGTCATCATCTGATCTTTCTGATGTGATCTCAGAGTTTTTGATGCCCTCTTTGCTTTCTGATGAGCCAAGTTGAACACCCCCTACCCGCCCCCCCACCTGAAATCAGACATTGCCTCAGAGAGCCCTGGTTTTCTTTATAGGAAATGGTATTTAGATTACACAGTCTGGGCTGTTGGCGTATTTGCTACTGGGTTGATCATTGTTGTTAGACACTTTTAATGGACAAAAGTAGGAAATAATTGTATTTAATCTTTTAAGATTAAAAATCATGAGTTCATACTGATACTGCCAATTCACATTCAGGGCTGCAGGGGTTTTATTTATCTTGTATCTTTCCCTCCTGCCAAAAGTTTCAGTTCCCAGTGATAACAACATAGTCATTTATTTGCTTTATCCTACAGTACAAAATTCCAACCTAACACCAAAAATAGCATTATTGAGAAAGTTTTAATTTTGTAACAGTTCTTTTTTTGTTCTTGGGATATATCTCACTTTGTGGTCATTTTTTGCATTTTAGAGTCACTTGAAATAATTCTTTACATTCATGCCACCAGGCTGGTTTGGCGCATTTGCTTTATTTTGCTTTTAATTTTTAGGGATTGACTTTAAAATGTAGTCTTGCTTTTATAATTTGTTATATTTACATGGTTCCTGAAGTCAAATCTACAAATTTTTGAAAGTCTTATCTTTTGCTATCCCTTTAGCCTGTCTCCCCCTCCCACACAAATAACCTTTGTAAGTTTGTGGCCTGTCTTTTTGTTATTTACTTAAGAAAACAAAAACAAATCCGTATTATCTACTTCACACACACTGACTTTCTTAGATAAGAGTAGTAAATTTTACATACTTTGCCTTGCTTTTAACAGTATGTTTTGGTGTTCACTTTTCATAGCTGCTGTGCGCGTCACACACATGCGCAGAGAGAGAGAAAGAGATTCCCCATTCCTTTTGTAAAGCTGCCACAGTGCTGCAGTGTGTGGATGTACAGTTTATTTTGCCAGTCTCCTGTTGGACATTTGGGTTATTTCCAGTCTTTGTTGTGTTGCAGTGAAATACAGCTTTCCTGTTTTTACCTGTGTTACCTTCAGGATAGATTTCTAGAAGGGAGGTTGCTGTGTAAAGGGTAAATGCGTACAACATTTTGGCAGATGTTGTAAATCAGCCTCTTTTGGAGATAATAATGCATATCCTTGGCTTATTATATATAGCCTGCCATATAGTAATACGTTATCATATCCCAAACAGTGCAACCACCTTACAGCAATTTAACTCTTTTTCTCCTGCCATCCTTTATGCTGTTGTTTAGTTTTACTTACACATGTGCTATAAACACAATAAGACAATTGTTGTTTTAGAACATCCATATTCTTTTATTTTTGCCCACATATATACCATTTCCAGTATTGTTAATTCTTTCCTGAAGTCCCTTTCTTCTATCAGGATTGTTTCCCTTCAGTCGAAAGAACTTTTTTTATATAGTAAGTGACTGCTAGTAATGATTTCTCTCTGCTTTTGTTGGAGGAATCCTTGATTTGCCTTAATTTTTTTTTAACATCTTTATTGGAGTGTAATTGCTTTACAGTGTTGCATTAGTTTCTGCTGTATAACAGAGTGAATCAGCTATATGTATACATACATCCCCATATCCCCGCCCTCTTGCGTCTCCCTCCCACCCTCCCTATCCCACCCCTCTAGGTGGTCACAAAGCACCGAGCTGATGGCCCTGTGAGCTGATAACCCTGTGCTATGCGGCTGCTTCCCACTAGCTAGCTATTTTACATTTGGTAGTGTGTATATGTCATTGCTACTCTCTCACTTCCTCCCAAGTCCATTCTCTACGTCTGCGTCTTTGTTCCTGTTCTGCCCCTAGGTTCTTCAGAACCATTTTTTTTTAAGATTCCTTATATATGTGTTATGCCTTAATTTTTAAAAGGTAATTTCCCCAGGTGTAAAATCTCATATTAGCACTTTGTAATGCTCTTCTGGTTTCCGTAGTTTCTGTTTAAAAGTCTTACTGTTACCCTTTCAAGGCAGTTCTTTTCTCCCAGCTTCTTTTAAGATTTGCTTTTTCAAACCATTATTAATTTTTAATAATTTGACTGTGTTAGGCCTATGTGACATTTTCTTTCATTTTTAATTTGCTCGGGTTTCACTGAGCCTTTGAATATTTGAGTTGATAACGTTCATCAGCTTTGGAAGATTGTTGGCCATTATGTCTTCATATATTGTTTCACTTATCTCATTATCTCTTCAAATATTCTCCTTCCTTTTCTTCTGGGAGTATCAAGATTGTACATGTTCAGACTTCGGACTTGATCTACCGTGTCGCTCTAGCTCTAGCTCTATTTTTGTTTTTGTTTTCCCCAGGTTTTTCTATTCCCCCCAGTTTGAAAACTTTCTGTTGACCGTATTTCAAATTCACTAATTCTTTTTTCTGCTGTCTTCTTCAGTATTTGGTTAAACTCATCAATGAATTTTAAATTTCAGATATTATGTTTTCCAGTTCTAGACAGTTCTTTGATTTTTAAAAATAGATTCCAATTCTCTGTTGAAGTTCTTTTCTTTTTTAAATTTATTTATTTATTTATTTATGGCTGCATTGGGTCTTCGTTGCTGCGCGTGGGCTTTCTCTAGTTGCCGTAAGCAGGGGCTACTCTTTGTTGCGGTGCACGGGCTTCTCATTGAGGTGGCTTCTCTTGTTGCAGAGCATGGGCTCTAGGTGTGCGGGCTCAGTAGTTGTGGCTTGCGTTCTCTAGAACACAGGCTCAGCAGTTGTGGCGCATGGGCCTAGTTGCTCCGCGGCATGTGGGATCTTCCTGGACCAGGGATTGAACCTGTGTCCCCTGCACTGGCAGGTAGATTCTTAACCACTGCACCGCCAGGGAAGTCCCACTGTTGAAATTCTTTACATTCTTACCCATTTTGTCCATCCATGCGTATATTTTCAATTTCTTAATCATAGTTATAGAATACTTACTTTATAATTTCTAGGGATGTTAGTTTGCTTCTATTGTCTTTTTTCCCCATTTGATTGTTAGTCACATATTCCTCTTCCTCTTCATATGTCTGGTAATTGATTATGTGAACTGAAGAGACGCCAAGTGATGTTTTCTACCAGTGAGTGTTTCCTCTTTTTCTGTGTTAAAGGGTCAGAAGCTGATCACTTTGCTTTAGTCAGGGCTTTAGCTTGTTTTGACCGAGTTATAATTTTTATATGACTCATTTCACCTCTAGCTCATTCCTGTTTCTCTGTTGTGACCCGACCAGGGTTTTTTTGTGTGTTTGTTTTTGTTTGTTTTGTTTTTTTAAATTTGGCTGCACTGTGCGGCTTGTGGGATCTTAGTTCCCCAACCAGGGATTGAACCCAGGCCCTCGGCAGAGGAGGCTCAGAGTCCTAACCACTGGACCGCCAGGGAACTCTGTCTCCCAGGGTTTTTTTTTTTTTACTGAGAACCTTGCAAGTCTGTCTAGTTAGACTTGCTATTCTTTATGCAGTTTCACAATGTGGCAGATGTCTTGAAGGTAGGGCACTGGCTGTGTATGAGTCAGGCCTCCGCCCTCTGTGGGGACTTTGTCCTGTGAGCACCCTGAGGCTGCAGGAGTTTTCACTGTGTCCTACCAAAACTTCTGACTCGACCCCCAGCCCTCTTCACAGCTTCAGAACTCAGCAAATGTCCAGTGGGGTCGATTCAGTTGAACACATCAGCCTCCTGTGATTCCCTGAAAGGCTCTGGGTTCTCTTTCTCTCTGTATCAGCAGTTGGCAAACTACTGCCCAAGAGCCAAATCGGCCTCCTCTCTTTGTATTGATATAGCCTGTGAACTAAAAGTGATGTTTACTTTTTAAATGGCTGAAAAAGTTTAAAAATTATTGTTTTGTGACTTGAAAATTTACTGAAATTCAAATTTCAGTGTCTGAAAATGAAGTTTGATTGGAATATAGCCGTGCTCGGGTTATGTATTGGCCGTGTGCTTTTGTGCCACCGTGCCAGGGTCGAGTAGTGGCAGCAGTGACCTTGTGGTCTGCAGAACCCAAAATATTTACTCTCTGGCTCTTTGTAGAAGATGTTTGCCTACCAACCCCTGATGTATGATAGTGGTTTTTCAGAGTGTGGCCTGTAAATTCCAAGCTAGTTCTTGAGACCCTTATATTGAATTCATACGGCCAAGACTGATAATAACTACTAAGGTCTTTCCTTTTCCACTTTGTTCGTGTTTGAACTAAAAGTGCAAAAGCTGTTGTGGGTGTAAAACTGCTGGTGCCTTAATTAGAGTCAAGGCAGTGGCACCAGACTACTGGCAGGTATTCTATTTTTCAGTGTCACACGGTCCTAGTAAAAAAAACTCCATGTTTACATAAGGATGCGCTTCCAAAACAGAGTCATTAATTTTGTCTTTACTAATGCGTCCATGTCTTTCAAATAGTCTTTGTGGCAGAGTAGGCCCGTTTTTCCACACGCTTCTTCTCTCGTAAGCTAGTTTCTCGGCTTGGGAGAGGGAGCAGGGGTGAGCGCGCAGCTCTCTCATTCAGCCTGGCGTTCAGGCCGTTTGCAACGACAGCAGCAAAACAGTGCTACTCGCCACTGTATTTTGTTGCTGTTGTTTTGGAAAATTGTGATCTTTTTCACAAGTTTTTGTTTATAATAATATGTAATGAATTAACCAAGTATTTCAAAATGTTTCTCTTTTAGTTCCAGACACATTTTATAAATAACAGTAGATCTAAACCACACACACGGGGTCTCGGTAATTTTCAGGAGTATAAAATTACCCTTAAAACCAAAACTGACTGATCTGTATGAGGTGGTTTCTCTTCACATGTCAGAGGAAAATAATGGCAGTGACTTTTTGTTGTCATTTGGCCTAAGGTCCTTTTAGGAACATCCCAGAAGTCCAGTGGTATTCATGATGATTTGTTTGAGCATGCTGAAATGATCCATGTGCTTAGACCTGCCAGCCTCAGTGTTGATAGAGCATCCAACGACTTGCGTCACTTTTTCCTATTTTTGGTGGTTGTTATTAGGGTATACTCTGAACTATTTCATTCTTTAAAAACAAATCTAGAAGCAGCTGAAGATTCTTTTGTTTTTCAGTTACTTTCCCTTCATTTTGTTCTTTCTTCCACATTATTTCAGCACAAAAATGTTAAGCCTGCCCTAACTGGAACTGATAGTATTTAGTTTGAAAACCTTAAAGATGCTGTCCCTTTGAACTTGAATGTCTTGCAGTGTATTTTTGGACAGATTCTTAATTATGCTAAAGGGAGTTAGGCAGTGATGGTTATGCAGTTCATTAGCCACAGCCTTAAATAATAGAGAAAACAGACCTTGTCAGGATTATTGTGTATCCCTTTGAAAGGTTTATGCCCTCCCAGAAGATCATTGATGCTTAATTGGGAAAAAATTTTTTTGATGTTCATATGAATTCCACATTCATTGACAGTTTCCAAACATATATCATTTCTAAGCATTTCAGTACTTGATGGAAAAAATCCAAACAATACAAACAATAAACTGGAAAGGTCTCAGGAGGGAAAGGACTTGAAAGTAACCTCAGGTATAAGGTTATAAGCATTCATGGAGTTGATCATGGTTACAAGAAGGAGGGTGTCCAGGAAAATTTGAAACATATTTGTAGACTTTATTTTTGAGTGTCTTACTCGGTTTATTGACAACTTATTTATTGTGGTACTTGAGCCTTAGCATTTTTCAAATGTTTGGGCGATGGAATTGACCCTTAAAAGTAGAAGTACTCTAAAGCACTGTGATAGCAGCATCTGCACATGAAATGAGAGGAGGTGAAAAGGCCAGTCTTTTGCTGTTTTTAGAAAGTATTTCATTCTTTTCATTCCCTTTTGTTAGATGCATTGTTCTGTTTGTCTTTATTTCCTTGCCCTTTTCACTGTCACTTGGATTCCATTTATTCGGATGGAGGTATTTAGAGGTGTATAGCATTTCCTTAGATGCCTGGGCATCATTGTTTGCCAGGTTTTTAATTACTGCAGAAGGCTTTCTGCTCACTAGCTATGCATATTTTTGAAAGCATGTATGTTAAAGGTAGCAGTTCATATTAGTCTTATGGATATTAATTTTTGTTTCAGCTGTTAAATACCAATCAACTTCTCTCATTTAAAAAGATAAAACTTAAAAGAGAAAAATATAAATAACTGTGACATTACTTTATGGCAGAGTAAATCCAGCTAATTTAATTATGTCTTGAATAGTCTGCAGCCTGTCTTAACACTGGTGCAGACCTAGCCTTTAATTGTATAGACCTAGCCTTTAATTGGGATCCAAAGAAGAAAAGCATCCAGCATGTAAAGTCACACTTAACACCTAGTAATAATTTTAAGTGTTTAAAAATAATGATTTTTTTTTTTTTTTTCCACGTGAAGGTTCTAAGGCCCAGCAGCTTCTGCAAGGACTACAAGCAAGCGATGAAAGCCAGCAACTCCAGGCAGTTATTGAGATGTGTCAATTATTGGTCATGGGAAATGAGGAGACACTGGGAGGGTTTCCTGTCAAGAGTGTTGTTCCAGCTTTGGTAAGAGAGTTTTCCCCTCGTTTTATCCCAGTCATCCTCTGAATGCTGCCCATATTTTTTTTTTTTTTTTTACTAAAAAAAACATGATTATTGTCGTTAGGAATTTTAAAATAGGATAGAACTAAGAGATAGTAGAGTGTGGCTTAGTGCTTTTATTTCATGCTTTATAGAGATTGTGCGTGACTGTTAATGATGGATGAGTAAAATTTCTAAACCATTTCTTTTTTTTGATAAATTTATTTATTTTTTATTTTTATTTTATTTTTGGCTGCGTTGGGTCTTCGTTGCTGTGCGCAGGCTTTCTCTAGTTGCGGCCAGCGGGGGCTGCTCTTCGTTGCAGTGCACGGGCTTCTCCTTGCAGTGGCTTCTCCTGTTGCAGAGCACGGGCTCTACGCACGCGGGCTTCAGTAGTTGTGGCTTGCGGGCTCTCGTGCGCAAGCTCAGTAGTTGTGGCGCATGGGCTCAGTTGCTCCTCAGCATGTGGGATCTTCCTGGACCAGGGCTCGAACCTGTGTCCCCTGCATTGGCAGGCGGATTCTTAACCACTGTGCCACCAGGGAAGCCCTAAACCATTTCTTGTATGCTATCTTTGATACTTCAGTGACCACGTTTTAAATTTCAAGTTGTTAGCCCCATCAGGTGATACCTTGATGTACTATGCCAAAACTTACATGCTTTTTTCTTTTAAACTGGTGATTCACAGGACAATAACAAGCAGCTCACTTGTGGGTTCTCTTTGTGGGCCATCAAGGTTTCATGCTTGATAGCAGTGTGCATGGCAGAGCATTCAAGCCAGAACACCACATGGATCCTCCAGCTAAAAAAAAAATGTTTTATGTTAAGCAAAAACAAAAGAAACAAAACAATACTCAACAATAGAAAAACAATTTTTTAAATCTTTTAATGATTTTTCAACACAGTTGTGAGTTGATATTTAGAATTTATTAATATTTTAATCGCTTAAGCTTTTTAATGTGAAAACAACAGGAAGAGAAATTGCCATTACTAAATGTAGGCCCTTGAGCATAATACATCTTTCAAATAGTGGCTTGGTAATTTTCTCAATGCTAGATTAAAGAAATTGGCTATAATTTAAGATTAAAATTAAGTCTGAATGAAATAGTAACAGAAGACTAACATAAGCATGAATATACATTCATAGTGTATTTTACCTTGGAAGTTAAATATCATTCAAGTCTTTGTTTACACATCTAGTAAAGTTGACAAAAGTGAAACTGTGAGTGGAGTATCAGATTGTCTCATTTGATCACATTATCACATTACGGAGAGAGCTGAGTGAAGACCAGTCAAATACAAGATGACATAGTCTTTATTCGTCTTGTTCTTATTTGTTGGATGGCTCTGCTCTGGCAGGAAGTGATAAAGGATAGAACAGTCTCTTTACCTTCTGCCATGCAGACCTCCTGGTAACAAAAGCTAGCTCTCAAGTCTTACCAGTTCCACTCTATAGGTTTGCATATTAATTTTTTAATGTTTCATGAAAGCAGTATTAGCCTTTGTACTCTGACATTTACCTATGTTTATATTCATGCTCAAATTATTGATTTCTTCAGTAGCTGGCTTTTATGGCCTGAATTAAACTTCCTTGTTTGTTTTTGTTCATTTAAAAAATAAATAGTAACAAAGGACTAGGTTTACCATGTACTTACCTCTGTTAAACTGCAGTTTTTTTGTTTTTTTTTTTTGTTTTTTTTTTTTAACATCTTTATTGGAGTATAACTGTTTTACCATAGTGTGTTAGTTTCTCCTTTACAACAAAGTGAATCAGTTATACATATACATATGTTCCCATATCTCTTCCCTCTTGCGTCTCCCTCCCTCCCACCCTTCCTATCCCACCCCTCTCGTGGTCACAAAGCACAGAGGTGATCTCCCTGTGCTATGCGGCAGCTTCCCACTAGCTATCTAATTTACATGTGGTAGTGTATATATGTCCCTGCCACTCTCTCACTTTGTCACAGCTTACCCTTCCCCCTCCCCATATCCTCAAGTCTGTGCTCTAGTAGGTCTGTGTTTTATTCCCGTCCTACCACTAATCTCTTCATGACATTTTTTTTCTTAGATTGCACAGCTGGTGGGAATGTAAATTGATAAACTGCAGTTTTTATTGGTTAAATAAAGAAGTTGTTAAATCTAGGCAGAAACATTAGCATAATCCAATTTTCTTAATTTGCTGGTGGTATTGATTGGATTTAAGTACTTGGCTGACCTGCACAAGTCAGCTCATGCTGTTAATAATGAATTGTCCAGATTTATCTTTCATCACAGTTGAATATTATAAATATATATTCATCAATCACCATACACCTGTGTGGCCATAAACAGTCATTTTTGGTGAAGAATCTGTTTACAGCAGTTCTTCCCAAATGTGGTATTACAAGGTTCATTCCACCTTAAAGAATTGGAGAACTTATTACTTTTTCTGTTAGCATAACAACCACTTTAGAGTAGGTGTTTTATAAGTGACTGATTTGTAGGTGATTTGAGACAGAGTGTGCACGCTTGTGCATGTGTGTGTGTGTTTATGTTTAACAAAAACAGTTATCAGGATCTCTGGTATATAGATATATTTTACCAAGCATAAGTCAGAGCTGAGAAGACATTCATATTAAATGAATATTGCATTAGGATATCTGATGTCTGACGTACATTTAATTGAAAGGTACTTCACAGCTTAAATTCAATGCATTTAAAATTTCCATTGAACTAGAAGACAGTGAATGATTGTCTGTTTCCCCAGGTAGGAAATTTCTTTGGTAGCTTTGGCTGCTTCAGGAAGATGGAGTGTATATCTGTAGTAGTTTTGCATCCCCTCCTTTGAAAAACATGGTTAAAATCTGCTTAAGGTCTTTCCCACAAGAAAAACTAAAAATCAGATGTTTAGACTAACTCATGCATTTGTAAAATAATTATATTACTTTGAGCTTTAATTAGCACATAATTCATTTTTGATGTGATCAATATCGTGTTTAAATCCTATACTACTGTGTACTTTACAGCTGAGTTAAATGGTGCTTCCCTCAACTTTTAGAGAAGCTAATTTACAAGAGTTTATAAACTATGATATTGAATCTGTACTGATAGTTGTTAATTTAACAAATGTCAGTGCATTGCTGGTCTGTTTACTTATGTATAGTACTTATTGACACCTGTTAAGCCCTCAGTGACATGTTAATGGGCTTCTGAATGGGGGAATAGAGGCACCAGGAGGGTTGGTTGTAAGCAGCAGGAAGGCTTTGCGTTTGACCTGGATCATTGGTGATGATTATCCCAAGTCAGTGCTTCAGTGTATGTGTCATGCCCTCCTAAGCATAATCATTTATTGTGTATGCATGCTAGGTTTTAACTTGATATTATTTTTGTATGGTAAAATTCTTGGATCATACAGTTCTATTTCAGTTGAAGTAGAAGAAATACTTCTAGGACTTCTAAGAATATAGCTTCTAATACTTGTTATAATCTTTTTAAACAGATAACATTACTGCAGATGGAGCATAATTTTGATATTGTAAGTATGTACTATGTTTTTAAAAACCACTCCAAATTTAAATTTTGAGTTTTTATTGAGTAAAAATGGCTTCTTTTCTAGATGAACCATGCTTGTCGAGCCTTAACATACATGATGGAAGCACTTCCTCGATCATCCGCTGTTGTAGTAGATGCAATTCCTGTCTTTTTAGAAAAGGTAATCCTACTTCTGCCCAACTTGTTCGAAAGCAGACATAGGGGAATCACATTGAGAACTCTTTTGACTGTTGAATTCTAAAGTAGTATATCAAATTGTGAGGCCACATTAAAAGACATTTTTTAGCATCCATTATTTAACTAAAGTATATTTTTTAGCCAGGGTTTCAGAAAAATGTTTTATGTCTGGCAGAGCGGCAGTTTAAAGTTGATGCTAATAAAGCATTTGTAAAATCAACCCGGTATTATAATTTTTTAATGATAGCAATTACTGCCTTAGTATAAAATCTTTCAGAGAAGAACTTAAAGCCCTTGATTAAAAATAATCTCATTATTTCTAGAAAACATCCCAGTGAGGTTGATAGCTATTTATACCCTCATTTTACAGCTGAGAATGCTGAGACAGACAAAGTGCCTTGCTCAAGGTCATAGCACAGTAAAATTTGCATTATCTGATAACTTTGGAATATGCTATAAAGTTTAAAACTTGACTTTTAAAATTTGTTGTATAAACCAACCCGTTTATTTTAAACATGAAGATTTAAAGTTATATAATTGAATTTAGTTTATTCTCTATGTAAAACATATTTTTCAACATCTTTAAAGTAGTTGGAAGGAAAAAAAAAGTATTGGCAGTACGTTTGGCTTAAGCACATAAATCGCTGGTTTCCTATGGTGGGTTTCAGGTTAGAGGCAGTATGGATTGATGGAAATTAGAGAAAGTGTTGTTTATTCATGTCAAAGATGAGCAACGAGTAAAAAACTTGAATGATAACCTTAAGTTTCCTATTTATATGTTCCCAGCTGCAAGTTATTCAGTGTATTGATGTGGCAGAGCAGGCCCTGACGGCCTTGGAGATGTTATCACGTAGACACAGTAAAGCCATTCTACAGGCGGTAAGTGTTGTTACTGAAGGACTATATTTCATTTAATGTTGGATTTTAGATCCACATTTGTATGAGTTCCTAGATTGCAGTCTCTATAAGGTACACATGCTGTTTCCAAGTGATGTGCTAGACTTTTAGTAGGCTTTTTAAAAAATTGCTGATAAAAGGGTATTTCTTGGCTTTAACAGTTTCCTATATTTTAGGGTGGTTTGGCAGACTGCTTGCTGTATCTAGAGTTCTTCAGCATAAATGCCCAACGGAATGCACTAGCAATTGCAGCCAATTGCTGCCAGAGTATCACGCCAGATGAATTTCATTTTGTGGCAGATTCCCTCCCATTGCTAACCCAAAGGCTAACCCACCAGGTACAACATAAACCTATTTTATGTATCATAAAACATTTTTATTACATTTTTTTAAATGCTAATTTCAACTAGGGTCTTAAATCTTCCAACTGGATATGTAACTTGGAAATGTTCTGATCTGTGTTTTTTCCTGTTACCTAGTCATGTACTATATATTAGGTTATTTTATGAAATTTCAGTGGATTTACCCAAATGAGCAGTACTTCTTCGTTTATGATATCTTCAACTATTTTGACTTTAGGGGTAAATTTATTATTTCAGCAAACACTGAGTGTTTCCTATGTAATATGATCAGAATTTCCTTTTAGAAAGATCACCATTTCCTGAAAGGTATTGGGTTAGGCAGGCAAGACTAGGAGGGTATGGGTTAAGATCACAAGAGAGATGAGACTATGTATGTGCCAGATAGAAATGAAATAAGAAACGCAGACTGCAGCTGTCTGGGGTTGGAGAAGTACAGGAGCAATTAGGAGATGGACTCAGTGGGCCTGGTGTTGCAGTATGAGAAGCAGAGCTTATAGAGCCCCTGGTGGAGGACCGTTCGTGAGTTAAGCTTTGAGATTTTAGAGAAATTGAATTTTCTTGTAATGTTTCAAAGTGTTGTTATCGCTTAAGAGCTTTTTAGAGATCTGACTTTTAAGTCACCTTTACAAAGTGTGCTTAAAATCTTCTTGGGGAAAATTAGGTACATAAAATATACAGGCATACCTCGGAGATACTGTGGGTTCAGTTGTGACCACTGCAGTAAAGCGAAATATCACAATAAAGCGAGTCACAAGAATTCTTTGGTTTCCCAGTGCATATGAAAGTTCTTTTTGGCGACGGACCCGTAGTGGTCCATGGCCTGTTAGGAACTGGGCCGCACAGCAGGAGGTGAGCAGCGGGCGAGTGAGCGAAGCTTCATCTGTATTTACAGCAGCTCCCCATCGCTCGCATTACCGCCTGAGCTCCGCCTCCTGTCAGACCAGTGATGGCATTAGATTCTCACAGGAGCATGAACTGTGCTGTGAGCTGCGCATGCGAGGGATCTAGATCGTGCGCTCCTTATGAGACTCTAATGCCTGATGATCTGAGGTGCAGCTGAGTCGGTCCCATCACCCCCACATGGAACCATGTAGTTGCAGGAAAACAAGCTCAGGGCTCCCACTGATTTCTGCATTATGGTGAGTTGTATAATGATTTCATTATATATTACAGTGTAATAATAATAGAAAGAAATAAAGTGCACAGTAAGTGTAATGCGCTTGAATCATCCCGAAACACCCCCCCCCCCCCACCAAATCTGTGGAAAAATTGTCTTCCATGAAACTGGTCCCTGGTGCCAAAAGGGTTGGGGACCGCTGATGTAGTCTATAAAAAACAATGTACATACCTTAATTAAGAAATCCTTCATTGTTAAAAAATGCTAACCATCATTTGATCCTTCAGGGACTCGTAATCTTTTTGCTGGTGGAGGTGGGGAGGATTTAACCTGTTGGGAGAATTACCACAATGTAATACAGAGACAGGAAGTGAGGGAGTGCTGTTGGACAAATAGCGCCAACAGACTTGCTGGGTGCAGGGCTTCCACAAACCTTCAAATTGTCAAAAATGCAGTATCTGCGAAGTGCACTAAAGTGAAGCACAATGAAATGTGGTAGACCTATATTAAATAAGGTGTTTACATAAGATAGGTAAAATAATATTGATTATTGAATCACTGGAGGATTTTGCTTCTAAGATGATCAAGACACAAGTAGTGCCATTCATTTTTTATTTAGTTTAAAAAACTTAGCAGGCTGAGATAACCTTTACTTTATGGGGGCTAGAAATGTTTCTCTAGTTAGGTGTGAGTTCACCTTATTTTGGAAGTATGGCTCGAGAATCAGAGAAGTTAAATAGGGGGCCCTGTTTCTAGACTTAAATCCTGACAGCGAAGGTGTAGGACTTCTGTAATACCAGAATTACTTTTCATTTTTACACAACTAAGTCTAGTTTTTACATCTGAAGCCCGTTTATCAATTAGAAAAAACCAAAGTCTATCAAAATATGCCATTAAATTGTTCTTTCTGTTCTTATGAGCATTATTCCAAAGGTTTTTTCATTAAGATCAGTCTAATAGTATTTAGATTGTTTTCATAGTGATAGAGCAGATCTATATCAAGTTTTTCTTATCAGTAAACCTCTGGCTCACACACATACTTAACTATTTACAACTTTTTAGTGAATGCATGTTTTAAGCATTTCTACTTGTAAGGCTTTTTAGAATGGTAGGATGTTTATTTTTTCTTTATTATAGCTTTTGTTTAGGTATTGAAATTATAGAAGTACAAAAGTTGTTCCCTTTCTATGTATTTTCTTTTTATATGTTGGGTTCTTAATGGAGGGAGAGAGGTTCTATCAGTATGGTTCTCTTTGCTTTGCAATCATGACATTACTGATTGTTTGCTTACTAGGGTCACAGCATTTTCAAAGCTCATATCTAATTAAGTCTTGAAGAATTTGGGGTTAGGAAGAGGATAAGGGAGTGACGTACGACGGTGTAAATGTTTTATATTAACAAACTTTATTTTCCTTTATTAAAAAGGACAAAAAGTCAGTAGAGAGCACTTGCCTTTGTTTTGCACGTCTAGTGGACAACTTCCAACATGAGGAGGTAAGCGCTTAGTCTTTGTTGGTATTTTCATGAAGTTGTTAAATTGCTGCCTCACGAAGTAACAGTTTTTTCTTTCTTGTGTTTGTGAAGAATTTACTCCAGCAGGTTGCCTCCAAAGATCTGCTGACAAATGTTCAACAACTATTGGTAGTAACTCCACCAATTCTAAGTTCTGGGATGTTTATAATGGTGGTTCGCATGTTTTCTTTGATGTGTTCCAACTGTCCAACTTTAGCTGTTCAACTTATGAAGCAAAGTAAGTGCTATTTTATTATTCTGTTTTATACAGGAAAAACAGCTTGTGTTTATGTGTGTGTGTGAGTTTAATCTCTGTTACTAAGTAAAGTCAACAAAAGCAAGTAGAAATGGCTAATATCACAGGCACTGGATAGTAAAGGAAGAAAAATGTTAATATGTAATAAATTTGTGTTGCGACAATACAGTAATGCTGCCTACGTACAATTTTTAAAGTATATAATATATTAAAATTTTACCCTTGGTGTAGGGCTAAAGACCCAAAGTCATTGCTTTCTGTATAATATCAATTAAGTAATGATGCTTCATTAGGAGAATTCTGAGTTTTATGTTACCAGTAACTGCTTCTCTTTTGCTTATAGGTAGTCCTTTTTTCCCACATTAGATTTTCCAGCAGTTTATGATCCCAGAATGCTTTCTTCCCTCAAAACGTTGGAACTTATTTACACAGATGAATGTCTCTGATCTTTGCTACTTAAGTATTTCTAAGCCTTTGCCAAACTTACACATGCAGGGTATCAAGTTTTATCACACTGCTATTGCAATTGCCCATTAGATTTCACAAGTTAATGTCAGAAGACATCCGTATGTTGTGATTATTGCTGGTAGAGCGTTGATCACTTTTTTATGAAGCACCTATCATTGTGGCTAATTTCATGTCCATAATTCTAATCTCTGAGGGCGTTACCTTGGGAGTCAGTGACGCCACTCACTGACAAAACCGTCTTTGTCCCACCACTTCAAACAGAATATTAAGTGGTATAAGAGGACTTTTTTGGGCGGGGGGGGACTCAGTTTTATATTTCGCATTACTTGTGAATTTTAGCACATGGCACAGAATTTTGTAGAAAAATAGTGTTGCTGAGGTGCTTTATTGAAGAGATTCCTCTTACAGCATTGAGTCATTCCTGAGCTTAGTCTCCCAGAGAACACTGTTTTGCTTACGCCATGAACAGAGTCCTCTCTGCCTAGATAAGCTTGGGAAAGATTTAACTCGTTTTTTGCGTAGTCATAATGTACTTTGCTTATTAAAATCCCTTAGGGCCCCCTCGAATTTTCCCATTTCTTGAAGTTTGCCCACAGGATTATCTCTTGTTACCGTGTGGTGTGGAACAGCATTTTCCTATATCCTGGTTTGGGAAATTCCTATCTGACTTTTGTTTGTTTTAACGTTTTGGAATTTTTTCTTTAGCATGATGAATGTTTTCACCCCTTCTGCATACTTTAGCCAGTTTGCCACATAATCATTCTACTTCAGTAACACGAACCTCTCTGGTTCTTTCCATTTTGTTGTCATCCTCTGATCTCTTTAAAATAGAAGAAGTTAATGATGTACCATTGCCATCTATTCATATTTCTTACGAAAGTTGGCAAAATGACTTTTTCAAGAACTTTTTAAAAATTTTAATCACTGTTTGTGAAATTTCAGTGAGTCAGAGATTTATCCACACCCCTCTGCCCAAATTAATGGTGAATACTTTCCTTGACAACAGAACTTACTGAATACTGGCAGAACATTTCAATGAAATGTTTATGTATATTTCGCGTATGTGTAGTATTTTATAGATACCAACAGAGACACAGCCCTTTCTTTAGGTTGTAACTGTTAGAATGACCAAAAACCTTCGGAGCCTGGGGGCTTCCTCCACTCACTGTCAGTGTCAGTACACTAAACTAGTTTTCATGCAAAGTCTTCCATAAACTGATGTCTTCTGGGGATGGAAGCTTGTGGTAGAGGATATTCTAATGATCTTTAAATTTAGTTGGCATGCTTACTGTCATTTAAGGTAAAGGTTTTCCTGATCACAATATGGTAATTTCAGATGCTTTTAACTGCTGTGTTTTATTCTATTGGTCACATGTTTTCAGTATATTTGAATTGAAGACAAATATATAAATATACTTGAGTCGAGGATAAAATATGTTCAGTACGCTGTTTTGCAAAGCACTGTGCTCCTCAGGGAAAGTCATACAAGATCCCTGAAGTCTCTGCGGTGGATTTGTGATTAGGTGTCTTGCTGGAAGGTTAGGACTCAAACTTAAGTCCTCAGAAAGAAATTGTTTAAATCTTTATAATTTTTTTAAGGTTTTAATGACAACTCATTTGGATTTTTCCCTTTAATTTCTGTGGTATATAGCTGTACAAGAAAATATTTCTAATTGTTTCCCCCCTAGGCAATGATTGCCTTTTAAATATGGCAATATAAGTAGTTTCATAGGGTTTTGCATTTTGTTGTTGGTTTTACAGACATTGCAGAAACACTTCACTTTCTCCTGTGTGGTGCCTCCAATGGAAGTTGTCAGGAACAGATTGATCTTGTTCCACGAAGTCCTCAAGAACTGTATGAACTGACATCTCTGATCTGGTAAAGATTGGGCCAATAGTAACTGTGGTTTATATGAGGGTATTTTACTTTAGAAACCTGGTATTTACTGACAGCTCAGGAAGCTACTTATTAAAATAATTGCACCTTTCGTTTTCAGTGAACTTATGCCATGTTTACCAAAAGAAGGCATTTTTGCAGTTGATACCATGCTGAAGAAGGGAAATGCACAGAACACAGACGGTGCGATATGGCAGTGGCGTGATGACCGGGGCCTTTGGCATCCCTATAACAGGATTGACAGCCGGATCATTGAGGTAGTAGTTTCATCGTACCGTTTAAGTATGTCTTATTTTGGTGGAGAGCGGGTGTAGGGCTGGAGTGGGGAGGTGGACATGTGTACTTAAATGTGCTCAGTGCTGAATTAACTCAAGATTTTCTCATTTTGTCTCCTGAGAACAAGGTCCTCATTTCTGTTCAGGTCAGAAAACATGACGTTCTAGCCCTGCTTCTGCTGCTCACTACCTGATTGACTTGGAGCAAGTAATTTAAGATCTTTGTTCCATAGTTTCCTCATTTCTGAAAGGAAACACGGGAGGAGTTAGGCTGCATGTTTCTAAAAGTCCCTCCTATCTCCTATCCAGAAGAAATCTCTCAGAAGCAAAGATTATGTACAAGTAGCTGCTTCTCAGTATTTTTAAAGAGCAAAAATGTGGAAACAATCTAAATATCTAGCTTTAGATGAATGATTAAGAAAATTGTGAAATATACATAGGTTTGTATATGATCCAGACCTTAATGGGATGCATTTTAATGACTTAAAATATGATATGCTATAAATGAAAACAAAATGTTCAAAAAAATTATGTGACTACTGACTCTTGGGAACTCGGCAAAAGAAAAGAGGAATAATGACAAAGGAAAGAAACACACTAAAATATTTAGTGATTTTTCTGTGAAGGTTTTTATGTGTGATTTTATTCTTTTTTCCATACTTCTTTATATTAAGTTTGCACAGAAATATTTCAAAAATTTCTCAGGTTAGGAAAATATTTGCCCTAGTTTAGGAAGTGTTGGGTCCCTGCATTATTTGAGATGTCAAGCATCATTTACTAATGTTTTCATATATAAGTTACTTTAAGTATTAATATATTTTCTAATTTCAACCTGTGTTATTAGAACTTTTTAGGACATGACACTTAAATAGACTTTTTTCTTTAAGGTCCTTTCCCCTAGTTAGTTTCTAAAAATGAGTTTGTGAAAAACATGTTGCAGGATCGGAAGATCTTATGAAAAGATCTAAATTCAGAGCTAGCTGTTATGTTATGAGCAAGTTAAAGGTGACTGGTCTTTGTGCATTGTTAGCCTTAGTTTATAAGTAGGTCATAGTCTCTAACGCTAAGCATTCTTCTTTTTAGCACTTTCCCGATAATTGTATTTTCACTGTTAGTTAATTGTCTTGTGTTTCCTAAGAGTCCTGTCTTGCATTCAACCAAGGAATTCCATAAGAATGAATATTTTATCGCTTCTTTAGGCTGTCTAAAATCAAGCAAACAGTGTTAATCCTGTTATCTCATTTGAGATACATACTTTGTAATACTTGCCACCCCTGGGGATTACTTTCTTTAGTTCCAGTTGTGTCCCTTTCAATCTTAGGGCATCATTTAAATGTAAAGTCTTTTTTGTTTCCTAAGGATAATTTTATAGGATCATTTTGTTTAAAGGGGGATTTTGATGGGCTGCTAGGAATCCATGCTGTAAATAACATTTTAACCTAAGAATTAGATACTAAGATTTATGGATAACAATTTTTTTTCTGTCAGCAATGTCTTCAAGGCCTTTTTAACACAAATAGTGTCGTCTTCATGTCAGTGATTCTACATGACTGGATCCTTCATCAGGATTTTACCTGTATTTGTCTCAGGGGACCTGATAGGTCCTGTAATGTATATTTGTGTTTAATTAAAAACGGTTTGTTGAGTGAATGAGTTTTGTCACATCCACACTATTAAAACTTCTGTATTCAGTTACTTCACCATCTAAAACCTGATGAAACGAATATGTAAGTTAGCATTTATTGAGGGTTCCCACTGTGTCTTAAGTTGATAAATTTCTCCATGTTTATATTCAAGGTTTCTCTCTCTTTGCTCTCAGGCAGCCCATCAGGTCGGTGAGGATGAGATAAGCTTGTCCACTCTGGGACGAGTTTATACTATTGATTTTAATTCTATGCAGCAAATCAATGAGGACACGGGAACAGCACGTGCCATTCAGAGAAAACCTAACCCCTTAGCCAATACTAACAGTAGTAAGTATCTTTTGAGTTAAAAGTAGTACTGTATTGTCTGTGAGTAGTATTTGCAATAACAGATAATTGTTTTATGGAGTGTTATTATTAAACTTAAGACAGTCGCATAGTGGTAATTAATTTTTGTTGTTGCTTTAATCGGCAAATGAGCCAATATTAACTGGCATCTTCCCCAAGATTTTCCTACTTCTGTGATCTGCAGTGTCCTGGACTCGAGTCAGAATTGTCCTGTGCATCCCTTTCCCCACCACCGCCTTCCAGTTTTATTGAGATATAATTGACACACAGCACTGTATAAGCTTAAGGTGTACAACACAATGGCTTGACTTACGTCATGAAATGATTATCACATAAGTTGAGTGAACATCCAGCTTCTCATAGATAGAAATGAAAGAAATAGAAAAAAAATTTTTGTGTGTGGTAAGAAACTCTTAACGTTCATATATGACATCAACAGCGTTAACTATATTTGTCATGTACGTTACATCCCTAGTACTAATTTACCTCATAACTGGAAAAGCTTATACCTTTTGACTGCCTTCATCCAGTCCACCCCCCGTCGCCCCCGCCCCCCCGCCCCCGTAAGCACAAATCGCATCTCTTTGAGTTTGGTTGTGAAGTATAATGAACTTAGAACACTACGTTAGCTCCTGTTACACAACATAGTGATTCAGTACTTCTGTACATTTCAAAAAGATCGCCATGATAAGTCTACTTACTATCTGTCACCAAAGGTATTATATACAACAGTAAGTGACTGTATTCCCCATGCTGTACATTTCTTACTCGTGACTCATTTATTCTGCAACTGGAAGTTTGTTCCCCTTAAATCTCGCTCACTTATTTCTTTTCTCCCCTCACCCCCACCCCTTTGGCAACTGCCAGTTTGTTCTCTGCAGCCCATGCAGTTTTTTAAATCTGATCCTTCTATCCCTGTTTTACCTTTGGATCCACTCACACCCCATCATATTAGTTCTTTCCAACCTTTTATTTTATACTTTCCCACCAAAATTCTCTTAATTAATGAAGAATAGGTGATCGTGATTTTTTTTTTTTCTTTTCAGGTTTCTGTCATTTGTTCCTTTCCTGAGGGATTTAGTTCATTGCTTTTGCAGGTCTAGGCTAGAGTGCAAGGGTCAGCATACTGTTTCTGAAGAGGACCAGATAGTAAATATTTTAACCTTTGCAGGCCACGCAGTCTCTCTATTCAGCACTGCTCTTGTAGCTCCCAAACAGCCATATACAATATGTAAACAAATATATGTGGTTGTGTTCCAGTAAAATTTATTTACAAAAATAGGTGGTGGGTGGATTGGGCCTTTTGACCATACTTTGCCAACCCCTGTTCTAGCGCTTTTCATCCGTTACCTTTCCCCTGCACCTTATTCCCTCTAATCAAAGTGACAGGTCATCTTGTTTTTCCAGTTTCTTGCTACATACTCACTGTCCAGTTTTTCAACTCTGTTTATTTCTTACTAGTGGTTTTAGCTGGCTAATACTGAAACATCTCCAGTATTTTGTGGAACATATATTAGTAAAAATAAGAGATACGGTGTAGTGGTGCCTTGTGCTTTTCAGCTGGCCAGAATGGTCAGTGGTTTTTTAGCGGGCTAAAATTTGTCTTAATGCCATTTGTAGACCCCAGTTGATTGCATTAGATAAGTTAATTTGCTTTATAACCAAAAAGGTTTTATAGCATTTCAGATAATTACATCAACTTGAATGCTTTATGTTATTTATTTTGTTTCTGAAGTCTGTAACTTTAGGATTATACATTTTTTTATTACAGGTGGATATTCAGAGTTAAAGAAGGATGATGCTCGAGCACAGCTTATGAAAGAGGATCCGGAACTGGCTAAGTCTTTTATTAAGACATTATTTGGTGTTCTTTATGAAGTGTATAGTTCCTCAGCAGGACCTGCGGTCAGACATAAGTGCCTTAGAGCAATTCTTAGGATAATTTATTTCGCGGATGCCGAACTTCTAAAGGATGTCCTGAAAAATCATGCTGTTTCAAGGTGTGTTCATGAAAGTGGTGAAAACACTTTAGAAATCCAAGTCTCTGCAAGTAACTTCAGAAATCTTTAAAGAAATAGTATAGAAAAAATGTGCACAAAACAGTTTATTTGGAGTATTTTGAGCCCTTCGTTGTCTTTCTGTATTCACAAACACCTTTGATAAAGAATAAATTAAATGCAAAAGTTGAGCATTTAAGAAAAATTCTTGTTCTGGTGGACTGGTTTGACACTTAAAATATTTTGCTCTCAAATTTAAAGTAGGATGGCCAGCAGTAATTATCAAATTCAGACAAATGTTTTATATACAAATGCTTTCTTTTTTTAGTCATATTGCTTCCATGCTATCAAGCCAAGACCTGAAGATAGTAGTTGGAGCACTTCAGATGGCAGAGATCTTAATGCAGAAGTTACCTGATATTTTTAGTGTTTATTTCAGAAGAGAAGGTAATGCCGTTCATGATAGTTAATTCATGGTTAATCTTTTAGTCTAAACATTATTTCAGTAGAAGTATAGTTATACGCTATAGAAAAAAAATTAAACTGTTATTTTTATGTAAGATATTTGCATGCTTACAGCTTTAATACATAGAGAGCATCTTCTATAAATCTTTTGTTATAGATTGTGTGAGATTCACTGTCTGTTGATGAACACTTAGTAAGTTTCAATGATTTGAGTGTTTATGGCCCAGAAGCAATCATTGACTTTTCTCTTTATGCTGATAACATACAGTTGCCCATAAAGATTCTTTGAAAAAGTCAGAGGTCACTTCCCAAGGAATCCTGTTAGTAGATCAGAACAGCTGTAAAAGGGATTATTTTTTTACTTCACTGTGTAGATAATGGAATATTTCAAGGCTTGGAATAATCTTCAGAATGCAATTGGCGTAGTCCTCTAATTTGAGGAATTTCAATGTGGAAATCAGCCTAGGGGACATGGTACTTTTCTGTTCTTTTCTTGAAGACCTCAAAGATGAAACTGTTATCACTCATGTGGGTGTTTTATTCTTTTTAAACCTGCCAAGATATTAAAAGTTGCTTCTCATCAACAGAAATCTCTTTATGGGTCTTTTTGGTCTATTAGGTTACTTTGGTCTTGTGAGGATGCAGAAGATGATGGTGTTTTCCCCTCACTTAATACTTTAAGACTGAAGTCTTAGAAACAGTCCTGGTTCTTTATGCATATGATCTGTTTTCCATTCTTTTGATCACCTTTTCTTATGCTGGATTCATTTCTCTTTACATCTTGAGAATGTAACAGACGTACTAGTGTAATAGTATTGAATCAAATGGGAAGAAGTTTTCAGTGTTTCTTATTAGCTCTGTTCAAATAACAGTGAGTTTTCAAAAAAAATCCAGCACTACACATTTATGTGAAATAGAAGGCAAACTCTCTCCATTTCCCAGAGATAATAACTATGGTTAACAAATCAGGTTTTCTGTGCTCACATAAATGCCTGGTATGTATTCTTATTTTTAGCCGTAGATTATCTTGTATTTTGCATTCTGTATTTTGTTTTTGGTATTCTGTTTTTGTTGTTGTTTGCTTTTAGTTGCTTTCTGATTTGGAAGCATATCAGAATCGGTCTTTTTTCTCAATGATTTTTTTAAAAAACTTTGGTAGAATCAACTATGCTGTCAGGTTGAATTTTCCGCCCCCAAATATTTATATAGCATATACATTATGAAGTCTATGGAGGAATGTAGATTGGTTCTACCCCTTTGCATCTGGCTTGTCTCGCTGTTCTTTCAGGTTCCACTTAAATGTCACTTACTAGCCTGCCTTCTAGATTGTTAGATCTCCCGATTGTACGCTCCAACAGCACTGTATTTTCTTTTTCATAAGCAGTTCACTCTTTATTCGTAGTTTCTTGTTAAATGTATCTTTCTCATTAGTTAATAAGTGCCCTGAATCCATTTTTCTTAGCCATGGCCATATCCTTAGTGCCTAGCACACAGTCTGGCATATATGATTGCTGCAAATAATACTTGGTAGAACGAATGCCTGAAGTTTGAATTCATTCAGACTTTTTTTTTTTAATAAAAAGAATCTGATGGAAAGCTCTGAACTCTTCCTCAGAAAAATGTGATTGTGTGAACATGCACTCACATACATTCAGACACACAGATTCGCATATAGTTTACATACTGACATTCAGATACACACCTTTATATCCCCCCTCCTCTCATGTACATCTTCCCACAGTCCGACCCCAAATATAAACCCTGCCTTATAAGTTACTGTTCATTTCTCCTCATACACCTCCAGGGATGTGAAAATCACCATCCTTCAATAGCTGGTGTTCTCTTTTTTTGGCAGTAGTGTTACTGTGATCTTATCTCATTGTAGTATTTGAAGTTAATGACTGTAGGTCTTTTTCTTCCTTCTGGCTATCAAGCCACAGGTGCACTGCATTTCTGTAATTGCTTATTGTTTTTATAAAGGGTATTTTAAATTTCCAGTAGGAATTTACATGTGACCCCATTACGTATCCTACATTCGGGTTTTGAGTATTGGCAGACAGTCAGTATAAATATCTTTTCTTTAATTTTGAATTTGCCTACTACTTTTCTTTGGAGTCAAGTTGAAGACTCTGGCACCTAAAGTTATTTTCCTATTTGCTGGGTACTTTTTATTCATTCCTTGTGAATCCGTGTTAGCATTTAGGGATCTTATATTGGTGGGGAGGTGGTCCTGATTAACACATACTCTCTTTAATCTCTGCTCTGTAAAGGTGTAATGCATCAAGTAAAACACTTAGCAGAATCGGAATCATTGTTGACAAGTCCACCAAAGGCATGTACGAATGGGTCAGGATCCTTGGGGTCCACGACGTCTGTCAGCAGTGGAACAGCCACAGCTGCCACTAACGCCTCAGCTGACTTGGGGTCCCCCAGCTTGCAGCACAGCAGAGATGATTCTTTAGATCTGAGCCCACAAGGGTAAGTCAGAGTTTTGCAGTGATTTTTGTGCACTCACACAGGGAAGTAACTGGTAAAATATTACGGAGAGTGTACGTTTTCTATTTTTCCATGTATATTGTGTTAGATATTTAATGGGAATGGGAAGAAACCTGTTGTATTTAAGCCGTGTTTAGGAACCACAAGAGATACATGGTGTTTCCATATGAGGGAACTAAGGCTCAGAGAAGCTAAGTGACTGGTATAGTGTCATGTACTTATTTTACAGATGCGGGATTTGAGCCCTCATTTCTGATTCCATAATCTTGCGATTATTTACTATATTGCAGCATACATACCAGCTTTAAGAAATCCAGATATTTAATATAGTGAAAAATATTAAAAATCGGAATTTTTAGACTGGAAGGGGAAAAGATCCTGATTTCCCATTTATCTTTAATTGGCATATGGGAACTTCTGCTGTTAATAAAGGCAAATGAGAGTTCTAAGTTCTCTGCTTCCACCTCTTTTCTAATTCCTTTGTTGTACTGTGCTGCTGAGAACATTACTAAACCCTCGTGTTGGTTTTCATTTTGTTGTGTTGAAACAAATCACACTCTAAAAGTGTTTTTGTTTCTTCGATGTAAGCTGAAAAGTAGACCTTGGTAAAACATATTATACTTAATAAGTGGGGTCCAATAATTTAATCTTATAAACTGCAAGGTAGCATTGTCCTGTGAAGCTAGCCCACTCAGAATCCCAGCTGCTTTTGGTGCCCCCTGGTGGCAGTTGTCCACGCTGGTTTAAATATGAATTTTGGCAATTCTGTGACTTCTGGCACAGTGTCTGTTAATTTTAGGAAGCTGCTGGGTTTAAGTGGGACCATGTAGTGGGCACAGTCCAAGGAGTTTGAGAATGCCAGAGACCCTCCACCTTCACTGTTTTCAAGTTGGATTGTCTTGCCATTTTCCCTCCCAGCCTTGCCTGCCTCTCTACTTCCTCCCGAGCCCCGCTCCCTCCCCCAGCTGCTGCAGTAACCTTAAGTCATTGCAGATGGTAGGAAAAATCCGAACGAACTTTTTGGCCAGCCCAATGGTCTGTGATAGCACAGGCACTTGGTAAAATATGATGCAGCTCAGACAAATGCCGTATTTCTGAGCTACATACGTAAAGTATATGAAACAAATATGCAATGCAAGGAACCTGTATGATTATAGGTTCTGACAGTTGATACTCTTAAAGAAAGAGGAAAGGACCTTTTTCTTAAAATACTTTCAGAGTTTTAAGTGATTCCTTTCTCTTCTAATATGGTTTTAAATGAAAAGTTTATATAAATTTGTAAAGGTGGAATTGTTTAATTTTAAGTTTATTCTTCGAAAGTTCACTTGTCCTGATCGTCAGGTATATTGATCACACTATTAAGTGCTTTCAATAGACATGTCAGATGTTGGAAGACTTTAAATATTTTTTCCAAACTTTTTCTTACTTGGGTCATAGACCAACTGAACCAGAACTTTTTTTCATCTTGCCCACTTTATGTAGCTTTGTTGTTTGAAGAATGAATGATATTTTAAACTATTTCTAGTGTTGTTAAAGATAGTGAAAATAGTACACAGAGGCTACATACGTTCTGTTTCATGTATTCTAATTCAAAATAGGCTATTCAGACTATCACTTGGCACATTTGTTCACAGATAATTTTGAATTTTTTAAAAAAGTACTTATCGGGCTTCCCTGGTGGTGCAGTGGTTGAGAATCCGCCTGCCGATGCAGGGGACATGGGTTCGTGCCCCGGTCTGGGAAGATCCCACATGCCACGGAGTGGCTAGGCCCGTGAGCCATGGCCACTGAGCCTGTGTGTCGGGAGCCTGTGCTCCGCAACGGGAGAGGCCACGACAGTGAGAGGCCCGCGTACCACAAAAAAATAAAATAAAATAAAATAAAAAAGTACTTATAAGTGCATTCATTTAGGATGTCATGGCCATTACACACCATGAAATTCCTTTGGGTAGTATTGGAAAGTATTTTGATAATATTAACACTCAATGCTATGTGTATTTTACTTATTGTCATTTAGGTTAGGGAAGAAATAAGGTACTCAGATTTAACATATTCTTTTTCTAGTTTATGCATTGCATATTTGTTTCCTATGCTTTATGTATGTACTGCATTTAATAATGGAGTTTAAGACAGGATTAATGAGATATTCTATTTGGTTTTCTTTTTTTAAAATTAATTGATTTTTTTATTAAATTTATTTTTTTTTAATTTATATTTGGCTGTGTTGGGTCTTCGTTGCTGTGCGCCGGCTTTCTCTAGTTGCGGCGAGCGGGGGCTACTCTTCAGTGTGGCACATGGGCTTCTCATTGCGGTGGCTTCTCTTGTTGCAGACCCCGGGCTCTAGTCGCGGGCTGCAGTAGTTGTGGCTCACGGGCTTAGTTCGGCATGTGGGATCTTCCCGGACTAGGTCTCAAACCCGTGTCCCCTGCATTGGCAGGCGGATTCTTAAGCACTACACCACCAGGGAAGTCCCTGGTTTTCTTTTTAGTAGTTCAGTGTAGTCAAATAGCTAACTATTTTCTGAACTAATCATTTTCTGTGTGTACACTTCTAGAACATTGGTGCAGAGTTGGCATTAAATAATCACTATATGAAAAATATGCTGTTATAACAATATTCTGCCATTTTAGCTTGCTTTTAAATGAGTGATGATACTAAATCATGGTAAGTGCTAAACTTATCCCATGTTTTCCCATGTGACAGTCGATTAAGTGATGTTCTAAAGAGAAAACGACTGCCAAAACGAGGATCAAGAAGGCCAAAGTATTCACCTCCAAGAGATGATGACAAAGTAGACAATCAAGGTAATTTTTGTGATGAAACTGTGAGGCAGTAAAGGGAAAGGTGGTAGCAGTTAAAGATACATACTTCATTAAAATTGCTGATAGCTTTGAAGCATGGCTGAGTTTCCTGAATTCCCAGTGTTCTTAGTTCTCTTATCTAATTTATTAAGAGTGGGAATCTTAAAATTCAGTTGGTTTTCATCGATTGCATTGAAATGATTTAATCATCATTCTCTTTTCATAGCTAAAAGCCCCACCACTACTCAGTCACCTAAATCTTCTTTCCTGGCAAGCTTGAATCCAAAAACGTGGGGAAGGTTAAGCGCACAGTCTCACAGCAACAACATTGAACCGGCCCGAGCTGCGGGAGTTAGTGGTCTTGCCAGGGCCGCCTCAAAGGACACCATATCGAATAACAGGTAAGGTGGGGGGGTTCTGTGTCACCTCTGTTCTCAGGTCAGAAAAACTTCCCATTTTTCAGTCGGCATATTTATTATATGGAGATGAAACATGGACACAGACCTTTAATTTATGCCCAGAGGTGGCATAGCTCAAGGATGGAGCCGATTCTCAATTCTTGAACCCTGTGTCTGGCTTTGTCCTGCGTTCCAGTCTCACATTTTAAAATTCCTTTCAACATGTCTTCTTGGGAGTTGTGTACGTTCAGAGCCAAAACAACTAGGTTTCCCATTGAACCTGTCCTTTAGTTCTGTTCTGGAAAAGGGAAAGCCGACGTATTTTCTGTACACGTACATGCGCGCTCTTTTATGGTAACCCTCCTCTACCCTTTACGATGGAAGGTAAGGCTCTTAGAGCAGAGCCCTTTTTTGGAAACTTAGAACTCTGTCAGCTAAATTATTTCACACCAGTTTATGGCTTTAAAAAATTATTTCTTTAAAATCCTAAGGATTGTTTTGTTTTTTGGCTCTGGATGTAACATACCAGCAAGGAGTACTACTTCTGCAAATAAGAAATTTTAAAAAATCAAATTCCATTGGGAAAACAAGTCCTTTTTGTTTGGTTGATTGCTTTGGTTGGTTGGTGTTCTGAACTTCAGTTAATAAAAATAATTAAGCAAATGTATTTCTGAAGCCATCAGAATTTGTAATTTAAACAGTGAGGTCTCAGCTGTCATAGCTAATTGTGCACCTAACAGGTGGATGTTTCTTGTCTATAGTTCTTTACTTCAGCTCTCCAGGGAACATAAACAAAGGACAGTGCAGATACGTCTGTACCTTAGAGAACAGTCATGTAAAATTGCTTTCAGGTGAACACTCAGGAAACTCTTAGGTTGTCCTAAGAGTCCCTAGAAGTTAGAACTGTTTCTTTGGTCTTCATGTAATGACCTGAAATGTATTTTAAGTACCTGTGCATTTCTCTAGGTATATCTTAGCCCACTTTCAAAGTGAAACTTAATTGGGTTAATGTGGAATCTGAATTTACTAGCCTATAAGCATCGGCCAAAAAGGATTTTAAATGTAGCAACTATTTACCTTTGACCAGAAGTTATAATTGAAATCCTTTCTGTGTACACTGAGACTTTAATATCTTTTTCCTTCTGGCAGAGAAAAAATCAAAGGTTGGATTAAAGAGCAGGCACATAAATTTGTAGAGCGTTATTTCAGTTCTGAGAACATGGATGGAAGCAACCCTGCATTGAATGTCCTTCAGAGACTTTGTGCTGCAACCGAACAACTCAACCTCCAGGTACCGTGACTGGTGCATCTGTCTGGTTCTCTTTTGTCTCTTCCGGCGTCTCTTCCGTCCTGCTCTTCCTTTCCTTGGTGACTCTCTAGCTTTTTAGCCAGACATGTACCTTTGGTGCTGACATTTCTTTAACTTGTCCCTTGACTTTTCTTGCATCATTTTATCATTAGATGGGCTAGACATCTGGTATTTTATTTGACTTTCTTTCCTTCACCTCCCTTATTTCTTGACAAATGAAGAGACTTCAGAAATGTCCCTCAAGCACATCTCTTCTCTCAGTCCTCTTCAGCTACAGGTGTTAGCATTGAGAAGACCTTCCTTAACCCCTGTTTACCTGTGGCCTGAGAGTGCTCAGAGAGGGTAGAGATGTAATAACTAAGCCTTTTGTGTTTCATCTGACTCTGTTTCCATTTTTGATATACTTTGAGCAATATGAGTAGTACATGTTTTCCAAGAAATTGTCTGTTTCATTCAGACTTTAAATGTACTAATATAAAGCCATACCTTGAACTCTTGTTACATCTTTTCATTTTGGTATTGTAGCTCTATTCCTCCATTCGTATTCTCATCCTTTGTCTTTTTTTAATTTTTTAACACAACTCCATTGGTTGAATATGGAGGTGTTTTTTTTTTTTTAATGTTAGTATGGTTACTGGTTTTCTGTCATGAAGTAGTAACATTTTGTGAATGTGTGTGTAGATAAGATGTTATTTTTCAAAGCTCTACCAAGAATGCACCACCTGCCCCTGCCTTCTTTTTTAAAGGTGTTAAGAAAGTATCCAGTTGCTTTTGGGGAAATGTGAATTGTGCGTTTAGTAAAGACTGTCTCAATCAGTAAATACTGTTTTCAACTCTTTCAGGTGGATGGTGGAGCTGAGTGCCTTGTAGAAATCCGTAGCATAGTCTCAGAGTCAGATGTTTCATCATTTGAAATCCAACATAGTGGATTTGTGAAGCAGCTATTGCTTTATTTGACATCTAAAAGCGAAAAGGATGCTGTGAGCAGAGAGATCAGATTAAAGAGATTCCTTCATGTATTTTTTTCTTCTCCAGTAAGTTATCTAATAATAATGCCTGTGTGTCTAAGTTTAAGCGTCATTGTTCACTAGTGTGTATATTTTCATCCCAATAGTAATTTCGAGTCGTTTTTGGTCAAGATATTGAGGTAAAGTTTTTAGCTTGCTTGTTATACACAGTTGGATTCATTGGTCTTTTATACATCAGGTAAATAGTAAAACAACGAAATGATGACTTGAAGCAAGGGCCTGTTCTGTGGTTGATGAATCTTGAGTCTTTGTTTTTCTGTCAGACAAGCCATTAATAGTAGTCTCTCACTTGTGAATGTATTTTATTCTCAATATCTGTTTTTGTTTTTTTTTTTCCAATATCTGTTTTTAAACATATTGCAGTTTGCAGTATATTTTTTTAAGGGAAATACAGTAGACATAATGTAGCTATAGACATAAGATAGAGTAGACATACACATTTCCATTTTGTATGTAAAACACAGAACTAACAATTTCATTGAAGAGTACTTAATCACCATTTATAATGTGGCTTATGAGACCAGAAGCCACAGAGTAGCTTCACGTCCTCCGCCCTCAGTGGGTGAGAGCGAGGGAGTGACCTGGACACTGGTGACTCAGCATCACTCTGCTTGTTCATAATGCTTAAGAGAAGGCGTCCCTAGGGAAGATTCTCTGGTTCAGCTGTGTAATAGGGCGAAGGACAGGTCTCCCGTGTGAAACAGTGTCACCATGTCTTTTCAGTGTTTGCAGGCATTGCTTGTATTATTTTAACTTGTGCGGCTACCTAAAGCAGAATTGATGTTTATTTGAGAATCATTAGATGTGTAGCAATATTGGATTTAGTTTTTATACCATGCTTAAAATTATGTACAGGTCTGTAATCTCTTATCTGAAATGCCTTGGGGCTGGATGGGTTTCACGAGTTCTACCATACAGTATATACAGCATGTATTACCTGATATATCCCCAGTGGATTCTGAACAGTACTTCGTACACATTAAATATTTTTTGCAGCAGAATATATGACTATTCCTACTAAATAAAGGTTGAATAAAGACTCCAAATGGCCTTGTGTCTGTCTGAGTCAGGTTTTGCCACCAAATGAGTTGTGTTTTCAAGCCTTTTGGACTTAGGAATTGTGAATATGGGATTGTGGGCCTATACAGAAAGAATGTCTTTATTGAAATAATTTCTTTGGAAACACTGTTCTAACCAAATCCATCAAAAAAGGTACAATAGATTAGATCTCTTGTAAAGCTACCTATTAAATTTTCTTGTTGAGCATTCCATTTTCATGAGGCCTTGCTTAACCTATTGGTTTGTTTATAACTTTAGCTTCCTGGAGAAGAGCCCATTGGAAGAGTAGAACCAGTGGGTAATGCACCTTTGTTGGCATTAGTTCACAAGATGAACAATTGCCTCAGCCAGATGGAACAATTTCCAGTCAAAGTGCATGACTTTCCGAGTGGAAATGGCACAGGAGGCAGGTAAGGGTCCTGGCCTAGGTGTGCCCTTGCCATTGGACTTTATGCTTAACTTTGTTGAGGTAAGGTGGCAAGAGGTCTAGTGACATCTTGGTCTGCTCAAAGAACATTCGTCTATAAGGACCGCAGAAATTAAATACTCTAAAGTGTGAATCAAATAATTTTTATCCCTAAAGTCGTACCCCGTATCTTAAACATGATGTTTTGAAAATATAAAACCAACTTGTGCTGGCAAGTTGTAATAGGCTTAGTTTTCCTTAAATTGATGTACTTTAATATATAAAGCTTTTCTCCAAGAAGTTTGTAGATATGGATAATAAAATGTTTACTTTCTGTGCAATAATGTGATTTCATATGTGATCTAAGTGGTTTTGCAAAAACTTTGCATTTTGATGGGCTTTAACAAATAAGTTTATTTTTTTCCATAATATAGTAGTTTTACAGGACTCATGAAGTGCTACAGAAAGAATTCATTAAGTTCATTGTTGTGTTCTTACAGAATGTTACATGCTTCCTGGAATATTATGACTAGCAGCCTAGAAAATTTTAAAAAGTAGTTTGGTTTTAAAAAACACAGTCTGGTGTGTTGTAAAGACATTTAAAATTTTGGCTGAATTAAAACAGTATGCATTATTGAACAATGAAGTGATTAGCGTGGACTAGGTTTTTTTCTGCTTTGAAATTTAATGTAGAGAGTGGTTTTTTTTTTTTTTTTTTTTTTTTGCGTTATGCGGGCCTCTCACTGCTGTGGCCTCTCCCGCTGCGGGGCACAGGCTCCTGACGCGCAGGCCCAGCGGCCACGGCTCACGGGCCCAGCCGCTCCGCGGCATGCGGGATCCTCCCGGACCGGGGCACGAACCCGTGTCCCCTGCATCGGCAGGCGGGCTCTCAACCACTGCGCCACCAGGGAAGCCCGAGAGTGGTATTTAATTTTGATTATTAAACTGTCCTGGAAGATTTTTATGAAATAAAGGGACACTTTCAAATATATTTGAGAAAACCATAGTGTTTTTCATTTTTATCTAAATTTGTGTAAAATATGTATGTTTACATATGTATATATCAATATAATGGAATATTCTTTCCCATACCCCTATTTGCATGCGTTATGGAACCTTGTAGATAACTGCATTTTAAACTCGTCTTACTCTTGCCAGACCTTTTCAGAAATGAGCAGTTGAATATCATTACCAGGTCTAGATGGGTATAGCTATTAAACTGCTTCACTCAAAAGACTATAGCAAAGTAGAATTTAAAGGTTAGTTTTTAAAGTAATTTTGTAGCTGAACTCTTTGAAAGCAAAAATGAGAGGGTTTGTTGTCTGTTTTTAAATAAATAGGTTTTAGTAGGCAATGGCAAAATATTGCAGAAGTGAGCATGCCCAAATGGTTCAGGAATTTTTATCCTGGGGAAATAATTAAATCTCGATGGTGAGGTATTTCCGCTTACATAGATTCATGGTGGGACAGAGATGGAAAGTTGATTTAACGTTTTCATATGCATGCGTACACATCCTCTTTTATTTCTTATCATAAAAAGTTTTTTCCAATAACTTGGAATTGCTGGCTTTACTATATGCATAACTGGTAAGTGCTACTTTGTGTCTCAAAAATGCAGAGTTTGTATTATCTTGCTTTTATTTTAGTTAGTGTATGTTGGCTTTGAAAATAATAGAATAACTTTTTTTTCACAAATTATCTTGAGCTTTTCTCTCAACAGAGGATCACAGGCTTTAAAATTTTTCAACACACATCAGTTAAAATGCCAGTTACAAAGACATCCAGACTGTGCAAATGTGAAGCAGTGGAAGGGTGGACCTGTCAAGATTGACCCTCTGGCTTTGGTGCAAGCTATCGAGAGATACCTTGTAGTTAGAGGTACTTTCTGTACATGTATATTGTGTGTTTATATGTACATTTGGGAAGAAGTTAATATTAAGATATGGATAGAAATTATTTCCCTATTGCTGCTTCTGTCAAAACCTAGCATCAGGAACTTGTGTACTCATCATTTATTTTATAGGTAGTATGTAGAAATGTTAAATTTTGTAGGGATTGACTGCTTACTTGGTTGATTGGGTGATGAGTTACTTTATCCTGGTGGAATGTAGTGGAAACCACATTTTGTATCTGACAGTTTTCTTAATCTTTCTGCTTTGTAGATCAAAATGTAATATGTGTGTTTTTCTAGCAATATGTTATTTTAACCAGTATATATAGGCTTTTCTTTGCCACATGAAATTGCTAGGAGTTTAACAGACTTCTTGGGTCCTTAGGGTATGGAAGAGTAAGAGAAGATGATGAAGACAGTGACGATGATGGCTCTGATGAGGAAATAGACGAGTCTCTGGTAAGGTGCTGTTCTCACCAAGTTTTAATGTGTAAAGTTCAGGGCCTGTAGCTTCAATGGATTTTGTTTTGCTTTATTTAGGCTGCTCAATTCTTAAATTCAGGAAATGTACGACACAGGCTACAGTTTTACATTGGAGAACATTTGCTACCGTATAACATGACTGTGTATCAGGCAGTACGGCAGTTCAGTATACAGGCCGAAGATGAACGGGAATCCACGGATGATGAGAGCAATCCTCTAGGAAGAGCTGGTATTTGGACGAAAACTCATACAATATGGCAAGTCTGAAAATGATTTTGTTTGGTTTTTCATCAACATTGATACTGTTCGTGTGTTTTGGAATTCCTGTTACTGGCTGGCCTTGCATAAGGAGAGAGGGGACTCTAAATTCTATGTTTTATTATTAAAAGCCACTTCAGATGTTCCATCTTGTGTGTGTGTGTGCATGTGTGTGTATGTGTGTGTATTTAGCTTCCTCATTAAGTCTACTTGAAAATGTGTTTGGGCAATAAATAATCATAATTTGCATCTACTTTTCTAGCAGCTTCATTTCAAGTCTGTAAATAAGGCAAAAATGTCTCCATAAGATGATGTTCCTTTAGGTAGTACGAAGTTTGGCATCTCTGAGCCCTTAGAGGCATTTGGATGCAGCTTCCTGCATTGTTGGTGAATGTCTACTACTTATTTAAACAGGGTGATTCTTCTCAGAGCCACCCCCTGGAGTTTCTCAGGTGGCCCCTCCTAGGTGATCTTTTCTAGGAAGCAGTCCCATTGGCAGTTCTCCAAATCCACAACTAGGGAGAGAGAGGATAGCCCTCAGGGAGTTGTTCTGGTAACTCTCTGGTGTCTGTGGCTTCCACTTTGGCCTTGCAGAATAATTTGCCATTTAAAAATCTACTTGGGTTTACATACTCTCATTACTTTAGGTACAAGCCCGTGAGAGAGGATGAAGAAAGCAATAAAGACTGTGTTGGTGGTAAAAGAGGAAGAGCCCAAACAGCTCCAACGAAAACTTCCCCTAGAAATGCAAAAAAGCACGATGAGTTATGGAACGGTAAGTGATGTCTTAGAGGGGCAAGGAGATTGCCATGGGGCAGTAGTCTTCCTGTCTTGAAGGTTTTGATGGAGTGATTTATATCTAGTAGTAAAATCTTTTAATATAATTTATAAAAATATGAATTACTACAAATGCTTGGCTGCTTTTAATTGAACCCTTGACTTTAATGTCTAGAAAGTGAAAAGTTATCTTGAAAGAATTTTGGGGAAAACTTACCATTCTTTCCCTGAAGAATTCATGTTTTTATGAAAGCAAAAACAAATTTCATTAGTAGAACATATGCACTAAAGAAGAGGCTGGACATTGGCAGGTTGGCCCTTAATTTTTATTGTTATTCATTATAATAGTGTGATCCACCAGTTATAGAAGGAATAGAAAGTTTTGCTAGGTTATAAAATGACTACAGAAAGTAGTAAAACCTCCCAATTGACTTACCTTCCTTTGTAGTATTTCCTTCCAGTCTAAGTTTGCTCATTTCCTCCCTTTCTTTTTTATAAGATGGTAACAGTGCCTTACCGATAGGCTGCGTTCCTTGGGGACCAGCCCCTATCAGGGATTTCCAAACACTGGTGTTGTTGATGAAATTTTCCCTGGTCCACAGAAGTAAGGGCATTGTAGCAACTTTGTTTTTCATAAAACTCAGTCTTTTCTATATAAAAGGGTATTTGAGATATTTGTTTTCTATGTTTTTGGTATTAAAACAATTGCCCTTTTATGCAGAGATAGTGTTGTGATTTTTAATTTCTTCGCTTGGTAGAAGTAAATGGCAACAGTTTCAATCTCTCTCTCTTTTTTTTAATGCTATTACTTTATGAGATCTAAGAACAAAGGAATTGCAGATCCTACTTGGAAACTGTCACAGTCTATCATGTCCTAAGTCTTGGATTAAATAACCAAATCTTATTTTTATCAGATTTATAACTTGGGAGTATTTGTTTATCTTACATGGCCATTTTAAACCGGATGTAAAAAATCCAGGAAATTTCTGTAACAGTGAACTTAAGTTTAAACACCTTTTCTTTACTCCTCTCTGGCCATTTTATTGTTAGTTATTTTTCTGATATAAAGGAGAAATGCAAAGGAGTCAGTTTTTCTCCTTTACAATGTATGAGTATGGGAGAGAAAGTGAAATTTGCCTAAGTCTGGATGATTTATCTGTAAGATAAAAAGGGAAGAAAAATGTTCAAGCTATCAGTACTCTACTAATAAGATACCGAGCGTTAAATCTTAACCACTCGTGGTTACTGTTTTTAGGCATGTTGAGATGATGCTGGCTTTTTTGACTCTGCCTTTTTAACTTTGATCAACACTTTGATCAAACTTTGATCTTTTGCCCTCTAGATGGAGTGTGCCCGTCAGTATCAAATCCTTTAGAAGTTTACCTCATACCCACACCACCTGAAAATATAACTTTTGAAGACCCTTCATTAGATGTGATTCTTCTTTTAAGAGTTTTACATGCCATCAGTCGATACTGGTATTACTTGTATGATGTGAGTAATGTTGCCTACTTTCCACCTTTTCCCTGATGTGTTGTCCATTACATGTTTTTTCTTAGTTTCTGTCTAGTGCTTGATCAATTTCCTGTTGTACTAGAACTAGAAACAGTGATTCAGCTGAACAGCACGGATCCTAGCCCAGTGAAGTGCAGTATACTCGGCAGTGGGAACTTCTCCCCCACTGGTTTTTCCCCCGGCCTACGTTCTTGGATTAGTTCTCTTGGCAGACTTGTAAATATTCTCTAGCTATAATTTATAAAATTAAGCTACCACATAAAAATTGAACATTAATTTATTAGTTAAAAAATCTTTAGGTACCTTTAGCTAAAAGTTCATTTATTTAAGATGTGTATTAAATTCAAGTGAAAGTTGAATGCTTGCTTTTGATACTTCTCTAGTGAGGGAAGAGTGAAGGAGTTGGCCCTGCATGAAGCGTTCGCTGCTATGTCAGTGGCACGTGGGGTTGGGGCTGTCTCAGCTGTGCGTTGTGAAAGCTGTCGTTCGGGTTGGGACATACCAACGAGAAGCTGTATGTTGGAAACCAGCAGGGGAAATCTCGGCACTCTGCATACGTATTTGGGAACAAAGGAAATGATAGTGAATATAATCCTAATGTTTTACTACATAATAGACTTTTTTTTTTTTAACATTTTACAGAATGCAGTGTGCAAGGAGATTATCCCAACTAGTGAATTTATTAACAGTAAGTTGACAGCAAAAGCAAATAGGCAGCTTCAGGATCCTTTAGTAATCATGACAGGAAACATCCCAACATGGCTTACTGAACTAGGAAAAACCTGGTAAGACAATCACTTCTGTAGTGGTGGGCTTGGGAGTGTTATCATTGTGTTGGTCTTTATATATCTTGTTACAAAAACATAGCCTTTAGCAAACCTATTTAAATGTGTTTAGTTAACGTGGTTTTTGATCATAGCTTGCTTAATAGTGTAGCTGCAGCATCCAAACAGGCTAGATGAGCTGGGGCCGGTACTAGGTCTACTTGGTGGCACCCTTATATATGAAACAGGGAAGTACACAGGGGTTTTCAGTGAGGAGATTCAGCCCTCTTCCATCATAAAATTGGACACCAAAGGTGGAGTTTGGTTGATTCTCTCTCTGAGCCTGTTTGGGTCCAGACCTACATTCTTGGAGACTATAGGACTGCACTGATGGATACGGGAGCCACCAGCCCCATGTAGCTGTATTCACATTTAGATGAATTAAAATGAAAGATTTTAAATAGAGTTTTTTAGTCACACTATCCACATCCTCGCGTGGCTACCCACGTTGTACAGAACAGATGCCGAATGCTTAGATAATCATAGGAACTGCTCTGGACAGTTCTGTGTCAAGGACTGCCCAAATCATATGTCAAGAGGCAGCAGGGCCTTGGTACTGCAGAGTTCACTCTTTAAAAATAAGCAGCTGATGGACCTGGAGTCTGTCATACAGAGTGAAGTAAGTCAGAAGGAGAAAAACAAATACCGTATGCTAACACATATATATGGAATCTAAGAAAAAACAAAAAATATGAAGAGACTAGGGGTAGGACGGGAATAAAACACAGACCTACTAGAGCATGGACTTGAGGATGTGGGGAGGGGAAAGGGTAAGCTGGGACAAAGTGAGAGAGTGGCATGGACGTATATACACTACCAAACGCAGGGCGGATAGCTAGTGGGAAGCAGCCGCATGACACAGGGAGATCAGCTCGGTGGTTTGTGACCACCTAGACGGGTGGGAGAGAGGGAGACGCAAGAGGGAAGAGATATGGGGAGATATGTCTATGTATAACTGATTCACTTTGTTGTAAAGCAGAAACTAACACACCATTGTAAAGCAGTTATACTCCAATAAAGATGTTAAAAAAAAAAATAAGCAGCTGCCTTTTGGCAGTTTTGAGTGACGTAACAGATGCCAAAACCAAGAGGAAAATCATGAACTTAGTGAAACCATTACTTGTGTGTAGATGGAATGGGATGGCTTGGCAACCCCTGGTGAGGTGGTGATTATATTTTAAAATTTCGCCTTCACTAGTCATGTTATGCTTACTGAAGGTCATTGGGTAGATTAAAGATGATCTTGGATGGACTTGACTTTAATGGTTGAATTTCAGATTTCATAGTGAATGGCTACTTAATGCATTATTACTTGATCACTTAGAAATTTCATGCAAGAATTATGAAGATTCTTCAAAATTAGTTGAGTAGACCATTTTTATTGGTTACATTATAATTATTAATCTGTATCATATCAAAAGTTGTTTCTAAGCTAGGGTTTTTTAATGGTTTCTGGTTCTAATTCAGTTAATAAATTTATATTGCATCTTTTTACAGCCCGTTTTTCTTCCCTTTTGATACCCGGCAAATGCTTTTTTATGTAACTGCATTTGATCGGGACCGAGCAATGCAAAGATTACTTGATACCAACCCAGAAATCAACCAGTCTGATTCTCAAGATAGCAGAGTTGCACCTAGATTGGATAGAAAAAAAGTAAGTTTCTCCCAAAAATATTTAAAGATAAGTCATACTGATAATGGGAAAACTAGAAATGTGATGCATCTGATTATCTCTATTGGTCTAGAGGCTTATCTTAGTCACAGTTATCTCTTTGCTTATCTTCTTATCATATGGGTTAGCCATATTTTCCTATCAGTCTCTTGGGATCTCTTGGGATTCTTCTTTATTCTCCAGTAAGAGTCCTTCCTTCCCATCCCGGTTTCTGTAATGATTTCTACAATTTTTCTCTTTTAGTCTCCATAACTCTTGTGCCAAGGAAGACCCTTCTCTTCTTTCACTGAGACCTCCTTCCTTTTCTTTCTAAATTAAGAACTCTAACCATATCTCCCTTTTATAATTGATCCCTTTATGCAATAGGTAGAATTAATCAAATCCACATCATTCTCTTAGCAAATCACTCCAATTAGAAGAGACAAACAAAATCCTTGCTATAGTTCATGTCTCTATACCAGTCAGCCTTGTGTTGCTGACTGCATCTTCTTGTGCTTCTAATCCTGGCCCCATGGTGATAACTCTAAACCACACAGCCCTGGGCCATTTACATCTGAGACTAGTCCTGCACTTCTCATACTGCACTGCCTTTTACTTAGGATTTCTTTGTTCATCTGCCTTTTTCTTGCTGAGGATTCTTATTCAAGTCTGTCTTCCTACAAACTTCTATCTCCAGAAGTCTCACAAAAGCCATTAGTAATGGCTTAAAAAGGGGGAGTGGGAAGAATGAGAAGCAAAACAAAAAAACATTGTTCTTAAATCCTATCTTTATTTGTATTGTTAGGATTCCTCCGTAAACAAGGTGTAGGTAGAATTTGGAAATCTATCAAGACCTTTCTCATCCCTGTGCATCTCATTAATAGATGTTTGCACTGGTGCTTGTAGGATCTCTGCCAGTCAGAGCCAGTAGGTTTCCAGCTCACCTGTCACCTCCACACCTATTTCTCCATCACCAAACTATAAATGTACCCAACGAGATTTCATGGAGCCACAGCCCTGAATTGCATTGATGTTTGAGAAGGTTACAGAGATCCTTTCTTCAACAACTTGAATTTTTTGAATTTGCCATGGGCTCAAGCTAATAACTACACTCACATCTAGCTTTTCTTCATGTACAGCAGGATGCTGTCTATGTTTATAGCACTGCAGCTGTGTCTTAAAACCTTTTCTGAGGTGTGCTTCTTTTTTAAGAAATAATTTTTAACGATTGAATTGATTTTTTTTTTTTTTTTTTTTTTGCACTGAGAGAAATGCCACCTGTTTATCAAAGTTTGTACTTTCCTTTGCAGCGTACTGTGAACAGAGAGGAGCTGCTGAAACAAGCAGAGTCTGTGATGCAGGATCTCGGCAGCTCACGGGCCATGTTAGAAATTCAGTATGAAAATGAGGTGAGCTTATGAGGCTGTGTTGACTTGTGCTCTTGATAAGATGTCACTAGAGTTTCTTGGTCCTGTGAAATTCTAAAAGACGATTGGGAAATTTATCTCAAAACTTGAGATGTGCTCTGTTTTCTCTTGAATGATTTGTTCTAAGTTCTCCATTTTTCGAGGTTAAATTGCATAATAAAAGACGGGGTTTTTTTTTTTCCTGGCAGAAGAGCAAGTGTTTGTGTAATCTTTAGGTTTTATCAACCTAAAGTGAAAGGTTTTAAACATAACTTCCAAAATGTTTGAACTGCGTTTTTAAAAAAGTCAGGTTTACTGAGATACAACTCATGTATCATAAATGCACACTTTTAAGATACACATTTCTAAGTGTTGACAAATGTATACAGTCTATAACCACAGCTACATCAAGATAAAGAAAAAATCCCATCACCACAAAAAGTCCTCTTAGACCATTTTGCAGTCAGTCCCCAGCCTTCATCCCCAATCCCTGGCAACCATTGATCTGTATTCTGTCCCTACAGTTTTGTCTTTGTACAGTATCGTAATAAATGGAGTCATATAGTACGTAGCCATTTGTGTTACTCTGCTTTCACTTAGTGTAATGCTAATCCATGTTGTTGCGTGTATCAGTTTGTTTCCTTTTATTGCTGAGTAATAGTAATAGTCCATTATGGGGACATACCGTCATATGTTTACCTAACCATCAGTTCATGCACATTTGAGGTGTTTCCACCTTCTTAGCTCTTACGAGTAATGCTGCTGTGAACATTTGTGTACAAGTCTTCGTGTAGACATATGTTTTCATTTCTCTTGGGTAAAATACGTCAGGGTTGAATGGCTAAGCCTTTTGGTAAGGTATGTTTTGACTTTATATGAAGCACCAAACCGTTTTGCAGAGTAACTGCCCCATTTTTCCTTCCCACCAGTAATGTAGTATGTGAATTTCAGTTGCTTCACATGCTTACCAAAACTTGGTTATTGCCAATCTTTTTAATTTTAGTTATTCTAGTGGATTTACTGTCGTTTTAATGTGCATTTCGCTGATGTTTAATGATACTGTCTTTTCATTTCTTATCTTCTTTGGAGGAAGTGTCCAGGAATTCTGCCCACTTTTTCCTTGGGTTTTGTTTTATCAGAGTTTTTAGGAGTTCTTTATACATTCTGCATACAAGTTCTTTATGAGATAAGTGTTTTGCAAATATTTTCTTTCAGCCTGTTGTTTATCTTTTCATTTCCTGATGAAATATCTTTGAAAGAGCAGAAGTTGTTAATTTTGATGAAATCCAGTTTATCAATTTTTTTCCTTTCTGGTTTATGCTTTTTGTATCCCAAGAAAATTTCCGTTAACCCGTGGTCTCAAAGATTTTTTCTTATGTGTTTTTTTAGGAGTTGTATAGTTTTAGCTCTTATATTTAGGCCTGCGGTCTGTTTTGAGTTTGTTGTTTTTTTTTTTTTTTTTTAAGCTGCGTTGGGTCTGTTGCTGCGCGCGGCGAGCGGGGGCTACTCTTCGTTGCAGTGCGCGGGCTTCTCATTGCGGTAGCGTCTCTTGTTGCCGAGCACAGGCTCTAAGGCGTGCAGGATTCAGTAGGTGTGGCACGCAGGCTCAGTAGTTGTGGCGCACTGGGTTAGTTGCTCCACGGCATGTGGGATCTTCCTGGACCAGGGATCAAACCTGTGTCCCCTGCATTGGCAGGCAGATTCTTAACCACTGCACCACCAGGGAAGTCTCTCACAGGATGTTGATTAGGTTTGTGTTGAATCCTGATCAGTTTGGGAGAGAGTTGATGTTTATGGTATTGAATCTTCCAATGCTTGAACACAGTGTAGCCTTTCGCTGATTTAGGTCTTTAACAACTTCTCTCAGTATGCTTCATAACTGCAGTCTAGAGGTCTCTCGTGTACATGTTTTATTAAGTTCCTCCCAAATATTTCATGTTTTTTGATGGTTTTGAAAATAATATTGTTCTTTCTTTTCAATTTCCAGTTGCTGTTAGTTTGTAGAAATAAGTTTTCTTAGTTGACCTTGTTTTCTGTGACCTTGATAACTTAATTATTGGTTCTAAAAATTTTAAATAGATCATTTAGGATTGTTGTAGATACGGGGCTTGGGCAACTTTTCTCTGGAGAGCAAGATAATAAATGTTTCAGGCTTTGTGGACCATGTGGTCTTCATCACAGCTCCTCACTTCTGGCTTTGTAGTGTGAAAGTGGCAGTACACAATACAAACGTGAATGAGCAGGGCTGTGTTCCAATAAAACTTTATTGATAGTCACTGAAATTTGAAGTCATATAATTTTCACACATTGTGAGATGATATTCAAGAATTTTTTCAACCGTTTAATATTCTAAAACCCATTCTTAGCCTACAGACTGTACAAAAACAGGCAGTAGGGCCCGAGCTGTAATTTGCTGTTCCATGTTGTAGACAGTCATGTCACCCATGAAAAAAGACAGCTTTACTTTCTTTCTAATCTTTGTCTTTTGTCTCTTTTGAGATGTTTTTAAATAGGCCAGTACACCAAAAGACTAAAATAATGATTTTCTATATATTGACTCTGAAGTATTGAGTCTCCTGGGGATACTTTCCTTCCTCTTTCCCTTAATTTTTAAAAAATATCTATTTTATTTATTTATTATTTATTTGATTTATTTATTTTGGCTGCGCCAGGTCTTAGTTGTGGCACGTGGGCTTTTTCTTAGTTGCGGCATGAGGAATTCTTAGTTGCAGCATGCGAGCTTCTTTAGTTGTGGCATGCAAACTCTTAGCTGCAGCATGTATACAGGATCTAGTTCCCCGAGCAGGCATCGAACGCGGGTCCCCCGCATTGGGATCGTGGAGTCTTAACGCACTGGACCACCAGGGAAGCATCTTAATTTTTTTTTTTTTTTTTTTTAAGATAAAACTTAAGTTTTTGGACATCTGAAACTTATGGACATAACATTTCCAAATACTCCATTTACTTATTATTTATTTATAAAAGCCAACAACTCTGCCTCCCAGTTTTCTTATCTGTGAAGTGTGGGTTGTAGTACAGCCTCAGAGTTGTGACTGAGTTCATGTGGTGAAGAGTTAGAACCGTGCCTGGCTCGTGGTGAGCACTGTGTATATGTAGCAGTTTAATCTACAAAGCTATCTGTAGTTAACCAAGTAATTTTAATCATGACTTGGATTTTTCACTCGTTTTCTTAAGCATTTTCTCCTCCTCATTAAGACTTTTGAATAGTTAACAGTATTTAATCATCAAATTTAAAATTGTAAGTAGTTACACACTAAGTATACAGAGTGCCAGGATCCAGGTTACGGCAGAGTTCCTGCATTCCCAGGATCACAGCATAGTTGGGGAGACACAGGACAAAGTGTGAATGGGTGTGGAAAGTGAGTGGTATAGGGACCAAGTGAATGAGCCTTTCGATGAGGAGCCTGTCTCCGGAAAGAGAGGGGGGGAGTTAAGGAATCAAAGGATGTGGCTTGGACAGAGGATCAGGCTTGGTGGTGAACAGCAGAGGGGGAGAAGCTCTGGAGGGGATGGGAGGCAGATGGAATGGAGGCTGGGTAAGAAGTTTGGGCCTTTTGAGTCTATACCCCGATCATGCCTGTTGCTCAGAGGTGCAGCTCTTATATGTTTACATGTTCACATTTCTTACTCATGAAACTGTAAGACCTTTGCTGTAGCCAGCTTGTTCTGCTCGGTTATTTAAACACGCTTTTTCTACTTTGTTTTACTCCAACCTATTTTTCTCTCGTCAGGAATGAATGTTTTTACTCTCTCATCCTTCACGCCCCTGTTCAGATCGCGTCTTACTTGAAACCTAAACTTAAGTTCAGAGTAGCATCACGCTGATTGTTCCACAGGTCAGGATTGAAATGCTGATACAGAAATCACAATTTTATGATTTTCACGGATGGGTCTTTCCTGATGACTCTGGAAAAAATTCTGTGAGCCAACGTCATTGAGGAAGGAGGGTTGGAGTGCTGGCTTTATATATGCTTAGGGCCTCGGGTTGTCAACCAGATTCAACCGTACAAGCCAGCTGGTGGCTGTTCGGAAGCCTTTCTAACTAGCTCTAGAAGAATCCTGACCAAAATGTCAGAACAGAATGGGCTCCATTCTTGAATAGAGATGATGGGTAAGCCAGGGAGGAGCTAAGCCAGTCTCTGGGCTCAGCAAACCACTTAAGCCCATTATCTGTCACACGGTATATGCCTCCAGGACGATGAGAGGTTAGGAGCATGGACTGGGGAGCCTGGTGCTGCCACCTACTAGCTGTGTGAAGTCGGGCTAGTTATGTAAACTCCCCAGTAATAACCCAACAAAGGGCATAATGACTGTGCCTACCTCATTATGTTGTTTAAGTGATTAAATGCTAAAATGTGTAAAACACAACATTATCTGTCACATGGTATATGCTAGTATATAAGCATTAGCTTTTGAAAGAGAAAGACTTTGAAAGTTTCAAATAACACAAGTTGTCAGACTTTTTTGTTTTTCTGTGTTTGTTTCTAGAGCTTTATGCTTCTCCTTCCTTTTGGAAGACATTTTCCTCTACCCTTCTAGGTTCTTTTGGCTGGTCACAGGATGTCTGGGTAACTCACCAAAATGGCCAAAGCGCTCATCTTAAATACTGTCTTCAGCCAAAGACAAAAGAGGATGTTGGGGGTAGTGGTTTGGGACTTCAGAGGTGGGGAGGAAGGCAGTCCACATGGAGCAAGTGTTTGGTAAACAAATATTTGCCAGGCCAGGCAGAGACGATGGGACATGAGTGGACTCTGACGCCTAGGCCCTGTTTTCCTCCCACCACCCCTGGCATATATTCTTTGCAGATACCTCTGGTGTGGGAACCGGCCCTTTAAATTCTTTTAGGCAGTTAGAGAGTCGGTCAGAGTTTTTCTTCCTGAGTCTTTTGGGCCTTGATTGTTTTCAGCTGTAAATAATCCGCATGCTGAAGAGACATTTTGGGCTGGCAAATTTTGTATCTCCTCATTCCTTTAAAAACAAATGAAGCAAAACCACAGTACCTACCTTTTTTTTTTTTTTTAAGAGAGAGGCCGGGTAGGATGAAGATCCCTGGAAAGGTCAGCTTCCTCTGCAGGGTTGCCGGCCAGCCCCGTGCAGGGGTGACTCGCCAGAGCAGGCGTGACCTGGTCCTTGCACCCTCACAGAGGCTTCCTGGGATGAAAGTGTATACAGTTTTGCCCGTGTCACTTAATATTTTAAGTTAAGTCTGTTTTACTGTTAGCAATAACAGTATTTGGATGAAGGAAATAGGCTGATCTAATCTATGAGTTCTGTTTAGCCTGGGATAATTATGCTAAAAGGAGCTAGGATTAACTGGCTTTAAAGCACCATCTGGTGGATACCAGGTGTTACTGCACTTTCTTTCTTTTCTTCTTTCCCTACCTTCCTCCCAGGCTCACGAGTGAGTGGAGAACAAAATACACAAAGTCCTTACTGTCATGGAGCTTTTAGTTTGGGGAGGCCAATACACACACACACACACACACACACACACACACACACACACACACACACTCTCATTCACTCATGTACATGTATATGTAGGATGTGTGCTGAAGAACTAAAGCAAAATAAGAAGTTAGAGCATGATGGGGAGAGGATGGGGTGGAATGAGGTGACATGTGAGCAGTAGTCATTACTATCTAGGGGAAGGACTATCTCTTAGCAAAAGAAAAGTGAAGCAAAAGCCCTGAGGCAGAATTCCCTGCCTGTTGAAGGATGACAGTGGCTAGAAATAGGAGTCAAGGGATCACATAGGACACCCAGGCCGAGCGAAGAATTTGAGCTTTTGCTTGAACGAAGACGGGGAGCCTTTGGAGGGTGTGGAGGAATGATGTGAACTTAGGTTGTATGAGGATCACTGTCACGCCGCGAGAGTAGGACATGAGGTGTGGAGAGCGCCACTGCAGAGACCACTTAGGAGCCTCTAGCACTGGGCCAGATAAGAGGTGCTGTGGTGACCAGTTTGGAACATATTTTGAAGGCGGGGCTTACAGTGTTTAATGATGGGTTGTTACGTGGGGCGCCAGAAAGGGAAGCATCACGGGTGGCTCCAAGGCTTTGGTTGCAGCAGGAGGTGAATGCTGATGCCGGTTGCAGCCGTGGAGTCCTGACAGAGACGTGGAGCTGGGTCTAGAAAGCTTCGCCAGACCCAAGCAGGTCATTGTTTGGAAAGTTACAGTTAACCGTTTTGTGGACTACGTCAAATCCTTTAAGCTAGTGGGGAAAGTAACTGTGTTAGTGGTGAAATAATACCCATTATTTACAAGTAATCAGTAAGTGAAATATAACCTTCCTGACAGGACTGTGGTTAGATTAAGCTTATAAACTATGGAATTAACTTATCTTTAGTTGCATATCTAATTTATGGTGTGAGCTGATAGGACCTTGGTAGAACATGAAGGAATAACTGTGGGTGCTGGCATGGGTTCAGACGTTCCTTTTTTTGTGTTTTATTCAACAAACCTCTGTTAAATGGCTGGTGTTTGCCCAGGCACTACAATGGATACACGGTGAATTAAAGTTACCCCTAGGGCTTCCCTGGTGGCGCAGCGGTTGCGCGTCCGCCTGCCGATGCAGGGGAACCGGGTTCGCGCCCCGGTCTGGGAGGATCCCACATGCCGCGGAGCGGCTGGGCCCGTGAGCCATGGCCGCTGAGCCTGCGCGTCCGGAGCCTGTCCTCCGCAACGGGAGAGGCCACAGCAGAGGGAGGCCCGCATACCACAAAAAAAAAAAAAATAAAAAAAATAAAGTTACCCCTAAATGAGGTATGCAAGCATGTTATGAAATCATGGTAGTCTAATGTGGTGAGTGCTTAAGTAGCCAAAATGTAAGTTCTGAAAAAGAAGCAAAGTAACTGCTTGGGCAGATAAAGAGGCTTCTCCTAAGGAGTGGACATTTGAGCTGGTTCCAGGGGAACAGTTCACCAAAGAGAGAATGGGAAAGAAAGCCATTCCAGACAGTGCCATCTGTTCCCTGAGGGCGCGGTACATAGCTGCAAGGGTACTCTTATTAGTATATGAGTTTGAACCATACAATTAAAATGTTGGGGCCACAGGAAGCAGGACATAGTAAAGGGTTGCTAGTTCCCGTTCCAGGTGACCTGTACTGAGGCAAGACAATCAGGACAGTTTGGGAAATAATCTCTAATACATTCTGGTAAACAGTTGCTATTAGTATCCATTGCCAAAAGGTTGGCAGGTTAAAAAAAAAAGGGCAGCACAGATTCTAAAATTTAACTTGTCCTACTTCTGTTCCTCTGTAGGTTGGCACAGGTCTGGGGCCTACACTGGAGTTTTATGCACTTGTATCTCAGGAACTACAGAGAGCTGACTTGGGTCTCTGGAGAGGGGAAGAAGTAACTCTTAGCAATCCAAAAGGTAATACTAATCTGTGACTAAGTCACTTTGTTATTCAGTTCAGGTAAAGGGCCCTTACAATTCATTATATATATATTTAACTTACAGTAGAGGGCCTGGCTCTCTGACCTAATTTCTTTTCACCTTTGTTTTCTCATTTATCAGATAAGGGAGGCCCTTCCAGCTCTAGAGGACTTCATTCTGTGATCTGCTATCTGATTTTGAGAATACTGAATTTCTTAAATGTTCTTAATTACCGGGTCTGTCTTGTTTTGGGAAATAGCATCTAAAGTTTGGTGCTTTACTCATTTTATAGGAAGCCAAGAAGGGACCAAGTATGTTCAAAACCTCCAAGGCCTGTTTGCGCTTCCCTTTGGTAGGACAGCTAAGCCAGCTCATATCGCAAAAGTTAAGATGAAGTTTCGCTTCTTAGGAAAATTAATGGCCAAGGCTATCATGGATTTCAGATTGGTAAGTATAGAATTACCTTTTTTTCTACAATTTTTTTGTACCTGTGTTCTATGACGGTACCTTAATCCCCTGCATTTAATGTTATATTTTAAAACACTGCTTCACAAACCTTAATGTGCACATGAATTGCTTGGAGAATTTATTTTAAAAGCCAATTTTGATTCAGCAGTTCATGGGTCAGGCCCAGGTTTCCACATTTTCTTAACAGCATTCAGGTGATACCCAAGTGCCAGTCTGTGGACCATTCCTTTAGTAGCAAGGGTTCGGAGATATATTTTTAAGTGTTTGAATTAGATTTTTAATTCAGTAGGAAAAGCATGAGCATGTGGCTAAACTGCAGTAAATTGCCATTAACGTGCAGGAGTGAACATAACCCAAGAAATTAGTATTCACAGAGGGGTTTGAATGTTTCTGGACTTTTCTTCATTTTTTTCTGCTCATATTTTCTGAGATACTTTGTCATTATGTGTAAGACGTTTTCATCTGATGTCAGATTCAGAAGCTTACAATTTCACTGTTGTTGAAAGACTGTGCTGTTAATCAGTTATTTTTGAAGTTCCATTTTTTCATTTTAGTTATAACTAATTGGTCTTTTACATTCTTCCTTCCGAATATGCAATAATACAGACTGAAGTGGAATTAAGTTCACTTGGTCCAAAATTGAGTAAGACTCCTCTAAACATCTCTTGGTGTTGAGGTCCTTATGGAGAATGTATGTCCATCATTGGAAACTTCATTTTTAGGACCAGTGTTTCAATAGGAATCTTCAGTATTCTAATTTTTTTTTTTTTTTTTTTTTTTTTTGTTAACAACATCGACCCCAGATTGAGTTTAAATGGGGACAGTTTCATGTACTGAGAGAAACAGTTCTTTAAATATGTTTTTTCCCCCTGGGGATTACTTGACCTTTTAAAATGACCTCTTGAAGTGTCACTTAAAGAATTGAGGCAGTGCTAGAAGCTTGGTGTGACTGTTGTGATATTTGCACCTTCTCTTTCAGGTGGACCTTCCCCTGGGCTTACCTTTTTATAAATGGATGCTACGGCAAGAAACTTCGCTGACGTCACACGATTTGTTTGACATTGACCCAGTTGTAGCCAGATCAGTGTATCACCTAGAAGACATTGTCAGACAGAAGAAAAGACTTGAACAAGATAAATCCCAGGTAGGCTTAGAAAATGAGACAGTCGGGTGGATCAGTTTCTTCTCGTAGAAAGATGAGTTCTTTAGTATTTGGTCCAGTTATTATTTTATATTGGAAGAGTTTAAATTTTTATTATAATAACTGAAGCATATGATCTTACAGTTGGTAAGATGACCTGTAATAACACCAGGTGTTGAACAGACAGCTTGACCAGCAAATAAAATACACCCCTAACTAAAACCATAGGTCTCTTGTTGATTACATTTTAGATGGACATTATGTATCTGGGCAGATACTCTATCATACTGAGTTCTTTTAGTAAGCATTTGAATCAGTAAGGCTATTCACAGGACAGATTGATTTTCCAGAAAGATGGCTTAATTTAGGAACAGTTCATCTGTTTCTAGAGAGATCTCAGGAAGATATTTTTAAAGGTCATGGTAGGTATCACTGTTTCTTGGTAACATCTGTTAAGGTTCCTCTGTTAGATCTCATGGGTAATCTTGATCTTTAAATCATTAATATACTTTATACATTAACAAAATTAAATCATTTGAGAATAACAGTGGTTCTGTGTCTGACATTGGAAGAAGACAAAGTTGTATTTTTTAAAAAGTGGCATAGAGTCAGACATCTTGTATGGGGGCAGGTAACATGGACCAGTGTTAAATCAACTCCCATTTTATAAATTACGTAAAATAAGAATAGAGATTTAAAATTCTGTAGCTAGAAAAAGTGTCACATCTCTTAATAAGATAGAGAGGAGCTGATAGTAGATGGGGCTTTTAGAATACTTTTTGTCGGGGAAGGAGGTGATTTGTAAGAAAATTAATTTTATCTCCCATATTGATTGGTAATTATTAATGGTAATTTTGGGATAAATGTTTATTAAGAGAAATTGGTGTTTAAAGAAGCCAGGTCCCTCTTTTCCATATAAAATCTGTTGTCTTGGGATTTTTAGTAAGGTTTATGCTTACCGACTTTAAGGTTTAAATTTTAAACTACTATCGTCTTATTTAAGATCATCTCTTCGGAAAATAACGCGAACACCACCACAAACAGCCCCACCCGCTCCAGATACAGTACAGCTCATGGCGCTCTTCCACGAGCCTTGCGTGTATTCATTCATTTAACCTGCTGTGAGATTTAGATATTCCTGTTACCCCTACTTTACACTTGAGAAACCCAAGGCAGATGGTTGAGTAACCTGCCCAAGGTCACATACCTAGAACACCAGAGAGCTGGAACTGAAACCCAGGCTGTCTGCTCTGGAGCCCACACTCTGACAGCTTTTGCAAGCTCTCTTACTTACCCTTGTCTCCAGTGCAGTATGCTGCCACAGTTCTCTTCCTCAAATCTTTTGAGGTTTGTTCTTCTAATTTTTATTATTCCTGATGTTACCAATTAAAAAATATAAAATCCATAGCACAGAAACCACACTCCAGAAACTTGCAACTGGAACATGAGGACTGGTAGTATTCTCAAACACCTCACCTCATTATTTATAAAGCATTCAGATGGAGCAAGTTGTCCTGGCTGAGTTTCCACTGGGCAGTTTAAATTCTTGAAAGGCACATGGAAAATGGGCTAAAACTTAGCTTTCAATTTAACGTGTAAGGTCTAGAGAAACAAACAGCTAATTCCTTTTAAACATCTCAAAGACATATTGTATATTCTAGATTCCTATCAATGATAGCATTTTGGAGAGCTTTCTAGTCAGAGAACGTTAGAACGGAGAGTTTAAGTCCTTTTGCTGAAAAATATTTCAAATGTAAAATGAAAAGTCTTTCTTTGTGTGTCATCCAATCATGTACCCGAAACTGAGAGAGACCTAAACGTGTTTTTGCAGAGGAGTAAAAATTCTCAACAATGTATTTTACCTTAACCCTAACCCTCCTCTGTGTTTTGAATTATCTGTAATCCTACACAGCTTTCACTTTCCCTTTAAAAAATGACTGTTAACCAGAACTTCGTAGCCTTTTTTTTGTTTAAATGCTTTTCTGCACTTTGACTGTTTAGCCTTTAGGAATTTCATACTTGGAGCCATCTTTAATTCGGAAAGTCATTTACCTTCTTTCTCCTATAATGGATACCTTCATTTTCAGATAGAATTTGCAGTTTTGTATGTTGGTCTTTGATTCAGAAATTGTATTTTATATAAGCCTTTCATGATCTTAAACATTTAAAAAAGTGAATAATACAAACTTTTTAACATTTGTCTTCAGAGTAGGAGTTGACTTTTCTTAGGGATTTGCTAGAACCTTTTTTCATCCCACTGTTGCTGTATGAATACAAATTTGTTAATGCTGGGCCTGCAGTAATCGAATGAAGAATCTCTGGGTAATCTTTAGACTTGAGCTTGCAGAGAAAAAAAGTTAACTATTTATACTAGATAGTGCATTATTTGTATTTACAATTTCCTAACTGCACTGTATTACTCAGTATTTGCTATATACATGTATTGGATTCATTAAGATGAGCCTAGAATTTATAAAAAGTTTGTCTGGCTCTGTAGAGCCTACCCTTTTAAATTGACCACTGTGCAAATTATTATGGCCTTTCTGTGAAGTCTGATTGAATATGGTCAGATTGAGTAGCGGACATCTCATTGTGGAGGAGCACTCGGGCAATCTTGTTTTCTCATAAAAATAATTGGATTTTGAAGTGTTTAAGACTATTTCCTTTGTGATCTCAGTGACTTACTTTTGTGTAGATTATGACAAAAAAAGAGAGAAAAAAATAAGCTAAGAGCTAAGGGAACCCATAAAATTTATTAGCATATCTTTTATTTCATAAACACAAACATAACTGACTGAATTACTGGGCTTGACCCCCCGCCCCCTTTTTTTTTAGACCAAAGAGAGTCTACAGTATGCATTAGAAACCCTGACTATGAATGGCTGCTCAGTTGAAGATCTAGGATTGGATTTCACTCTGCCAGGGTTTCCCAACATCGAACTGAAGAAAGGAGGAAAGGATATACCGGTCACCATCCACAATTTGGAGGAGTATCTAAGAGTATGTACTCTCAGCGCCCCGTGGGGCGAAGGCCAGCTGTGGCCATGCGGGGCTGGGCCCCGGGGGGACTGCTTTGAGGGGGAGGGAAGGGAGGGTCCAGTGCACAGCTGCTGTGCAGCCTGGTAGCTGCCGCGCAGCCTGGTAGCTGCTGCACAGCCTGGTGTGAGACCTTTGACGCCCGGGATCACTGCACGAAGTCCACTTCTTCTGACCTTCGCTTCTGTTTGCTCTTGAGAGAACATGTCAGATATCTCGCAGTACCTTCTATAACCTTGAACTCTCTTCAAGCTTGAATACCATCTAATAACATCTCATTTTCTTAGTTTGAAGAAATCAGTGAAAAGCAGCCATCCTTTGAGTTGTCACTAAACTGCATTTCTACCTTTCTATCAGGCCACCTAACTTGACCTGATAGCCTTTAATGCTGTCCACGCGTGCGCGCACGCACACATTTATGGGTTTGGTGAGGCCTTTCATGATCCTTGACCATATTTGTTAAGTTAAGGAAAATAATTTTGTACTGAATACAAATTATGTTTTAGATTATAACCTATGTAAGTCTTTATTATCACTACTTTTGGAAAAGTTTCTTTTGGTTTATTCCTGACATTGAATGGAAAGAGCATTGGGTTCCAGACAAAATACCACCTATACCTCCTAGACCTGACTTTTCCACTAACTTACTGTGGGATTTTAGATAGAACCTCTGAAAAATTTCAGCTCCAGTTTCTTCATCAGTTTGAGAGAAGAAGATAGCAGAAGACCTCTATTATTTCGTATGCCTTAACAGTTCTGTGATTCCTAAGTAATTCCTTTAACAGTCAGTAGGGCTGTGTTCTCGTACTACCTACTTTGAGAAAACTAATCTTTCAGCTTACTAGTAAATGATGAGTTAACTCCATACTAGGTTCTCTGAAAATATTTGTAATAATGCTCGTGTTTTTCTGTCAACAAAACGCTATTGTTTTCATTTTTATCCGAGTAGCTCCTCTATTTCTGAACCCGAAGGGTTAGCCAAAGTCATTGATGACTAGGAGATGTTGGACCAATAACAGATGCTTTCTGTGACCCTTCAGTTTCATGTGACTGCATTCCAGAGTTTACCTTTTTCTAAGTGGAGGCACATACTGCAGAAGGATTGGGCTCTAAGAACTTAACAGGATTTAGAACTAAAAATTGCACATTAAAAATTAAAAACACTTAACAGTTGGTAATTGTGATTCTTGAAACATTATCTTTAATTCTCAATAACATTTTATCCTCTTCGGAAGTTTCATCTGCTTCTCATCTGGTAAGGTAAAGTATAATTCATAGGGATTTTATGTATTGATAAATGAATTTTAAAACACACTAAATATATTAATTTATAACACACATGACATTTTTTACATTTTCTTATTGGCCAGACCCTGAATTAGAAGTTGCCCTGACTTGTCTTTTACTTATGTAATTTACTGGGAGATATTTTAAAGACTTTTTTTTTTTTTTTTTTTTTTTTTAAGTGATCAGGAAAGATGTTTCACTGTAGTTTGCCAAATATTATATAGGAAAGAAATTTGAAATCTTGTCGCAGGTTTTGAAAGAGTTTTCTTTTTGCAGCTGGTTATATTCTGGGCACTAAATGAAGGCGTCTCCAGGCAGTTTGATTCATTCAGAGATGGATTCGAATCAGTCTTCCCACTCAGCCACCTTCAGTACTTCTATCCGGAAGAAGTGAGTAGCTTGTGTATAAAAGAAATGGTCATCTCTAGTTCTGTACCTATAATTATCTTAGTGGGGTCTCTCTGTGCTATTTAGTCAAAGACCCCATTGTTGCAAACAAAAAGGTAGATGGTTGGGTGTGGTGGTGGGGTGGATGTTTGGGAAAGATAAGATCATTTCCTGAGTGAGGAAGAATATTAAATATAATGTATTAAATATAATGTATAACATATAAATAAGTATTAAATATAGTATAAATAATAGAGCGTGGGATCCATGTGTAATTGAGTAAGCATAGCATTCTGCTTTTCTTTTTGTTTCTGTTTTTTTTTTTTTTTTTTTTTTTTTGGGCTGTGTTGCGTCTTCGTTGCTGTGCACGGGTTTTCTCTAGTTGCGGCGAGCGGGGGCTACTCTTCGTTGTGGTGTGCTGGCTTCTCATTGCGGTGGCTTCTCGTTGCGGAGCGCGGGCTTCAGTAGTTGTGGCGCACGGGCTTAGTTGCTCCGCAGCATGTGGGATCTTCCCGGACCAGGGCTCGAACCCGTGTCCCCTGCATTGGCAGGCGGATTCTTAACCACTGTGCCACCAGGGAAGTCCCAAGCATAGCATTCTTGTCAGCTGACCCTCAATGCTGCTTGGTGGAGAGTGGGACTTGGGTTTCTGTACACCTGTGGCTGGCGGGGAGAGCCATGGGTCCATAGTAATGAAAGTGACACTGGGGAGGTTACTTGTTGTTTTTAAACTAAACTTTCTGGATTTGCTGAGATGTTGATTGTTTCATGAGGGAGGTTAGTCCTTGAAGTTTTAAGGAAATGTTGCAAATTATCTAGTTGCCAAATCCAGAGAACACTTGTGAGAATGGAGTTAATGAGTTTATGTGCATAATTTTTTTCCAGCCATCTTTACTTAAAGTGCAACAAGAATCTCAGAAAACTACTCACTGATAGTGAGATGCCATAGAAAGGGTCTGGAAGGTGTTTGGTTTCCCCAGGTTGGAAACCTTTTTGTTTCTTTTTTGAGTACTAGCTTTAGACTACACCTTTATTACTGGCTGAATCTGGAAATCTTTAAATGACTTAGCATTTTCATCTCAATTATTATTTTTATGTCCACTTTGATTTGCTCCTTATTAAAACATGTGGTGTACCTGGCACTTTTAGGCACTAGTGTCACCTGGAATTGAAAACAGCAAGTGTTCCTTTTGGAATTGGATCCTGGTCCCCACTACTTAGCTGTGTGACCTTACCCAGGTTGTCCTATCTGAGCTGACTGGCTCATTCATAAGATTGAGATAACCTCTCTCTTACTGAACAAGATACATAAAGTACCTGACAGTGAGTGTGACACATAGTAGGTACCAAATTTCACATGCTCCAAATGGATTTTCTCAGAGTATACGAGTCATCCTGCAAATGGGCAGTCTACCAGGTGAGAGATGGTTTAATTGGAAACTCATGTTAGATTTTCCAAGGACACACAGGCATTTTTTTGCTTTCTAATATCTGTTCTGTAATGACTAGCTTGGTCCCAGACAACCATATGGCACAGAAGTGCCTTTCTTCGCAAAGTGGGAAAACCTACCCATTTGCTGTGTCTCAGTTCAGCTCTCCTCTCTCACTTCTCTCTCCAGCTCACTGTTCTCTCTCTTGGCTTCTGTTATGGTGTGCCCTTGTGTTTCTAAAAGCCAGGATTTATAAAATCTCCCTGGTTAGAAGTAGATATCGAGTTAAAGCCTCTAAGAAACGAGAAGAATTAGGAGAACTTCAATTAAGGGTTGGTCTCAGGTATGTTTTGTCTTAGATTACAGGCTCCCTAGAACCTAGTTCATGCAAATGGGCAGGGCATCTGTTCATGTCAGCTGAAGAAGAGCTTGAATCTGTAAATATATTAGAAGAGCACATTGTATAAAGAGTACCAAGCTGAAGTTTCTGGGCTTCTGTAGACCTTTATATTGGCACGCCACAGAACAGAACATGTGTGCGTTTTCAGTCAGTTACACAGCTGTGTCCTTAGTAATTTGTTGCCCGTGTTTAAACACACAGCTGGATCAGCTCCTGTGTGGCAGTAAAGCAGACACTTGGGATGCAAAGACACTGATGGAATGCTGCAGGCCAGATCACGGTTATACCCATGACAGGTAAGTCCTGGGCTCTGCCAGTTTTCGGATACACACACACATATATATACATTTTAAAATTTGTTTACTTATTAAAGGAGGCTTTCTAATATTTTGGCTTCATTTCTCTCAAGACTGCAACTTTAGGACCGAAAGGGTTTTTTGCCCCAAGTATTTCTGTGAAAATGGGCGGGAGGAGGAAAGGTGGGGAATCCATCCCACTGTGACCCCATTACCGATTTTTACGTATAGTAAAGTGGAAATATCCGTACAGTCCCAGACAGGTCTTGTTTATTACAACAGTAATCATTCCACTTGAATTCCAACTGTAACAACAGAAATATATTTGAGTGCATTACAATGTGAATTCATCTGTAGTCATATTTACATTTGATAGTCTCTAGCTAATTGTGAGAGTCAAAACTGTATTTTAATACGATGAAGTAACTTTGGTGTATTTATTTCTCTTGTAGTCGGGCTGTGAAGTTCTTGTTTGAGATTCTCAGTAGCTTTGATAATGAGCAGCAGAGGTTATTCCTCCAGTTTGTGACAGGTAGCCCGAGGTTGCCTGTTGGAGGTGGGTACAGCTGTTGATTTATTGTAGGTGTGAGTGAGTGAGTGAGTGAGTGTGTGTGTGTGTGTGTGTGTGTGTGTGTGAGGGCGGGGGCAGAGAACGCACACAAACTTCAGTGCCAACAGCAGGATATTCTTTATTTGACCTGGAGTGCCTCTTAGTTATTTCAATATCATAATGTTTCTAAGTTTTCAGTTTGTTCTGCCGTGTGTTAAGGGATATCTGTGGCAGGACGATTCATAGGGATTGACTTAAACACACTGAAGTAGGACTACTAATGTACATGCAATGCTGCTTCTCTACCTAAAATTCAAATTCTCAGACATATGTACATTATAAACCCTTAGATGGCTTAGATGAAAAGGCATTCTAAAGTCTGTTTTTTTTCAGAAATGAATCCTAGTATGAGTTGAACTGGCGCTCTTTTAAAAGCATAAGGGAAGCATAAAGAACTGTTTGCCTCAAGTTATTCAATGACTTTTGATGGTAAATAAAGCACGTACTAGGTTCCGTATCCTCGATACATCTTGAATGGGTAGAGTTCATTGCCCAGCAGGAAAGAGTACCTCTGTGTGTGGTAATGCTGTGCAGCAGAGCAGTATTGTGTGTTTCTGATGGGGGCAGATAAGAAAGGGTACGTATACTTGTGCTTCCAGACCCATTCTCCTCATGGATGAGAGACGGGTTTCCCTAAGCTAGCTGGCGGGCGTCCCGTAAACTTGCCAAGTTCCTCTGTCCTCCTTTCTTCCCTCTTCATCAGGCTTCCGGAGCTTGAATCCACCTTTGACAATTGTCCGGAAGACCTTCGAATCAACAGAGAACCCAGATGACTTCCTGCCCTCCGTAATGACCTGTGTGAACTATCTTAAGTTGCCGGACTATTCGAGCATCGAGATAATGAGAGAAAAGCTGTTGATGGCAGCGAGGGAAGGGCAGCAGTCGTTCCATCTTTCCTGATCACAACGAGAAACGCAGTGTCTGCCTGTTACAGCAAAAGAGAAAAATCATGATTTCTTTTCTAAATGTATCACCCGAGTCAAGGAAACATGTTACGCCTTCTTGTTGTAGGAAAACGGCTTGCAGATTATAAAAGAGAGACTTGGTTCCTATTCATTAACGGCCCCATGGACTTAAAGTGATCAGGCCCTAAAACGTTGTTGTGATGAGGTTTCTTTAGCAAGTTCTTGTTTAAATTATCATTTATTTGACGAGTGAAGTTTTTAACTTGCTTTGCTGTGTGAAATTTAAAAAAGGGATGTTTTTCCAGGCTGAAACAATAAATGTCGCTGTGCAGTTTAATTCTGGGCTGTGTGTATCCATCTAGCTAAGTCTGCAGTTTTGTTTCCTCCAAAGACAACTCTTGTACATAAGTACAGAAATTAAAGCTCCCGTGTATTTGACAAATACAGTTTAGTAGGTGAGCTCTGTGTGCTTTTCACTTCCCTTGAGTTTCCCCGCCCTGGTCGGTGTACTGTCTGTGCCGCTCTCCCAGGTTTTTTCTATACAAAACCCACAGTTGGTACATCTTCGTCAGCCATGGGCTCTCGTTGTTCCCTGTTCTCTCTCAAATTAAGATATAATTTAAAATTCATGGAATTGAAATATGTTGTCAATATAATTCAGCCTTTGTAACTAGGTAGCCTTTTCTTATAGCTTAGTTTTAATATAGTTGTAGGGTATCACTGGCCTTGTACCAGGGACGCACTAGGACTGTTTACATGGTGATTCTGGCAACCACCGCCTCTGTAATGGAGGCAAGGAGAGCTCATTCGTTTCTTTTGTGTAGGTTAAAAAGTCTGCAGCTTGGGCTGGCCAGTATTTATTATTCTGTGGCCAGAGCATTTTGAATTGATGTATATGGTTTTAAGCAAAGTTAGCAGTTTTCATTCCCTGTTGGAGTAAAGAAAACGTTTTTCTCCCTTTTTCTCTTTTGAAGTTTCTGTTCACGGTCTTCTTTCATTGTTCCGCTCTCCTCTTCCCCTCCTCCCAGTGCTCCCGTGGGACAAACAGCTCAGCCTTTGTCTTGACACACATCAAAGCACCTGTAAGCAATGCTCTGTCCAGTTGTTCTATGTGCTGATTTCTCAAATCTGCAATAATTCATCAGGTTCATGTTTTTACCTGAAAATAAATAAAGTTTGCTTCACCTTTTTTGTTTATAGTTCTGTGCCGTATGCATAACTTTTAGTTGCAGAGATGTATCTCAGTGCAGGCAGATCATCACAGCTCATGGCTGATTTCGCTATTCAAAGAATTTAGAATAGCAACTGAAGAACATAAAATGTAGAAAGAGAATGAGAGGAGACTCCTTCCTTCATTCCTAAGGTTCAGAATTAAGCCTGTTGCAGAGAGAATTTCCATAATTCATCTTTCTGAAAATGAGAGATGAGCTAATTGCTTTTTATTAGCCTTTGAGAAATCAATTTTCTTTTGTTTGACTGTTCTAAAGTCTTATTTAATTGATGTTAAAACCCCTTTGTCCCCTATTTCACCACTTAAACTCCGGGGCTTATTTTATTTAGATTACTTTGTCGTTTCCACTTAAATGGCCTTATACGAGCATCCCCTCTTCTCAGTGCACCTGGGCATTGACCCCCCCCCTTAGGTGGGACGGAGCTGTGAGAGGAACTCGGAGTGTGTCTCCCTGGTCCTTGCAGAGGCGCTGGAGAGTGAGCTGCTTCCCTTTGACATCGGAGGAGGGAGTTGTGTTCCTGCAGTTCTAACATTGACACCGTAGGACCTGTGCAGTTTAATCAAGTGAAACTAGTGTTAAAGAATGAACCAATTTGTTTTAAATTGTCCTGATACCTTTTTACAGACTAAGCACAAAAAAGAGTTTGGCGTGAACATAACCTTTTAGTTCCTCATTTTTTAAAGGGTTCTGTTGTTAAAATTCAGACGTATGTATAAACAAAATAATGCATCGTGTTCAGATATCTTCTGTATTTAACGTTTTATCCATATCACGGCCCTGGCAGATTTGGCCTCATTGATTTCAGCGTCTAAGGAGTGAGTACATTGCATGGTTTTCTATCGCACTGTGGAGCTTGATTGTTTCAGCGTCGGTAGTTATCTGTTTGAAAGCTTTCGGTCTTTAGCTTACTCCTGAATTTTGGGACGCTTGGTTATTAATTAGGGGCAAGAAGACTTCCCATTTGAAAGCAATCTCTCTTGGCAGAGGCCTTAATATCACATCATAGGGAAAAACAGACTTCATCTGCTGTTCCTCCAGTTATGCCTTAAATTTATTTGCTGAGTAATCCTGTCAACAAGCACTACTCTCTATGCTTTACACACGTAGACAGTTTGGATAGTGGCTAAGATTTCGTTGTCTTTTAGTTTTTGCTGAGGTGGAGTCAGTCAGATGTTAGAGCTAACACCGACTATGGCGTTGTCATTTAGACAGTTACTGATTTGATCCGCTTTGTTTATGAAAACATAGTTCTCGCTATTTAAGAAGGAAGAGTTGGTTAAATGTATTCCCTTCCTCCCAGCCCCCCCGCTCCAAAAGTGAATGAATTGTAAATGCTAGGTAGTCTCATCAGGAACAGACATGGAGAGAATTCTAGATGCCTTAGCCTAACCCAGCAGAAGAAACCTTTCACACAGCTTCTCATTGGATATAGACTTTCCTTTCTCTTCCTGTGCTTCAGCTCTGGTTCCCTGTGTTTGTACTGATCGAGAACCGTCTTTCACCTCACATTCTATAAAGAAGATAGTATTCTAAAGTCTGTCTTTCCTGCATTTGGCTATTCTTGCAAGTTTGGTACATAACATGAAAAGGAGAGGGTGCGCCTGGCTGGCTGACGTCACTTCCTGCCCTTCTTCAGGGCATCTTGTGCGGAAAGGCCATGAGGCCGAGGGACAAAAAGCCCCAACTTCTGCATCCAAGAAGTTAGATTCAACTCTTGATTTTCCACAGTAAGGATTATCGCCAGCGACTTGTGAGTTTGTCTTTCCTTTAGTTCGCCAGGTGTTAAGGCTGTGCTCCCGGTTTTCCTGTCAGTAAATTCAGGAGATGGGAGTGTGGCTGATACTCCACGGAAAAATGTGATGCCAAGGAGGCTGGCTGGGGAAAGACACAGTTGTGCATTCAGAAACCAGATCCTTCTGGGGGGATTCCGGATGCTCTTGTTCATTCTTCATTAGCAAAGATGATCGAGCCTTTAATTCGTTTATCTTGGGCTTTGTTTTTTTTGACCCACATTATTTTCCCTGTTGTAACGAGAACATCGTTTGAAAATGTCATACTCTGTATTTCTTACTCTGAGAAATGCTTTTGTATGGGTCTTAGGTTTGACGCTGCAGTAGTTGGCATACCCAGTAAGGGATAACCTAGTGACAAATCACTGAAAATGCTTCCTTTGTTACCTCAAAAGAAAAAAAATTCCAGACAAAATATAGCATTTATATTTATAGAAAATGGAGGATTGGCTGTTTTCCAAGAACTTCAAGTTAATTCTTATGCAAGAAAAAGTTCTTAACTCTAAAGACTTGTTCTGCATAAGGAGACACTCTTTAATAATGGAAGAGGTGGTTTTATTTTTACAACAAGCCTACTCATATTACCAAACCTATAACCAATTGCTGATCTCCTGTGTAAAGCATTTTTTTCTCTTATCTGAAACAGTGATTTATATGAACTGTTGGAATAATGGAACCTCAAACTACAGATGTGTATGTAAAATTGCATAAATGCACTGACTTCCTTCTCCCTGAATATATTTTTAATAAACAGCATTATCCTACATGGTCAGTTTTATTAAATTATGCACAACCAGAGGGTGCTTCTGAGAAGTGGTATGCTTGTATGGGTGGCTCTGGAAAGCTTCCTAGTGTGGTAAGTAACATAGTAATCCTAGCCTTTTTGGGAGGCAGATAGTGGAGAAAGTTATAGGAGCCAGAGGTATTCAGAGAGATGACCCGAATACTTGCTCGTTGGTGGAGAGAGATGGGCACTTGCGTTGTAAGCTGCTCTGCCGTGGTGAAGTGGGGCCCCTGGGGTGGGGAGATGCTAGCCACCGTGCACAGACAGTAGAGCCTCCTGGTTGGCACCCCTTGAAGTCACTGTTCTTGGCTTTCATGACCGGCTGCTCTGCCCTTGACCAAGGTCTGGATCATCGGCCTGTTTCACTGGAACAGAGAAAAGTCACATTGATTGAGGAAAGCAAGGGAGGTGAGGGTTTCATTTGCTCGTTTTGTTTTTTGTTTGTCTTTTAAGAGTGGTGCTTGAATTTAGGGGTTTTTTGGTTATTTTTAAGGGAACAAGTGAATGAAATGTATACGTAATAAGTACACACACAGCACAGCACACGTATATACACACACGTGTATTCTTCTGTATTGTCTTGGTGTAACTGCCTAGGTGAAACCATATTTTTCTCTTGATGAATCTCTTGGTCCGTGAGACGACAAAATCACAGGTGGAGGGTGCTGTGCAGTGCAAGCCTACCCCCAGCCCGGCCTGCACGGGAAGTCTAAGCACGCGGAGCGTCTGTACATCTAATTCCAGGGTGGGGCCGTGGAGCATCACAGTTCTGGTTGATGTAATCCTACAGATTGACGTTGGCATGTTGAGTTACACAGAAGTTTTAAATCTCAGTGGCAGTTGTTTCCACTAGAAAAGTGTCCCTTCTGACCCTCTTGAGACCAGTGCTTGGGGGACGGGGTGCATTTCGTGACAGTTCTCACAACTTGCGTGCTCGCTGAAGCCCGTGCCATTCCTTGTTCTCAGCCAGGTTAGTGACCTCAAGGTTATCTGGTCACTCCCCCCACCACCACCACGCCCCCCGACTCTTGCGTGAGAAGCGCCGTAAGAGTGGTGGTGCTGGTGCCTGAAATGATGCCGTCCCGCCTTTGCGAAGAGCTGCAGGGGAGCAGGGCCCACAACCCACAAGAGTTTGCCTGGGGACTTCAGGCAACCTTGACAGACACCAGAAGTGTCTGTACCTCAGATACCCTGTTGTGGCTTCAAGGCCCGGGCACGCAGGATGATTGCACTCTCCCTGGGAATTCAGGCTTCAGGAATAGATTTTAACATCCTCTCTGTGACTAAGATACATGGAAACATTCATTAGGGACACTATATTAAGAATTTATTAAGAAAATTGCGCTAAGGAATATGAGGGCAGAAAACACAAGTCGAGATGGCTTAAGGGTCAAGTCCATGTTTACACTGTTTAATGCTACGTGTGCAGTTGACATGAAAAAGTGGTTATTTGAAATGATCGTAGAAAATTAACAGTGATCCATGGAAAGGCCAACGCACTCCATTTGGCGTGCGCTTCTTAATAAGGGAATCTGGGCCTCTGTTGAGACCCATCCTGTCAGCCCACTCTATTCCCACGGCGCGTCCTGACGTCACTTAGTGGGACAGGACTTAACATCTCTTAGAACCGAGGCATCCTGGTAACTCGCCCAGAGCTGTGTGAAGGGCTTTGTGGAAGAGCAAGTGTTGGCGCAGGAAGAGGCCTGGACATTCAGGCCTGACCCGGCCCTGGCCCCTCTTCCTGGGTAGTGTCGTGACCCCTCACCTCGCTGGCCCTTATCCTCTGCATTTGTCAAACCAATTCAGTCATCTCTAAGGTCACGTTTTATTTAATGGTAATACTCACACAATCTTGGGTGTGAGTCTTGGCAACGTCTCCCGGTGTTTCTCCACGAAGGCGTCGTAGCATTTGGGTTGGCACAGTTCTTCCCACAGAGCTTTTGGCTTCTCTGGCTCCAAATGTCAGCAGCACTCACTCTCTAGTCATTGGGACGACTTGAAACGCCCTGTAATGCTTTCCAGCATCCCAAATATCGGTGTTACCCCCCCGCTGAGAAACAGTGATTGTGTGCTGCAGCTTTTGGAAAGCCATCCAAGTTTTATATTCAGCCAATAATTCTGGTTAATAACAAATCAAAACATTGCAGCACTTAGGAGTAGGTGCAACTTAGGGATAAGAAGAGGAACGGAAAAATTGTTTAGTCAGAAAAAGCCACAATTCTGTCCTCCCCCTACACACACACACACACACACACACACACACACACACACAATGTGCCGCTCCATATCATCCTCTTGTACCAAATATAACTTTCAGAGAATTTTGAATTCAGAAAATGTCATGACAATTGTCGCTTTTCCAATTTAAAAACAGTCTTAACGAAATTCATTGAGAAAAGTCCAGTAGTTCTAACCGACGTTAGAGGATGTTAAGTAAAGATTCAAGCCAGTGTTTTCAACGTTCTAGAATTACTTAAAAGGAGTTGGTCTCTCAGCATTGCATTATGCGCTAATGGAGCAGGCCAAATAAGCTTCCTTTCCTCCATGGACAGTTTAGCGCTCTCATAGATTCCTTTGCTCCCATGGTTCTGACATGTAACGTTCCAGAGTGATGGAAAGAATACAGAATCCGTTTCCTCCCAAAGCACTAAACGGTGTTTTGACAAACAGAAGTAAGAAGTTGACATTTTTGTGGTCTTTCTCTCCAACGTACCATTTTCCTTGCCCCGTCTCCCAGCACCCCTGGGGGTGGGCGAAGGTGAGACGGAATCTAATCAATTACTGATCAACCTGACATTCACCACAAAGTGGATGAATTAAAAGAAAAAAAAGTAGGTTTTTTTTAAAAAAAATCGTTTTTCCTTTACATGGAGATTTTCATGAGGAGTGCATGGTCAGTGAAGCGTACTAAAAATGTTTTAATGTGATGTGTTCAGTCCTGTTTTATCATCTGCAGGAGATGCCAAACTCTAGCCTTATCTCTGGTGCCTGGCATGACGCCCAGCCTCGATGGCATTCAAACAGGCACAGGGGAATGAATGGGGAATTCGTCACCTGTGTTGTTCCCTCTTTGCCAGTCAGATTGTTTGTGGAATCTGTGCTCTTTGACTTCAGGAGTTTCAGATCCAGGTAGAAAGCAAAATGGAACCAAAACAACTATGAACACAGGTTAAGTGCTAAATTATGTGGATTTGTATAAATCCAAAGAAGGAGAACTAGGACCATCAATGGTCAGAGTTTCGCTGAGTCAGAAGAACTACCTCTCAACACCACCACCACCACCACCACCACCAAGAGCAGTGTAACAGGTCTATAACCAGAGACACACCTTATTCTTTGCTGAAATGTGCTGCTGACACAGTCCTATTGTGTTTTTCGGTAAATAGTTGACGTGGGTCAGTAGAAACAAAACAAAATCAGAGTTTGTTCAGGAAGGCAACAGGTTTCATGGCCACGAAGGATCACCTAGGAATTATTAAGGAATATTAGTGCTGATCAAAATAAAAAAGCTATAACGAATGAAAAAAAGACCTTGGTATTCCTATTGCCAGACTGGATATGATACAAGGAGAAGCAAAAGTCCGTTCTGAAAACAGACGAATTTTTTAAAATCAGTTTGAGGATTACAAGTAGAAAATTGTGATATACTTCTTTCAAAATACAGTTAGTGCAGACAGCCCAGGAGAGAGGGAAAGTCAACAAACTGACTTTTTCCAATTGCCAATACATTTAGAGGGTCCGGTTCTATCAATTATGTTTTCTTTTTCTTTTCTTTTTTTTTTTTTTGACAATAAAAATTTTTTAAACTCAAATCTGCTTTTTGTTTCCATTCAGTTTTGTAACTATCGATAAAATACTGTGAAATTGCAATATTAAACCCTTTTCTGATATTTATAAATCTTGTTATGAGGATTTATTTTTTATCTGCCATGGTATTTTAGAAAGATGCCTGGGCTCTAAATTTCGAGAACTGGGGTTCTTTTTTGAATTTGACCTAGGATAATTTTCACTGAGTGTTTCCTTACCTGTGAAATCATGGGAGCAGATGAGATTAATATCCTGCTCTCAAATTCTAAGCTTCTAACACCTGTCATGATCCTTGGACCTTCTTTTCAGATCAACTCAACTGATTTAAGAGGGTACATAGGTCCTCTTCTAGTTAAGTTGAACAAAATAACGTTAACTGTCTCCTACATAGGTTGAATTTGCCAAAAGAAAAGTACCGGTCTATTTTGGAAACACTCTGAAGCTGCTTTTGGTCACTTATTAACACCAGGTATTAAACTGGCTCAGGAAATATTTTGATTCTATGCTTGGGTCTTTAAAATCCTTCTTAGTGTTTAGTTCTACTAGATTTTCTGTCGGTTTGTTTAGTTACCATGTGTCAGGTCAGGGAGTGGGGTTGGCTAGGAGTGAGATGCTAATAATCAATGCCATTGGTTAGATTCTTCTTCAAAACCTAGAGATGTGCAGATTCTCAGATCTGGGAGAGTCGTTAGGAAGGCAAACCAACCTGCTATTTTTAAAAATGATTGAGTTGGGGATTCCCTGGCGGTCCAGTGGTTAGGACTCTGCTTTCGCTGCCGAGGGTGCAGGTTCAATCCCTGGTCAGGGATCCCGCAAGCTGAGGGGTGCGGCCATAAATAAAATAAATAAATTTTAAAAAATGATTGAGTTGGCATACCTTCCTCAAGATCACGTACTTGTTATTTTCCAGGTGGGTGACACACTGGAGATGAAGACCCCTCCCACAGGAAGGGGTCTACAGGCTCTCCCAATGCCCAGAGGGACAGGATATCATGCTAAGGTGTTAAACCAAGGTTTTGCCCTCAACCCTCCTTCCATCCCTTCCTTCCCATTTCTTCCCCAGCCACTCAGCATGAGGAAGAGCTTCCTGCGTATGTTGAGTCTTAGGTAAGAAGGCCGTGGAGAAAACAAAGAGAATTTCTGGCTTCCGGGTTTCTAAATAGAACATCTATCATGGATAGCAGTCTTATAATTACAGCTTCTCATTGCAAACGCCCCGCCTAAAAAACAGAACACCAGGCTTTTTGGCAAGGGAAGTCTGTGTGTCTGTGTGTCTGTGTGTGTCTGTGTGTGCGTGCGCGCTTATGTCTGTTTTTAATTTTGTTTTATTTTTTGAATACCCAAAGCTGGGCTTTTGCATGTCAGTAGCCAAAGCCTCAGTGATTCAGAGCAAACACTCTATGGGATTGTAAGGATAGTTTTACTGCCACATAACGGGAGATAAAAATTCGAGCCGCTGGGAAGTCAACTAGGGAGACGGAGCGGGAAACGATGAGGAAGAAATTACGGCAAGTCCCTGAGAAGTCACACAGCGCTCACAACCCAGGCTAAGTCCCCAACGGGGCAGGAGAGAATGGCTCGTGAGTTTTGCTGGATTTGCTGACACAATCACCTTCCTCTAGGGCCTGGTTCTCAGCTTACCGTGGAAACCACAGAGAAACCCTCCAAATACGCATTTTTTCATTTTGCCAGAACAAAAGAAGCAATTTAATAAATTCAGCTTAATTTAGGATTCCACTTGGTAGATGAGTTTGCTTTTCTTGTTTACACACACCAGCGATGGGAGGAATAGAACGGTGGCTGCCGAGATGAGCTTTTGCTTTTAGGTATTACATACCATCCCCTGAACACAACCGCTTTCTGTTTTGTAGATTAAGTTTGCCATAAAACTTTTGTTCTGGGGCTTCCCTGGTGGCGCAGTGGTTAAGAATCCGCCTGCCAGTGCTGGGGACAAGGGTTCGAGCCCTGGTCCGGGAAGATCCCACATGCCGCGGAGCAACTAAGCCCGTGCGCCAGAGCTACTGAGCCTGCGCTCTAGAGCCCGTGAGCCACAACTACTGAGCCTGCGCTCCAGAGCCTCTGAGCCACAACTACTGAGCCCATGCACCACAACTACTGAAGCCCATGTGCCTAGAGCCCGTGCTCTGCAACAGGAGAAGCCCACGCACCGCAACAGAGAGTAGCCCCCACTGTCCACAACTAGAGAGAAGCCCGTGCGCAGCAACGAAGACCCAATGCAGCCAAAAATAAATAAATTTATTTAAAAAAGAGAAACAACTTTTGTTCTGTAACTTCGTATTCTTTCCTGTTCCATGGACTTCCAATCAACTTTCTCCCAATTTCTCAAAAAAGAGAAAAAAAATATCCCACTTGCTTCTCTTCTCTCTGCTAGATATGAGATATGAATGGGAGATGAAGGCATTTTGTTTGTGGATGCAGCATGCTTGCAGGGCCTTAGTTCCCCGACCAGGGATTGAACCCGGGCCCTCAGCAGTGAGAGCACAGAATCCTAACCACTGGACCACCAGGCAATTCCCAAAGGCGTTTATTTTAGATTCTAATATACCATGAATCCTGTAGGGAGAAGTTAGAAAAGTGATTGAGGGCCCAGCCTGGTTTTTCTCCCCTTGGGTCAACACTGTTTTGAGTCCCAGTTCTACCTGAAAGGAAAGAAAATAATAAGGTAGCTGTTTGTATCTTTCTGTGTGTGTACACACAGATAATAAATGTGTGTGTGTGTGTGTGTGTGTGTATAAAATAAATCACCTCACAGCCACAGAAAACAAAGTAACAGCCTCTTCTACCTGAATGGTACTGAAGTATTACCAAGGTCACCATCAGAGCCACTAAGGCTTTTCATGTATTTGACCTAAAAATCTAAAACAAAAACAAAAAACAAAACCTTGGCATTATCTAAGTTTGCAAATGAATACGTTCTCTATTTTTCCTACCAGATTTAAAAAAAAAAAAAAAAGAAAGAAAAATACCCTCACTTAGGGACTTATTGAAAATCGAGAAAAGGGAAATAAAAATGTGTCGAGCTCAAGTAGAAAAAATCGAGGGCAGGGCCCCTTCCGCAACCCCTTTGTTCAGGTCCCTGTAGAGCCGGGACAGTAGCTCTCAGGCCTGGTCAGGTCAGCTCCTAACTGTCCACTCATCTGTCAAGTGGACCCAGGCAGCCGCCTAGGCGAGCGAGCGGTTGCTGTAACGTGGATCCTCCTCCTGGTAAAAGGACATCCAATGTGTGTCTGCAGGTCATGAATAGGTGCAGGCGGTGCCCAGAGAGAGAATGACTCCGGATAAACACACCCACGTATCACTTCCACTCCCTGGGGGAGGTGCTAAGTATTTTAAAAACCGTGTTCAAATATTCACAGGCATTTCTTTTCTCCGTGTGCCAGTGACAAAACATGCTGTGAATCACTTGTAGCTCCAAAAAAAAGGAGTTACTCTTTTTTTTTTTTTTTTAAGAGTTTGGTTACCTTTGTAGTTACAGTTTGATGTCATTAGCTGGCTGATGGGGTCATAGTCCAGCTCCCCAAAAAAGGAGTTACTCTTTTTTTTTTTTTTTAAGAGTTTGGTTACCTTTGTAGTTACAGTTTGATGTCATTAGCTGGCTGATGGGGTCATAGTCCCTTTTTGGGTGACGTCAATTTTGAACAAGCGTGCAAGCTTTTTTTTTTTTTTTTTTTTTGGTACGCGGGCCTCTCACTGTTGTGGCCTCTCCCGTTGCGGGGCACAGGCTCCGGGCGCGCAGGCTCAGGGGCACAGGCTCCGGACGCGCAGGCTCAGCGGCCATGGCTCACGGGCCCAGCCGCTCCGCGGCATGTGGGATCTTCCCGGACCGGGGCACGGACCCGTGTCCCCTGCATCGGCAGGCGGACTCTCAACCACTGCGCCACCAGGGAAGCCCTGCAAGCATTTTTATATAGATTGCATTTCATCCTGGTTTAGCTGCTCTCTTAAAATATTTCTATGATTGTAGTATGGCAACCATCTCAGCTTTGGTCCAGTTTCATTGTTAAATGGATGTGGAAGGTGTGTGGAGCAGGCCTCTATCTGGTAACCCTCTGAATCCTATCATTCAGAGCTAGCAAAGTTCTCAGCAATCATCTGGTCCAGCTTTCTCATGTTTCAGATGACAAAAGAAGTCAAGAAGCGTCCAGGGACTTGATCAGGTAGCTGGTAAGTAGCAGAGCCGTAGGTGGAGACTAAGACTCCGAGCCCTGGGCTCTCTTTGTGAGCCCTGGACTCCTGGAAAGCTCAGGATGGCGCATCAGAGTTACCCACCTCCTCCCATTCAACGCGAACTCTGTTTCCCAGTGTCCTCAACCAGGATCCTCTTCTTCACCTCTTGACCCCTCCTGCTTCTCAATCCATTCTTCGAAAGCTCTAATTATTAAGAGTCTTCCAATTTTTGTAATAACTTCTGCTGGAAAAGCATTTTATGTGGTTTTTTTGAATTTTATTTTATTTTTTTATACAGCAGGTTCTTATTAGTTATTTGTTTATTTTTTTTTTTGCAGTACGCGGGCTTCTCACTGTTGTGGCCTCTCCCGTTGTGGAGCACAGGCTCCGGACGCGCAGGCTCAGCGGCCATGGCTCACGGGCCCAGCCGCTCCGCGGCATGTGGGATCTTCCCGGACCGGGGCACGAACCCATGTCCCCTGCATCGGCAGGCGGACTCTCAACCACTGCGCCACCAGGGAAGCCCAATTATCTATTTTATACATATTAGTGTATATATGTCAATCCCAATCTCCCAGTTCATCCCCCAACCCGCATTTTATGTCTATTTTCCAAATCTGATTTTTTTGAATCCTGTGACAAAAACACTTAATAGAAGTCTTTGCTCTTTTAGTTTTATTTCTTTATTATTGGAGAAATGGATGGTTTCTAGAAAATGACTCTTGCTAGGGAGTTTTTCTCTCTGCTCTCCTTCCATTTTCCCTGAATTTATTATCAGTAATTTTACAGAAATCTTTCCTAAGCTACTGCTACCCAAGGAAATAGTAAGCATTGGTTTCTTAACTAAATGGTTTTGAATTAATGTTAAGACTGAATTCTAACAAAAGGAGGAGGTTGAGTCTGGGTAGAAAAGCTCACCTTGAGAAGTTGAATCTGCCTCTGTAACTGAAGTAGTGAGACTGTACCTAGGTACTCAGCACTATTCTGACTCAATTTCTTAGTTGTGATACGGCCGTGATCTTATGCTTATGATGCCTGACTTCTACCCTAGTTTACCATTGACTTCGCTTAGCTTGCTGCTGATGGAGAAAGCTGTTGATGCGTATGGAGACTGAAGATTAGTTGTTCTCTAGGCTTCACCCTTGTTCCTTATTCGCCAGGACTAGCTGACCAAAGATTTATGGCTCAGATAATGTTCCAACCTGAAATGAGACCTGACGGCTACTTGGAACCTTGAGATGGAGAGGATCATCTCTGAAAACAGAAGATTGCCCCCTCCCCAGTAGATAGCCCCTTCCTCTTTTCCCTCTACCATCTCTGAGCACAACCTGGGGAGTAGGGAGTTGGTTCTTTGGGACATGAGTCCACCTTCTCCCCAGGATTGCTGGCTTCCTCAATAAAGCTATCTTTCCTTTGACGAACACTTGTCTCTCAGTATTGGATTCTTGAGCAATGAGCAGCCGAACCTGAGTTCAGTAACACCTCCTTTCTCCTGGCGATTTTCATTCCGGTCCAATCTTTTGAAATCATTCTAGATAACATCTAATCCCCTTTCCATGAGATACTCCTTAAAATATTTGAAGTACCCTCTCATTTCTTCTGATTTCCCCATCCCAATATTTTTCTTCTCTAAGCTGCACCCCACACATTTCCTTTAATTCCTGGTGACGTCTCACCCTGTCTGTTTGACACAATGCCAGAGTCACTCACTCTCCCTCAAGTTCCTAACATCTTGTCATTGTTGGTGTCCCTTCTTCAAACGGTCGTACTTACACTGAAAGAATAGTCCTGTGGTGTCTGCCTGACACAGACCACAGTGAGAGGCTCTCTCATTACAGACCCTTTACCTCTCTCCCCGGAGCCTGAGATCACATTCACTTTCTTGGCCACCACATCACACTGTTAATTAATACTGAACATGTGGTTGACATCCCTCCCAGTCTATTTTTTTTCCAGCTTGATGTTTCCATCTGTCCATGTCCCATTCTAGACCTGGTCCCTGGCATATTCGAAGTTTACGTGTATAGAATAATTTTACAGATAGACGTTTATATTCTCTGTGGCAGGCAGTATATTCTCATGGAGGCTGAGCCCTTGAACTCCAGAGGCAGATGTGTGAGGCCAAAGCCTCACTGAGCTGCTTGGTCTCTGTGTAAACTGTGATCTCACCTTTCCCTACCCAAAGGCTGAGGAAGATGATGCATACTTCACAATTACATGAGGTAATTCTGAAAAACATTTGATTAGGGTCTCTCTTGACATCCTTGTCGATAAAATGGAGAAAGATAGTTTCCATCAACCTTCTATCTCTTGAGATTAGGATATTTAGCCAGTTACAAATTCATCTAAATATACTAAAAGGCACTTAGGACAGTGTCTAGCTTTTAGTAAAAGTGCTCAGCAAACATTAACACTTGTTTTTAGTTAACATTGTGCTCTACCTTTTTTTCCCATTTGTTGAAGTACTTCTCCCTTTACTTCCTCTTCCCCTCTCCTTTCCTTCCCTCTACAATCTCCTCACAATAACCCTGCCTTCCCTGTACACCCTTAGAATGCTAATACTAGAAGTCTCCTGTGTTTTCTTCCATACCTATTTTTTCTCCAAGTCTTTTCACACAGGTACTGCTGAGTTTGGGGACCCAACATGACTTAACATTTTCTATATTGATATATCTTGTTGGATATGAATCCAATAATGTATTAAAAATGATGTACCACAAACAGGATTTATTCCAGATATTCAAGGCTGGTTCAATGTTAAAAAAAAAATCAGTTAATGTAATCCATCCATCACATCAATAAGCCAAAGAAGAAGAATCAGTCTTACAGTCAAATGCAGAAAAAACATTTGATAAAATCCAACAGCCATTCATTATACAAACTCTCAATTATACAAACTCTCGGAAAAACTAAGAATAAAACGGAACTTCCTCAACTTGATAAAGAACATATATAAAAAATGTACAGCTAACGTATATAATGGTGAGAATCTGGATGCTTTCTCCCCAAGATCCTCTTTCATCACTCCTATTCAACATAATACTGGAAGTCTTAGCTACTCAATAAGACAAGAAAAAGAAATAGAAGGTATACAGATTGGAAAGAAAGAAAATCACTCTTCATTGTTTTTTGCCTATTTATTACCCTCAGCTTGTTCTTCATTTTTAACTCTCATTTGAGATTGCTCTAATTGGAAGGTTTTGGCTAACTTCTTGCATCCATTCTTGATTATGAGACTTTTTTCCCTATTGGGAGAATATACTTTTTATAATGGGTCTCCATAGAAAGATTAAGGATGGTTTTAGGGCACCAGGATTGGGAGGCTGGTCAGGTGAGAAAACTGCAAATTTTGAGGTGAGTTACTCCTAAATTCTCATCCCAGCCTGCCTCTGAAACTGAAACTTTCTGAGACTCAGCTCCCTAGGTCAGAAGACAAGAGTAATAATATCTGTCTTGTAGTTTTCCTTTTTTTTATTTTTTCAAGCCATGTTGTGCGGCATGTGGGATCTTAGTTCCCCGACCAGGGGTCGAACCCAGGCCCCCTGCTTTGGGAGTGCAGAGTCTTAACCACTGGACCACCAGGGAAGTCCCTGCCTTGTAGTTTTGCTGTGAGGATTAAATGTGATAAAATAATGTAAATCACCTTTACTAAAAACACATCCAGGACATATGATTATTGTAGTCATGAACCTCAATGAACAAACACTAATGGGAGACAGGATCTGGGGGAAATATGAGGAAGCGTTCAGGGACAGTGAAATAGTTAATGTTGGTCTTGATGGGTGAATAAGAGAGCAGTAATAGAGCTAATCACTGCTGCTAGAGAGAATATTCTAGAGCTCGCCTAAGTGGCCAGTGGGTTGGGTGGTCCTCAACATAGCAGTGACTCATAATACTTGTTTACCCTTGGTTCAGAGAGATTTGGGGTAATGGTCCCTGGAACTGAACGTGGAGAATGGATGGTTTGAGCCTGGGGCTCCTCAGTGTGCAGAACTAGAGACATTTCCAGCCACTTGTCTCTCCCTTCTTCCAATCCAGATTCCTTACTCTTGTCTGTAATGTGTTCCTTGGATCCTTCCCAACTTTTGCTGTTGCCCCTGTTGCAGGAAAGAAAGTGGGGTGCGAGAGGATGGACACGTCCTAGGTCTCAGGTGAGTCCCTGGGACGGCTGCCGAGTGTGGGTTCTTGGCTTCAGGCAGGAAAGAATTCAAGAGCAAGCCGTAGTAAAGTGAAAGAAGGTTTATTCAGGGAGAAACACACTCCACAGACAGAATGTGGGCCATCTTGGAAGGTGAGAATAGTGCCAGGGTACAGGCAGTTTTTATAGGGGTGGGTAATTTCATAGGCTAATGAGTGGGAGGAGTATTCCAGGTATTTGGGGGAAGGGGCGGGGATCTCCAGGAATTGGGCCACCGCCCATGGCTCCTGTGGGTGTGTCATTTAGCGTGCTGACGTGTTACAATGAGCGTATACTGAGGCTCAAGATTGAGTGGAAGTTGACTTGTCTGCTATCTTGGACCTAGTTGGTTCTAACCAGTTTATGTCATGTCCTCTGGCTATGTCATTCTTTTCAAGGTTGTGTCCTGCCCCCTTCCTGTCTCACCCCTGCAGGAGCAGAGTTTCTCTGTCAAGGGTCTGCTGTCTCCTTGTCTCTGCTGATCCAGCAATTTGTTTAATGATTTTGCAGAGGATGGGAAAGCATCTCTTACAATGGCCAAAAGTGAAAGTGGCTAGTGATGGGAGTCGAGGAGAACACAAGCAGGGCAATCTGAGGTATGATCCTCTTAGAGCTATCAAAGCATGGAGTCTGGACCTTGCCCCTGGGAAAAGGAAATGCACAGTGTAGGTTTTTATCTCATATTGTCTCTTTGTCTCATCACTTGCTCAAGTGCCTTTGCAACAATGATTCTCTGTGGAAATATAACACCCCAAACTCTCGGTTCAGAAATAAGCTATCGGGCTTCCCCGGTGGCGCAGTGGTTGAGAGTCCGCCTGCCGATGCAGGGGACATGGGTTCGTGCCCCGGTCCGGGAAGATCCCACGTGCCACGGAGCGGCTGGGCCCGTGAGCCATGGCCGCTGAGCCTGCGCGTCTGGAGCCTGTGCACCACAACGGGAGAGGCCACAACAGTGAGAGGCCCGCGTACCGCAAAAAAAAAAAAAAAAAAAAAAAAAAAACCAGAAATAAGCTATCATTGCCCTGACACATTGCCTGTGAAGGTGGTTGTCTCCTCTCACATGCCCACTTTCTTAGAGATAACACACAGTGACTATTATTTCCATTCTAAGCTTCACTATGTCCTTCCTTCTTGCTTTGCATTTAGACTGCTCTTCTTTTTCTAGGTTCCTAAGGTGGAAGGTTAGGTTATTTATAAGAAGCCCTTCTTCTTTCTTTAATATGGGTGTTACAGCTACACATTTCCCTCCAAGCACTGCTTTCCCTCAATCCCGTATCTTTTTATATGATGTGTTTTTGTTTCTATTAATCTCCAAGCATTTTCAAATTTTCCTTATGATTTCAGTTTTGGCTTATTGGTTATTTAGTAGTGTGCTGTTTAATTACCACATATTTGTGAATTTCCCAAATTTTCTTTTGTTATTGATTTTTAATTTAATTCCATTGTGATCAGAGAACATTCTTTGCTTGATTTCAGTCCTTTCAAATTTATTGTGGCTTGTTTTATGTCTCGCATATGGTCTATCCTGGAGAATGTTCCATGTGAACTTGAGAAGAATGAGTATTATGCTGTTGCTGGGTGGAGGGTTCTATAGACAGCTGTTAGGACTAATTGGTTTACAGTGTTGTTGAAGTCTTCTCTTTCTTTGCTAATCTTCTGCTGAGTTGTCTAGTCATTATTGAAGTGAAGTATGAAGTCTCTGTTATTGTTTAGTTCTCCCTTTGATTCTGTCAGTTTTGCTTCATGTTTTTTGGGCTTTGTTGTCAGATGCATGTATGTTCATAGCTTATTATGTCTTCCTGATGGATTTACCCTCTAGTGAGTTTTTCATTTCAGTTATTGTACTTTTCTGCTTCAGAATTTTTTTTCATAATTTATATAATTTAATTGATAATCTCTATTTTTTGTAATATTTTTCTCAGTCCTTCCTTTAATTTTTGATATGTGGTTTCTTTTAATTCTTTGAATATATTTATTATAGCTCTTTAAAAATCTTTGTTTAACAAGTCAGATGTCTAAGTTTCTATTGACTACTCTCCCTCCCCCCACTGTGTATAAACCATAGTTTCCTGTTTCTTTGCATGTCTTTTATTTTTTTGTTGAAAATTGGATAGTTTTAATAATATCATAAATCATATTTCCCCCCTTGCAGGGTTTGTTGTTGTTGCTGTTAGATGTTGTTGTTGTTTGTTGTTGTTGTTGTTTGTTTAGTGGCTTTTCTGGGCTAATTCTGTATAATCTGTATTTTTGGTCATATGTGGCCACTGAAGTCTCTGCTTGGTTAATTTGATGGACAGCTAATGATTGGACACAGGTTTCTTTAATGCATGAAATGGTAAGTCTCTCAGTCTTTGCTGGGGGCCTCTATGTGTATGTATATTGGGAAATGCCTTCAATTCTCAGGCAGGCAGTTTACTACTCTGCTTTAGCTTCACTTCTGGCTCATGCAGAGCCTCAAAGTCAGCCAGAGGGGAGAGATTAGGGCCTTTTCAAGTCTTTCCTGGGCATGTGCACAGCTCTACAAATGCAAACAGTCTTCTAGATCCCCGGAGAATATGTCAGAGCTTTTCCAAGCCCCCTATGGGCATCTCATTTCCCAGCTTTTAGAAAGTTTTTTGCTCAGTCCCAAGTGCTATTGTTAGCTCAGGCAGCTGCAATGTGAAACAACTGACACATATTGTTTTTTGTTTGTTTACAAATGCCCTGGGAATAGGGTTGTTTGAATAGAGTGAGTTTTGAGTAAGGTCATATAATGATAACCTTGAGAAGAGTACTTTTCAGGATGCTTCTAGGCAGGTCAGATAGTGACAGCTCTCTGAGGATAGGCTTTGAGGAGCTCCAGACCCTTTTTCCTCCCTCCAGGGGCTGCTAGGCTGACCCTTTTCACAGCTATCATAGCTGCGGGGCTGTTAGTTTTCAAGGCTACCATGGAGCTGGGGAAATGCGGATGGGATTAGGGCAAGGAAAAATATGAGGTTCATTGTTCTTACTGAGATTCAGCAGGTTTTCTTGAATAAGTGTTCCTCAGATGATTGCACACCTTTGGTTAATTTCCAGAGTTCTAAAAAATGTTGTTTTTGAAAATTTTTCCAGTGTTCTCATTGCTTTCATGGAGGAGTGGATTGTTTGAGGTCCTTACTCCACAATTTCAGAAATGTTTCTACAGTGATTAGGTAATAAATGTGTGTGTGTGTGTGTGTGTGTGTGTGTGTGTGTGTGTGTGTATAAAGGAGGGGGCCTGGGAGAGAGAGAGTGAGAGAGAGAGAGAGAGACCACATTGTGGATGTGAATATGGTTTAACTTGTAGACCAAGGTAGGAGCAGTCTGTAGAAAGTTCCCCCCACCTCACAATAAAAGTACAGTTGTCCCTTGGTGTCCACAGGGAGCTGGTTCCAGGACCCCCACCCATGGACACCAAAATCCACAGATGCTCAAGTCTCTTATGTAAGATGATTTAGTACAGTTGGCTCTCCATGCCAAACCTGGATATGGAGGGCTGACTGTAATAAATTCCTTGCTTGGATCTAAAATTCCACCCTTAGGGAGCTGTTCTTCTGGTGGGGATGGTGTGTGTGTGTAACTAACTCTACCTGACTTCTTTTTTAAAAATGCACATAACTGTGAGAAAGATAGCTAGAGTTCACCCAGTTGTTTCTCTTCTTAGCCAGAAGGAAATTCTCTGAATGAGAACTTGACCAGAGTGGAGATGGGGGTTGGTGAGAAGTCAGAATGAAAAGGAAGAAGACGGAGGCATTGAAGACAGAGATCTCCTATTTTGCAAATTTCCTGAAAAGTCCCTCCATGTAGATTGGGGGTGGGGTGTGTGTGCACACATGCATATGCACATGTGTGTCCGTTCATGGTTAGAAAATCACAGAAGAGGAGGTGTAGAGGCTCCTGGACTGTGTCGACTGAAAAAAAAAAAAAGCACACTCTAAAAGCTAAGAATTATGTTTTATTCAGCAGACATACTGAGGACTTAAGCCCGGGAGGCAGCCTCTCAGATAGCTCTGAGGGACGTTTCCAAAGAGGTAAGGGAGGAGCGAGGGTATATAGGAGTTTTTGCAACAAAAACCAGGTGGTCAGCATCAAAATATTACTGTTAATTAAAGGAAAACCAGACATAATCAAGTTAATGAATTCAGTGCTTTTCTCTTTCTGGGAAGATGCAAGAGTCAGGGCTCACTGCAATCATTGCTTTGAAATGCACCTTAGCTATCTAGGGCCGGTATCTTGTTTTTTTCCATCCTGAATTCCCTCAGGGTACACTGTGGAGAGGGGTCATTGGCTGCGGTGGCTGATGGCACCATCAGAAAGGCAACTTTCTTCGTCCACAACTGCAAGTCCGAAGGCAGGAACCTGCTCTTCTGTCTAAGTCATGCAACTCTTTGGGTGAGTCCCTCTTTCTGCTTCAGTTTTTTTTTTTTTTTTTAAAGTTCAGAGATTAAGTGAGCTCTCTACCATCCAAAGTTTTTTTTTCTTTAATTAATAGTAATCTTTTATTTATTTATTTATTTTTATATTTATTTTTGGCTGTGTTGGGTCTTCGTTTCTGCGCGAGGGCTTTCTCTAGTTGCGGTGAGCGGGGGCCACTCTTCATCGCGGTTCGTGGGCCTCTCACTATCGTGGCCTCTCCTGTTGCGGAGCACAGGCTCCAGACGCGCAGGCTCAGTAGTTGTGGCTCACGGGCCTAGTTGCTCCGCGGCATGTGGGATCTTCCCGGACCAGGGCTCAAACCTGTGTCCCCTGCATTAGCAGGCAGATTCTCAACCACTGTGCCACCAGGGAAGCCCCTTCTGCTTCAGTTTTAACGTCCATGAAAACAAGGTTGATGAGCTAGTCTAAAGTATTTCTGGCTAGAAATTCTAAAGTTCTATGAGGTAGAAGCCTGCAAAATATAGCAAACCACATTTAAAGTGAACTAGTAAGAGCTTGAAACCGTTTTGAACTTATTTTTTGGAAGTATTTTTCCCTTTTATATGCACAATGAAACAAAAGAACTACTGAGTCCCACACCGAGCTGTGGCATCTTTACTGTTTACCTTTAGTATTGGAACAAATGTCCTGGCCCAGCAACTTCCCCCATCGTGGCCTTTTTTTCTGGGGACAGAGCATGGTGTGTCTCATTAGAGGAAGGAAGCAGCCTCTCACTCTGCTGAGTTCAGATTACACACGGATAGGATGGGTAACTGTCACCGACATTAATAATGAAAGATGGATGGCTGTGTAGGGCACAAATAAAGAATGTTGGTAAATCCTCTTACTTGAGAACTGATCGGGGGTTCTGCTGACATCAGGAGTTGAGTTTTTAACACCACAGAATATCTGCACATAATATGAGCTGAAATTCACACTGTTGACCTTGGGATCGCTTTCAGTTGCCCTATATTTCCAGGAGGATTAATTTATCAGCCTACTGTTTATCACCAAGGCTAGTTCTACTTGAGGCAATATAGTGGGTTAAATAAGTTTCCTGCAGGGCCTTAGCCATCTTGCGGCACCCCATTGAAAGCTCTAGACCTGTGTTGATCGCATACTTTCCGCTCTGCTCTTGGGTCCAAATCTACCCTCAAATGCTCTATTCATAGCCAGAGGCAAATGACTGATAATAGTTTGCAACTCTTCCCAAGAGTATTTTCAAATGAAGAGGGACAAAGTAACAAAGTATCAAGAATAGCGGAAAAGTGACACCCAGTGGCCTGATGCTCATTGTTCTATCATGATTGTCAAGTGAGCTGTGATGGGAAGGCCACATCAAAGCCAGGGAGTGAAGCGTATCATGATTAGTCACATCTGCTGTGGGTTAGCGAGAGTTACCATGGTAAACACGACACATTGCTAAGCCTGGTGTACAAGGAGGATATCTGTTCTGCAGTTCATCTGAACTGGGTTTGATTATGACCTCTGCCACTAACTTACGGACTGAGCTCCTGAGAGAATTAAAGAGAAGATGTGAATTAAATGAGAAGGTGTGTGTAAAATGTTCAGAAGAGTGTGGGATGAGAAAGCAGTTGTGCTTTCCTAGACTGTGAATTCTCAAACCTATCTTATTCATCTTTGTGTTCTGGCATAATGCCTGGCCCATAAGAAGCCGTCCAAAAATATTTGTTGAATTAATGTACGTTGCATAGAGAAACAGCTTAAAGGAATGGATCCAGTGGTTGGTTCTGAAGACTCAGGTCAACAAGTAAGGAAAAATTTGTGTAGTCACTGGGGCTTTCCTGAAGTTGCTCTTTATAAGTTTTCCTCCTATTTTTGTAAACTTAAAACGTTATTATTAAAGTAAAACAAACACACAGAGAAGTGCACAAATCATAAGGGGACACAGCTCTGTGAATTCTCACGTATCATGTAACCATGATCCGCATAAAAACTGAAGCAACACCAGCTCCCCAGAATGCTGGTACTGGCTTCTCCCATTGTCAGCTACTCCCTCCCCCTTATCCTGACTTCTAAGATTATGTATTAATTTTGTTCTATGTTTTGTGAGATTCAACTATGTTGTTGCATAGAGTTGTAATTTGTTCATTTTTATTCCAGTAAATGAGTACACCATAATTCGTTCATCTATTTACCTGATGGATATATTGGTTATTTCCAGTTTTTGGCTATTACAAATAAAATTGCAATGAACATGTGTTTTGGTGCTTTTGAGCTGCATTTCTGTGGGATGTGAGTAAAACCTTGCAGTGAAATTGCCAAGTCACAGGGTATGTTTATGTTTGACGTTAGCAGGTACTACTAAAAAGTTATCCAGAGGAGTCGTACCAATTTACATCCCCCCAGCAGTGTCTGCAAGACCCCACCTCCCTGCATCCTTGTCAACATGTGTCATTGTCAGCCTTTTTAATTTTAGCCATTCTGGTGGAATGTGTAATGTTATTTATTTTGGTTTTAATTAGCATTTCCCTGATGACTAATGCTGATGAGCCTCTTTTCATATATTTACTGGCCCTTTGAATATCCCCTTTAGTGAATTCTCCTCTTATTTTTTTTTTCCTCTTATTTTTTAAGACTGTGCTTTGCAGTTGGAATTTTAATTTTTAATGAATATATGTTATTGATTTTACTTGCTAGAACTTGTCAAATTCTGGCTCCGTAAGTCCAGGACTCTATGGTAAACTTGTTGCTAATTTCTTCTCTTTAAGGAGAAAGATCAGTATTTAGATGTGTATTTTTGATACATTCTCCATTCTCAAGGAGATGTCAGACTTTTGGAATGGCCATCATGTTCTTTCTTTATTCTTCTAAATTTATTTTTATGGGAGTATAGTTGATTTACAATGTTGTCTTGGTTTCTGCTGTACAGCAAAGTGAATCAGTTATACACATACATATACACACTTTTTTTTAGATTCTTTTCCCATATAGGTCATTACAGAGTATTGAGTAGAGTTTCCTGTGCTAAACAGTAGGTTCTTATTAGTTATCTATTTTATATATATGTCATATATGTGTATATGTTGATCCCAATCTCACAATTTATCCCTGCCCCACTTCTTCCCCCTTGGTAACCGTAAGTTTGTTTTCTACACCTGTGACTCTATTTCTGTTTTGTAAATAAGTTCATTTGTACCATTTGTTTTAGATTCCACATATAAGCGATATCATATCCTGTTCTTTCTATCGTGTATTTAAAAAAGTATTTAAAATAAAAAGCAAACATTCTCTTGCTCAGCAAAAACCCAAGTTGGGACCAGTGTTACCATTTGTCTTTTCTAGGCATTGCTCTGTTGGAGAGAATCAAAATGCTCTGCAGGTTTTTAAACACCCAGAAGTGCAGTAGAAACATGCACTGAACAGCCTGCACAGAGGCTCTTTGTCTTGCCTCATCCGAAGTCCCTGGTTCTCATCCAACCCCTGCACCTGGGCTGGGGTCCCTTTGAGCTGACCCCTTGGTTGGACTGTTTGTCCCTGGATGCTGCCTGTTGCCTCACCTTTAGCTTCTGGCTCTGCAGCTGGAAGCCGGTAATGTGCCCCCTGCCACCATCCCTGAGCCCAACTCAGATCCCACAGTGCCGAAGCATTTAGTTCCATCCATGGTCTTTTGGGATTTATTCCCAGAATGTAAGCATGAGTCAGCATCAAAAAAAAATCTATTTTTTCTGGAACTGAAAAATATCCTGTGGACCCTGGATTGTGTGGTGAGCATTCCTAAATGTTTGATTTCCAAAATTCATCATAGTTGATAACCAGGATGGTGATACAAAATCCTGAGAGCTTTATAATGCAGTGTAGTAAAAGCTGCAATTATGAGCATTCATTCAAGCAGTTTTCAGTAGAAGAGGGGGCGGGCTCACCTTGGGCTAATTTGTACATTCAGAAAAATGACTGAGCCTGTGCCGCGCTCCCTGATGAACTGTCATGCGTATATAAATGTTGTGTGGCTTGTGTCTATTAATTCTCGTCTCAGCAACAAATGGGATCTTTGCTCCTGAGTAGTTTTTAATCAGTCCGTGACATCTGCATCTAAATAAATTGGCTTAATCTTGAGAAAAATGATTGCAGTTGGAATGGCTCACAGTTACAAGAATGTCCTTTAATATTCACAGCTCGTTCTTTGAAGGATGCTAGGGACTACACTTTACCCCGACACACAGAAGGTCACATGATGCCGTGATGACGTTGATGGTGACATGGACCTAATGCTTCAGCTAATGACCAGGGGGAGTGACACGTCAGCCCAGGACAGCTGGAGCTCTCAAGGCTCACAGGGAAAAACTCCTGCCTCTTACCAGCCCCTTAGATTTTCCTTGTAAATTAATTAGTTTCCGTAAAATAAATGTGCTTTCTCTTGTGCACTGTCAGCGAAAATAGAATGTGCACAATCTTTCTTCTGAGTTGCTGATTTTACTCGGAGAACAGTTAAGCCTAACGTTTTCTAGATTTCTTTCTTTCTTTTTGTTTTAAAATCAGCATCCTCTTAGTTCATTAGTGTCTTTGAAAAGATTTCTAACAAATATGTGAAGGGACACACTGTCCCTTCGGTAGGAGTACGAGACTTGCCCGGGAAGGACATGAGTCCAAACCCTGGCGCTATTTTTGGAAACGTGTGATAGGAAAGTACTACATGTACCAAATAAAATGAAATGATTTTCTGGGTTTAAAATAGCAATTCTGGGGCTTCTCTGGTAGCGCAGTGGTTGAGAGTCCGCCTGCCGATGCAGGGGACACGGGTTCGTGCCCCGGTCCGGGAGGATCCCACATGCCGCGGAGCGGCTGGGCCCGTGAGCCATGGCCGCTGGGCCTGCGCGTCCGGTCCGGAGCCTGTGCTCCGCGGCGGGAGAGGCCACAGCAGTGAGAGGCCCGCGTACCGCAAAAAAAAAAAAAAAAAAAAAAAAAAAATTGCAATTCGAGTGTCAAATTTATCTTTACTGATAAAATAATTAGAAGTAGATAACAAAACGCTTCATGTACGGGCTATGAGCTAGAAGTCAATCTTTAGCATCACTTCCGTCCCTCTTGAATCACTCTTTGCCCTTATTTAGCTCAATCCTGTCCCCTGTCACTCAGCGCTGCCTGTGAAGGTGGCCCCACTGAAGCATCTATTTCTCTACCTCCATCACAAACACCCCCCTACTGCTCGCCCCGACTTCTCACCCCAGGAAATGGCAACTCCATTCACCCAGCTGTTCAGCACCCACATCTGGGGGTCCTCTTTGACACCTCTCTCTAAATCATACCCCGTGGCCAGTGCATCCGTTGTTGCTTCTACGGCGCCAGTACACCCCAAACTGTCCACTTCTTCCCACCTCCAGCAGCACCCCCTAGTTTAAGCTACTCGCCGTCGCTTCCCCCGTCGGCTCTGCTTGGCAGTCCCTCCATCCGCACTGGAGCCACACCGATCTTCTTAGGCTGCTATTTCAATCGTATAGTTCCCTGGCTTCCCCGCTGGAAGAAAAAAACAAATCCAAGCTCCGTGTCGTGGCCCACCACCCTGGTTTTCTCTAGCTCCCTCTTGAGCGTGTTCCGGCAGCTGGGTTGGGTTTACTTGTTTCATGAACCAGCTCCTACAAATACGGAAGAAACTCCTAACACAGTAGAACAGGTAGTGGCTCCGAGACTGAGTTTATTGCTCTGCAGTGTGTTGGCAATATCTCAGAAGGGGAAAGGCAAAGCTGGATTCTGCAGGGAATCTGAAGTTTGGTTTGAGGCAAGTCTTTCGGTGCAGGGGCTTAACGAGGATTGGGTAAGACTTGTGCTACACCAGCATTTGCATAGGTGGAAACAGCAAGGCGAGTATTTAGAGGCAAAGTTTTAGGGCTTGAACTGTTGGTGGTTTTAATTAAAGAATTGATGGGTCTTTTAGGAAGTTTCTGTAATGGATAATCAAGTTATCTGCCTGGAAAGGCATGTCCTGGAATAGTAAAGTGATGCCAGGGAAGACAAGGGAATAGTGAAGTCTGTAGAGTCTACACTGCAGATTGTAGGACGCATATGTGTGTGGGTAAGACAGTTTCAACTCAGGTCCAAGCTGCGTATGAAGGTGGATGGTCCTGATTCTCACAATACTCAGTCTACAGAAGAGAAAATATACGTCTCTGAAGTATATGAAAAGATGCTCAGCTTGACGCATGATGAGAAATATATTTGAAAACTGAGATACTTTTTTCACCTGTTAGACTTTCAAAGATCAAAAAATTTGATGGAATCTTATGATGGAGAGGAAAACAGAGATTCTTACACATTTCTGGTGGTAATGTCAACTGGTAGAATTTCTATAAGGGGGGCAATCTGACAATATCTATTAAACTTATAAATGCACATTCCTGCTGTGTGGAATAAAAATGATCACTTGTGAGTGTTTATCCAACCAGTCTGCTAATATCCAAAGGAACCAGTGTCCTGTAGAATACATTTTAGGAGGTACTTTTTAACTGGTGATAATTAGTCCTTTGATTTAGATAAAAGTTGCAAATGTTTTTCTCAGTGTTTTTACTTTGCATATGGTGATTTTTGCCGTGTGAAATTTTGTAATTTTATGTTGACAAATGTTTTGATCTTTTTTTCAAATGGCTTCTGGATATGTGTCATACTCCCAAGATCATAAAAATACTCTGCCTTGGTTTCTTCTTTTTTGTCTTATTGTTTTGGGGCTTAATTTTTGGTTACATTTAAATCTTTGGTCTATTTGGAGTTTATTTAGGTGTAACTTGTGAGGTATCTATTCAATACTATTATTTTTCCATGGGGTGACTCAGTTTTTTCAATACTATTTATTGAGCAATTCATCCAGCTCATAGCATATACTGAATTCTCAAAAATATTTAGTTCTATCTCTGGAATCCCTAGTCTGCTTCATAAATTTTTCCATGCATTCAAAGGACCACACTTTTAAAATTATTGTAATTTTGTTTTAGGTTTTGTTAGTCAAGTTAATCTCACCTTGTTGCCTTCTTGTTCAGAAGTTTCCTGGCTCTCCTAGACTGTTTATTTTTCCTGTGAACTTTAAAAACAGCTTGTCTAATTCCATTGTCTAAAATCTCATTGGTGAACTTTAATTTATCGTGTTAAATTTACAGATTAGTTTAGGGGCATTTCTATTTTATGATGTTAAGTCTTCCTATCCAAGTGCATGATATGCCTTTATATTTGTTCAAGTCTATTTCGTGTTCTTCAGTAATACTTTAAAGTTTTCTTCAACAGGTATTTCACATTTTTGTTATGTTTATTACTAGGTTTTTTTTGTTTGTTTCTAATGTAAATGTGAATTCCCCATTTCTATATCTATTAGGTGCTTGTCATTTGTAGATATGAAGGTTTTTGATTCTATATATTTATTTTGTACCCGGACATTATATGGAATTCTCTTATTGTTTGTAATATAATTCGAGTTGGGTTCTCTAGGCATGTAACCATATTGTCTGCATAGAATGATAGCTCTACCTCCTTTCCAATTTTATATCTCTAACACTTGCTTGGCCTAATACCGCAAGAAGAATATCAAATGATAATGGTGATGGTGTGTATTGTTTCATTTTCATCTTTAATGAGGTCACATCTAGTAATCCTTCATTAATCATGGTGCTGACTTTCGGGTGGAGATAGATACATTGTATTATAAGAAAGTACCCATTTTTTCTCATTTTATTAAGAGTTTTAGCAGGAATTTATGTTGAATTTTATCAAATGCCTTTTCAGCATTTATGAAGATCATAGGATTTTTCCTTCTTAAATCTATTAATATAGGTGAATAGATGTTATGATATGTAATCATGCTTTTATTTGGGGAATAAACCCTACATGGTCACTATATATTAATTTTTTTTTTTTAAAGATGTTGGGGGTAGGAGTTTATTAATTAATTTATTTACTTTTGCTGTGTTGGGTCTTCGTTTCTGTGCGAGGGCTTTCTCTAGTTGTGGCAAGCGGGGGCCACTCTTCTTCGCGGTGCGCGGGCCTCTCACTATCGCGGCCTCTCTTGTTGCGGAGCACAGGCTCCGGACGCGCAGGCTCAGCGGCCATG
>NC_041215.1:129813775-129824248 GCF_002837175.3 Physeter macrocephalus | reverse complement strand
CGTGTTCCCTGCATCGGCAGGCGGACTCTCAACCACTGCGCCACCAGGGAAGCCCTATATTAATTTTTAAATCATTTGCTGGACTATTTTGCTGAGTTTTAAGGATCTTTACGTCAATTTCTTTTTGTATGCGTCTGCTACCTTTGTTGAGTTCTAGTGTCAGTGGTTTATATACTTTATTAAAAACAACAAGAACGGGACAGGGATCATATGCTCAGCTATGGGCTGATCTCTGTTACCAGTGGCTGCTCAGGCCTAGATCACATGACCACTCTTGGATCTGGGGGTGGGGTCAGTTTCTTATTTATTGATTTATTAAACCACTTTATTGAGGTATGATTTACATACAAAAAGCTGTACATGTTTAATGTACACAACTTGATGAGTTTGGAGATAAGTATATATCTGTGAAGCCATCACCACAATCTATGCCATAAACATATCTATCACCTCTAACAGTTTCCTCCTGTCCTCTTATTATTATTATTGATAAGAACACTTAACATAAGAGCTACTCTCAGGAAATTTTTAAGTATACAATATAGACTTGTTAACTATAGGCTCTGTGCTGTACAGTAGATCTCTAGGACTTATTCATCTTGCATAACTGAAACTTTGTACTCTTTGACTAATACCTCCCCTTTTCCTCCTCCCCTCAGTCCCCGGCAGCCAGCATTCCACTCTTTTCTTCTATGAGTTTGACTATTTTAGATTCCTTATATAAGTGGTATCATGGAGTATTTGTCCTCCTGTGTCTGGCTTATTTCACTTTGCATAATGTCCCCCATGTTCATGTACATTGCAGCAAATGACAGGATTTCCTTCTTTTTTTTAAGGCTGTATATTCCAGTGTGTGTGTATGTGTGTGTGTGTGTATATATATATATATATATATATATATATATACACATTTCCTTTATCCATTCATCTGTTGATGGACATTTAGGTTGCTTCTATGTCTTGGATATTGTGAATAATGCTACCATGATCACAGGGAATTCAGGTATCTCTTTGAGATCCTGATTTCAATTCATTTGGATATATACCCAAAAGAGGGGAATTGCTGGATTATACAGTAGTTCCATTTTTAAGTTTTTGAGGACCATCCATACTGTTTTCCATAGTGACCATACCAATTTATGTTTCTACCGACAGTGTATCAGGGCTCCCTTTTCTCTACATCCTCGCCAACACTTATTATCTATTTTTTTTATAATAAACATCCTAACAGGTGTGATGTGATATCTCATTGTGGTTTTGATGTGACATTCCCTAATGATTAGTGATGTAGAGCACCTTTTCATATACCTGCTGGCCATTTGTGTGTCTTTTTTGAGAACTGCATTTATTCAATACCACTGCCCATTTTTAAATTGGGTTATTTGGATTTTTTGTTATTATTGTTATTGTTATTGAGTTGCAGGGGTTCCTTATATAGTTTGAACATTAACCCATTATCAGATATATGGCTTGCAAATATTTTCTCCCATTCCATAGGTTCCCTTTTCATTTTGTTGATTGATTCCCTTGCTGTGCAGAAGCCTTTCCATTTGACATAGACCTACTTGTCTATTTTTTCTTTTGTTGCCTGTGCTTTTAGTGTTATATCCAAGAAATCATTGCCAAGACCACTGTCAAGATTTTCCTCTATGTTTTCTTAGGGTTAGTTTCACTTGAAGTACATGAACTCCCAGTTGGATAGGGTTGGTTCCCCCAAAGCAAAATTGGGACCCAGTTACCAAAAGAAGGAGGGGTAGTAGGTGGAGAAAACAACAGACCCACCCCAGGCAGAGTTAGCAATAATCCAGCCTGGATATTTCTAGCTGCATTTGCAGTGGACATAGGAAGTTTCTCTGCTGATACTTGTGTGGGTCATCAGGAGAACTCTTATTAGCTCTGGATTTTGACAATGTCCAGACTCCTTTCATGTGGGAGAATAAACGCCTAATTTGTTTAAGTCATTAAGAAAAACATCTTCCATATGGAAATAAAAGCAGGAAAATTTTTTTACGTCAGCAAAGCCAACGTGGGCAATTCCATTGCCACTGGGGAATGCACTGGAGCTATTTCATTGTGTTCTATTTCAAGGTCCCGGAGTGAATTCAGGAGCAAAGGGGAGGTCTTGAATTGAACCTCCTTATTTTCAAGCCAGTGGATGTGGATTCCTTCTTGAAAACAGTCCTGTATTCCAGTATGGTACATTTCTCTCAATAACAAAAAGTTGGAACTAAAAACAACTATTGAGTTTAACATAGTTCTCACGTTCTCAGGAGTTTTCGTGAAAAGATCTGATTTCCATTTGGTGATAGTTGAAGTGCTTTATGAAATATTTATAGAGGGAAGATATGCTTCCTTGCTGTCTTTTTATTCAAGACTTCTCATTTAACTTGCCCTAGATCAAATCAATATTAGAGTAATAATGTAAAAGAAATTAAAACTGTTTTAAACAGCTGCTAGAATAGCAGTTTAATTCAAATCAGGGCAAGTGTACAGGGAAGAAAGTAAATGTGAACATATCTTAAACACAGCATTTAGGAATTGTTCAAGGATAATTCAGAGTAAAATAACCTGGATATATATGCTAAAACACTTAAATGACGAATTACAAAAAGGATGCTACTAATTAAAGGAATAAGATAGTAGTTCTGGTACTTGTGACTGGAATGTATGCAAATCATATTTATTCTTTGTGAAGACTCTTCAAAGGCACTTAAAACTCCCATGTACTTGGTATTTACATTTTTACACTGCCTTTGGATTTGATGGCCTCTTACGCAGGAAACACTGGGAGCGGAGGAAAGGCAGTATGAGCCTTCCTGAAAGAGCATAAACTGTGGAATTCAGAGGACTGGGATCTCCTTCAGGATCTGCTGCTGCCCAGCCTGGAGCAGTGGTTTGTTTTCTCAATGCTTCATCTTCCTCTTCAGAAAAGACTGTCAAAGTCCCGTCCCGTTTTCACATCCTATAATTCCACGAGTCAGGAGCAGTAGTGCACCTTACAGGGAACGCAAGTGAGCAACAAAACTAAACCTTCAAGAGCCTCCCTCAACAATAAACCAAAGTCCAGCAGTCACTGTGCATCATACCATACATATATTCACTCATACATATACATGATCCACACACACAGTATGTACCATAGACACAGGACACATCCCACACACACATAATGTACATCAAATATCCATGTATGAAACATACATCATATAGACATATAGATATGATGCATACATCATACGTGCATTATATACATATATATGTGTGTGTATATATATACATATATATATATATATATACACACACATGTATTGCAGCATCTACCAAGTATCAGCTCTGCATTGCAGGAGATTCATATAGCAGATGCAGAGAACTGCTTCAAAGCGCAGACTCTTCCTCCAGACTCCCCGGCCACTCTACCTGCTAGGGTGACTTTAGACCTTTTTTTTTTTTTTTTTTTTTTCCTGGTCCCAATGCAGTGAGCCCTTCTCATCAAGTTTTCTGAAAGGCTTGCGCCTGGACAGGACCACATCGAACAGTTGGTGCCAGTCGGGACCCACCGTGTACTGCATCCCTGGGCAGAGGTCCTTTTACTTAACCTCATTGCAACTCAATTTTGTCCTTTTAAAATTGGGCACAAATTCTAGTTTCTACCTCATGGTGCTGGCATTAGGATTAAATGAGATAATATGTAAAAATATACTAATATTATTGCCCAGTACATACTCTACTCATCACCACTATCATCCCACTGAATTCTCCCAAGATCTTTATAAAGTACAGTGTTGGTTCAAAATCTCAGCGACTTCCTGGGTGAAATCTGAAACTGGCCCTATAACACAGAGGGCAAGGCAAGACAGAGAAGCGAGGCAGACCACTCCAGATTGGTGGATGGCAGCGTTAACAAGTGAGGAACTTATATATGAGGCATCTCCTCAGCACCGCAAGACAAAGTAGATCCCTGTATCTACCACCAGAATCTTAAAAGTTGACACAAAGGCCTTAACTAGGTTTAGTCACGTATTCAGTCCAGATGGTCTCAACAACACCTTCTTCTCTCAAGTCTCCGCCCTTGAAACAGCTCCCTGTGGGGGTGGGTGGAGGGTACATTCCAAGGACGACGGGAGGGGGTGAGGAGACTCTGATTGCCTGGGTTCCACTCACAGGTCAACCTGCGGTCACGTCCCCTGGATGACCTCCTCCAACACAGGTATTTCTGTCTCCATATCACATGGCATCTGAAGGTCAAAGAGTCTAATTTGCCCAACATCATCATGGGTCCTGATACAGCTGTTCTGGTCTGAGTAGGCAGTTTGGTGCTGTTCTCTATGGCAGAACATTTTCGCCAGGCAATGTGTTCCTTGTCTGGGTCGTGTGGCTGAGTTTTTCTTTCAGGCTGACTCCAGCTTCAATCCGGCACCCAGACCCACACTTTGCAGGGGGAAAGAATGTTCCCTTATAACCTGAGAGGGTAACTGAATGTGGGAAGAGTGAGCAGTAATGATGTCACCGTCTGCAGGCAACTCTGGGTGCAGAGAAAGGCGAAGAGTCCAACTTGCCAATGACTGCAGAAAGCTTAGGCGCTCTGGGGGAGAAGGTGGGTGCATCTGCACACGGGCACAGCTCTGAGCTACTGTGGGTCCATTCCAGACTACCACAATAAAGTGAATATCACAATAAAGCACGACACAGGAGTTTTTTGGTTTCCCAGTGCATATAAAGGTTATGTTTGCACTATGCTATCGTGTGCAATAGCGTTACGACTAAACAAAAGTCCATACCTTAATTACTTTATTGCTAAAAAATGCTAACCATTATCTGAGCTTTCGGTGAGTCATGGTAGTCACATCAAAGATCGTTGATCACACATCACCGTAACAAATATAACAGTAACGAAAAAGTTCGAAATCTCGCGAGAATTACCAAAATGTGACACAGACAGGAAGTGAGCAAACGCTGTTGGAAAAATGGTGCCAATAGACTTGCTTGAAGCAGGGTTGCCGCAAATCTTCAATTTGTAAAAAACGCAGTATCTGTGGAGCACAGTAAAGTGAAGTGCAATGAAAGGCGCTATGCCTGTATGTTAGCACCTGTGGAACTCCAGGTGAGCTGAAGGTGGTATATCACCCCATGTAGTGTTCCTGTTTGGATCTTAGTTCAAATTCTGGGAGGTGATACCAGCTAACTTTTGTGTTTTTTTCTAAATATGAGATTCTTAGTCTATGGATCATCACACCGTGTATCAGGCTGGCATTCCCACAGGATGCTCTGGAGGTCACAGAGCATAGGAACCTCATTATTAGAAGGACTGTTACTCTCACTGAGCCCAGTACTCCCCAAATGGCTGCCCACGAACCTGGGCTGGCCTGGGAAGATGTTTTTCTCCTGTTGTGACAAAAAAGCAAAACATAAAGACAGTTATGTTTGCATTGGTTTGTAACATTTTTGTAACATCTACAGTATGCTGCAGTTGAGTTATAACTCTGGAGTACACCCATGAAAAAAATGAGCCAAATTGTTTCTTAAAATGTCTCTGTTCCATCACATTCAGAGGCCCTGGAATCCCGAATTGGATCCAGCCTTCTATCTTGCAGGAATGCCACACGTGAGATAGCAGGTCAAGCTGCATGGCTCATTGGGAACAGTCAGTCCTGCCTTGCCACTTTCTTGTGTGTGGTCTGGAGTTTTTTAACACCGCTGGGGCTCAGTGGCTTAAAACGACAATGGTTTATGTCTTACACCACATGCCCATTGCAGGTTCCCATTGCTTCACCACACTGCCCTCCCTCAGGGACACCGGTTCCACCTTTCGGAATCTTGATGGCCACCATGGTCACGTGAGTCATGCACTGAATTTTAAAGGCTTCAGTCTAAAAGTGGTGCATGCTATTGCCCCTCATATTTCATTGGCCAAGACAAGTCATTTGACTACACCTAACTTCAAGAGGGCAGGAAAGTACAATCCTACAAAGAAGTTCTTGGAAGAAGTAGAGGTAGAAATATTGGCAAATAGCAGTTAAGGCCAAACATACAGTCGTTCATTAATATTCCATTTTCTTTATTTTAGCTCAGCATTTTAACTGGTTGAAATATTTTTATATCTTGATTCTGGTATGAATTGTCTTAGCTGCCAAATTTTGAGAGTCTATGGCATTTCCCCAAAAACTTCCTCTAGCCTGGTAGTGATTCACTGACTAGTACATTCAGACTACAGTTGTTCAATGGTTTCAAGTCCACTTTCTCCATAAGGGGATCATGAGAAATTCTATAACAGTCTTTGCTGAAATCACAGCAAAGACACGTTATTTGGGTATTTTGCCCTTGATTTATTAAAGTAGGGTCTCTATCAAAAAAGGAAATAAGGTGGGTTAGGGGGAAGATTTGATGTTCTGTAAGTTTGGAATAATATGAACCAAAGGTCTGGATAATTGAATTTTTAGTTTTCATTTAAACATAGAGCCAACATTATTTTAATAACTTCGGTTAATAAGACACGATAATATATTAGTTGGACTCTTTGGTTAGGTATTTGGAGGTCTTGCAGATGGCTGGAAACTGTCAGCCAAGTACCAAATCAACCTTCAGAACCAAAGAAAAGACCCACTTCTCCAAGAGTGATAACAGCAATAATAATAGTGAACACTTGCATGGTATTTACTGTGTGGATGTTTTGGAGCCAGGGCACATAATACCACGTCCTATTGTTCAGAACTAATCCCATAGCTCCTCTTATAACCAAGGGGGCTGGGAGATTTAGTCTTCCTTTTCAGCTTGGAGAAAAATGGTCTTGAATTGTCTCTTTCATAATACACCTTTTAAAGATTAAAGACAGAGAGAATATATATATTTTTAAAAGTTCATTATTAGCTGGAAAATTCAGAAATCAGCATCCAAAAAATAAAACCACCGTTAGTTCTTCCATATTTCGAAGTGACATGAAATTCACCCACAAGGGAGGTGGTTAGGCAAAAATATAGCAAACAGAAGTGTGATTTTAATTAGCTCACAACCTTTCTTACACTTCATTTTGCTTCATTTGTTGCGTGTGTGTGTTGATGGAAAGGAACGAGCAGCACTAGTGCGTTCTTCCAGGATTTAAGGTAAGAAAAGTCAGTTTCAGGAAAGACTGCATCCTCCAGGGGCACAGAAAGTGGAAGAAACACCTGATTGATGAGACAAGTACCAGCAGAGGGTGCTGGTGTGGCATAAAATTAAGATTTTTTAAAACGAGGAGGTCTGGGCTAGAAGACGGCCGGTGTGAGGGAAATGTAATATCTGTTTGGGTCCGCTTGGAGGTATGAATTTCCCCGCTGCATGCAGATCGGTCTGGGTTTCAGTGATTTCTTGTGTTGGCCACATGGATTTTAGGCATCTCCTAAAGCACAAACGCCTGACACTTGCTCCTGTGTCTGAGCGAGACTGGGAGAGGCTGTGCAGTTTGGCTCCTGTCTTCACTGGAGACTTTCTATGAGCCCCTGGCTGCTCGTCTGTGGCACCTCCATGCTGGGTTCATGTGCAGTCTCTACTTTCTTATTTGCCCAGCTTTTACAAAACTCTATTTGTGCGCTCTAGAAAATTTGCCAAACTGTGAATCCAACAGGGTCCCATTTTCTTTTCTCACGTGGCCACCTTGAAGACAGGGTGACCAGTTCCTGGGAGCCCATACATAGCAGAGGTTGTGAAAGGTCGGGGAGGGGGGAACGAGGTGGGCGGCGTTTCCTCGGCAGAGCCTGACCTCCTTGGCTGTCAAACTACGAAGAGCTCGATAGTAAACGCGAGCAGGGCCTTCTCGAACCTGCGCTTCTGAACTGCTCTTTCAGCGTTCTGGGCTGTCAGTCAAGTGACCCACTGGGGTCCAGTCCAGCCTGTCTGGGCCTCAGTTTTGCTCTTTCAGAAAACTGACAGCGTTCTGGGATGGCAGTCAAGTGACCCACTGGGGTCCAGTCCAGCCTGTCTGGGCCTCAGTTTCCTCCTCGGTTCAGCGACAGGGTTAGACACTCTGATCCCGAGGCCTCTTTCAGCTCTCGCGCGCCACAGTCAGACACTTCTGAGCGGCGCGGCCGGTTCCGCCCTCCGGGAAGGGCCCGCGAGAGGGGAGGCTCTCGGTCAGCACCAAGGACAAGGGCCCCGGGGCGCGCTGCGCAGACGCAAGGTCACTTCTTAGCCAGTCCCGCTCATCTGCGGGTGTCTGGGCGCCAGGGTTGGGAGGCGGCGCGGGGAGGGCTGTGTGTGCTGGGGAAGTGGTGAGAGCGGGGGGAGCAGCCCCGGGGAATGAAGTAAGGCCGGGCCCCCCGCGGTCTCGCAGATTCTGCGCCAAGAGGCCGAGGGCGGTTCCTGCCAGTCGGGCGCGGCGCCCCCGCCCGCCCCTGCCCGGCCCTTGGCGGGCGTGGCGCTGCTCCGCACCTGGAGGCCCCGTAAAGTCCTCCCCACGCTTGCGTTGACCCCCTCCACCCCCTTTCCTTCCCGAGCCTCGCCTTAGCGCCGCGCCGCCACCACTGACCTCTCGAGGTTCTTTTGGACACACCCACGACTCTGACCGCACCCCTCAGGGCTGGGGGCCCCGGACGGCCTTTCGGCTCCCCGTGACTCAATTGCCTGTGGGGGAAGGGTCCCCACCACCCTATCCTCCCCCGCACGCCCGGAGCCCCGCCCCCGCTTGCCCCGCCCACAAGCCCCGCCCGCCGTTGCCCCGGGAGCCGCGGATCCCGCAGCTGCAGGAAGCGCCCGGCGCCGCGGAGCTGTGCTCGACGCCAGCACCGCCGCTCCCGCCGCCAGGGCCGCCACCGCGCCTCAGCTCCGGCTCCCGCGCCCGCGCCCGCTCCGTCGGCCATGCTGCCCCGCCGCGCCCCGGCGCCCGGTGCGCAGCTGCCGCCCGCGCCCGCCCTGCTGCTGCTGCCGCTGCTGCTCGGCGCGGGGCCCCGCAGCGGCTGTCTGGCCAGCCCGGTGCCCGCCGCGTCCTTGTCCGTGTCGGGGCCATGCGGCGCACAGCCCTGCCGGAACGGGGGTGTGTGCGCCCCGCGCCCCGCGCCCGGCCCGCAGTCCCCGGCCGCCGCCGGCGACCCCGGCTACAGCTGCACCTGCCCCGCCGGGATCTCTGGCGCCAACTGCCAGGTGAGTGGACGCGGCGGGCGCGGGCCGGGGACCCGCAGCCTCTCCCCGCCGGCCACTGCGCGCTACCCGGTGCGGGGCCCCAGGGTGCCCGACACGAGCTCTCCCGCTTCGGGAAGGGGATGGATCTGGCCTCTCGGCCCACGTGGACGCGGACCCCTGGCCGACCTTGCAAGTGTCGCTTCTCTGCCCACCCTGGTACTCCGGCCGTGCCGGCCCGGGGTTCTCGGAGCGCGCCGCTCCATGGCCTGGCAGCCACCCTAGCTAGCTCTGGTACTCCTGGCACGACCATTAGCCGCCAAGTGGCGCGCCCATCTCGGCCCGGGCCGAGCCCCACTCCGCTAGAGCCGGGTCTTGGTACCCGTTCTGGCAGCGCAGAGGGACCAGCTCCGAGCGTCCCTGGCGGGGTTCATGTCCAGGTGGCCCCTGTTCCTTGTCCCGCTGGATCCTGCGTGTGTCGAGGGTGAGCCGTATGGGCGGCAGGGAGTGGCGGGCTCCGTGCGCAGGGGTCGGGCATTTTCCTTCCTTTCCAACCCCCTTGAGGGCTCTAACAAAGCCGCCGGAGGCCGAGAGGTCAGCTGCCGCCCCGCGGCCTGCGACCAGCCCTTTCTGAGCTTAGGAGGAAGTGTTGGAGCAGCAGGAAGCACTGGAGGGGACGTTGCGAGTTGGGCTTGGTGTGTCGCCTTCCCGGCCGGACGCTCCTGGAGGCGCACGTTTGGGGCAGGCAGCCTAGGAGTGAGCTGGGCACCGGCAAGCTTCAAGGAAGCTTGGGGCCGTGCAGGGACGGGAGATGGCCAGCGGCTAACTGTGGATTTGGGATTTCCAAGAGAATTTGGCAGATGATAAACAAGGCTGGCTTACAGTTTGTCAAAGCTCGGTGAAACCTACTAACCTAGTAACACCAACATTTTCAGGAGGCGACTTGGCACACAGTGTGTGCAGGTAGAAAATCCCCGAAGTCTCTATTCCAGGGCAGGGCAAGTGAGGGATTTATCTGAAATTATTAAATTCAACCAAGTGAATGTGGAACGTATACGGGATCAGATGCTTTCTTTCTTACATATGGAGTGGAGGAGTTTGTTTCCTATACATTTGATAAAATGCCCCAAGAGTTACTTTGAAAACGCTCAAATGCACTTTTATTTCTTTGGGTAAGAGGCCAATATTTTTTAATATAGGTAAATGGGATTGAGAAGCTTGACCTTGACAGACAATTTTTACTATTTCCTAGAATCTGTTTTTCCTCATTAGTGGCAAATTATCAAGCTGAATCTATCTTTGCAGCGTTGTGCTCTTCTTTTGTTAATTGGTTCCAATAAGCTTTTTTTTTTTTTTTTTTTTTTTTTTTTTTTTTTTTGCGGTACGCGG
>NC_041215.1:129801946-129813588 GCF_002837175.3 Physeter macrocephalus | reverse complement strand
CTCTCACTGTTGTGGCCTCTCCCGTTGCGGAGCACAGGCTCCGGACGCGCAGGCTCAGCGGCCATGGCTCACGGGCCCAGCCGCTCCGCGGCACGTGGGATCCTCCCGGACCGGGGCACGAACCCGCGTCCCCTGCATCGGCAGGCGGACTCCCAACCACTGTGCCACCAGGGAAGCCCCCAATAAGCTTTAATTCCCTCAAAGGAGATGATGCTGAGGATGAGGAGGATAATGAAGAGAGCGTGCTGTGACCCTGTGGAGTAGATGTGGGGAGTGAGGACTCTTTGGGGAAATGCCTGTTGGAGCCGTAGGAGCCATTAGGACAAAATCTTGCTTACTAATCTCCCCTGTTGACTGATGATCTATATGACTTTTACTGGAGAAACGAGTTACCTGAATGCTCCTATCAAACCACTCTCATGTTTACATGTCTGAAATCTGTCCTTGAAAGAAACAGTCAGTTTGGATTCAGAGTGTAGTAGACATGGACAGGAGAAGGTAGGTTAGAATGCACATCAGTTTAAGTAAATGGGAAGAAAGACTGGACATTGGGAATTTAACCCAACTCTGAGACTTCTTCGGGTTTTTTTTTTTTTTTTTTTTTGGTGATTCTAAAAATAGAAGAAGTCTTCAGGAAAGGGGACGACCTCTTTATTGCTTCCTAAAGATGACTCAGGGAAGCATAAATATTTTTTTGTCCTAAGTAGTGTTTTGGTATATAATGTATTCATTCAGAAATGAGTCCTGAACTAATACACAAATATGGCAGAACCAACTAGTTCAAAGCAGGTTCGGGCTTCTAGGTCCTGTCTGAGGCAGTCTTAGCTCTGTGAATTCTGCGCACCTGAGGAAAAGCCATGGTGGGCTGGGGGTTCCGAGTCGAAGAGAGCTGGAGTAACTAATTCTAACAGGAAAGCTGAGAACGTTTGGAACCTGATCTGGTTCTGGCTTGGTTACCCAGAAGAACTTAAACTGAGATGATTCACAGCCTTGTAAACCCGTAAAAAATGGATTCCTGATCATTTTAATTTAATCTTTCATGTTGTTGCATTAACACTTGAGACTCTCATTTTCTGTGGGGAGAAAAAGGCAATCTCAATAGAGAAGTTAAACAGAGGGGAAAAAAACCCCTTACACATACTCAATTACAGATAAGGGAAATGGATGTTAGCCGTTGCAGACAGTGTGCTTGCTGAAACAGAATCGCATGCTCACTGGGTAAACTGAAAATGGAATTTTACCTGTACGTGAAGAGAATTCTGTAGACAGCAAGTGTCACCCCTCCCCCAACTACAAAGACAATAATGTTAGCAATGAAAACATTGGAACCTAACTCTGAAGTCCTCCCTCCCTCCCCCCTCCCCTTCCCCCTCCCCCTTCCCCCCTTCCTCCCTTCCTTCCCTACTGGCTCATAACATATATAAACATTTTCTGTATTTTACTACAGGTATCTAAAAATATATATTCTTTTAGACACATTTTAGAGCTCGCTTCCTTGCCAGTAGACACAATCAACAACTTGTCAATCATCTGAAATACATGAGTGCTTGATCCCACTGCAATCAACGAGAGAAGGGCACACACTTGATAAACTCCTCCCTCCCTCCCTCCCTTCCTTCCCCCCTCCCTCCCTCCCTCCCTCCCTTCCTTCCTTCCTTCCTTCCTTCCTTCCTTCCTTCCTCTTCTCCTCCCCCTCCTCCTTCTCCTCAAATTAGGAAAACCGTGAACCACTAATTGGGATTAAAATGGATTAAGGCTGTCTTCAGCTTTTGTGTGGTCAGCTGGCCGACGTTTGGGCAGGCCCCTGGGTCCAGGCAGTGCTTCTGGTATCATCCAGCGACAGGAACTCACAGAATCTGGGAACTGTGTGGTGTGAAGGAGGATGTGTGCATTTGAAGCTGAGCCGCTGCCGTTGAACCTGTTATGACAGGTGATCTAAACCAAGACTCAGATTCCCATCTTCGAGGATGGGATCTACCTCACAAGGTTGGTAATAAAGAGTCTGATTCTGTTTTTTGATGTTTGACTGCTGACAGCTTTTAAGCCACACCTGTCCCTCTCCCCCTTCTGCCTACACGGAGGCAAGCTGGTTAGAAAGCCTAGGTGTTCTTTGCTTTGGTGCTGGTGAGAGGATCAAAGGGTGCAAGCGCCTGTTCATGCTTAAGACACATCTTTTCTGAGTCCTCTAACACACTTAAACCTATTAAATCATGAGCATTCAATGGATTCTAAAAATGTAGATGCAAGAGGGAAGAGGTATGGGGACATATGTATATGTATAGCTGATTCACATTGTTATACAGCAGAAACTAACACACCGTTGCAAAGCAATTATACTCCAATAAAGATGTTAAAAAATGTAACACGATGACAGTGATGATGGTGGTGATTGCTAACTCTTTTCTCAAGCACTTGCCACGTGCCAGCAGTATTTCAGAGGCTTTACAGATACAGCTCCCCAATCCTCATGGTGTCCTATGAGCTGGGTGCTGTAACCATCCCCATTATTTAGATGAAGTGCAGAAAAGTGAAATGAGAGGCCCAAGGTCACCCTGTTAGTCAGTGTGAGATTTGAACCAGTTAGCTGGCTTGATGTAGAGCTGTAGAGTCCAAACGGTGTGGAGATGAAAGTCCAGTCCTGGCCCTGTTATTTTTAGCTGTGTGACCTTAAATTAGCACTCTAACCTCTTTGAGTCTTACCAGTGAAAAAGGGATGGAGTGATTTCTGAGGCTGGGTTTGCTTTAAAACACCTGGTTTTGCTCTGAAACACAGTTTGATGGCTGTGCCCAGCTGGAGTGAAAAGCCTCAGGAGTGATAAAGACACAGCAAATTCCCTTTATGCTACCCACCAGGCAAGACCTTCACTCAGAGTTAGAATTGTAGGTCCTGGCTGAAGTTATTTTTACCATGATGACAAGCATATGAACGCTACATAAAAGAAACATAAGTATTTCTGATGGGTTTGAAAAAACTTCAAACTTCAAATTAAAAAAAATTGAGGCTGCTGTTCTTGCCTTTCTGTTTCATTTGGGGAAGCAGGCAGGTATCAGAGGTGGCAGCTGCTGGACCAATTTTTCTTTTCGGGTGAATGGTACAGGAACTCCTCCCTTCCATTGGGCCTTCCATCAGAGGTAGAGATTATTTAAATTTGTATTATTATTATTATTTATTTTTTATAATTTGAGATGACGTGTTTTTTTAAAAAAATTAATTAATTTATTTATTTATTTATGGCTGTGTTGGGTCTTCGTTTCTGTGCGAGGGCTTTCTCCAGTTGCGGCGAGCGGCGGCCACTCACTATCGCGGCCTCTCTTGCTGCGGAGCACAGGCTCCAGACGCGCAGGCTCAGTAGTTGTGGCTCATGGGCCCAGTTGCTCTGCGGCATGTGGGATCTTCCCAGACCAGGGCTCGAACCCGTGTCCCCCGCATTGGCAGGCAGACTCTCAACCATTGCGCCACCAGGGAAGCCCCTGTATTATTATTATTTTGTTTTAATCCAGCTTTTTAAATGAATTAATTATTTGCCAAATATTCAAGCAGTCAGATACCTGTTTGTTTTTTCATGTCATGTTCTCTAGGAATCTTATCCTTTGGGATTAGAATGAAAATGTGTCAATTTCTGCACTTGGAGGAAACAGGGGCTTGTGTAGCTGCTTTTTATGTAGTTTTACCCACTAAGCTGATTCTATAACCCTCTCTTCGATTTAACGTGGAACTTGAAACAATGGTTCTGCTTCAGATGAATCCATTTTGACTGAAGTTTGCTAACAAACAACAAAGAATACTAGTTCTTTGCACAGCTTCAGCCTTCTCTGCTGGACTTTTTGCACATATGCACACACACGCACACCCACACAAACTCACATTGTGATATGTGCAAAATGTCCTATATTAGCTGTCAAGAGACATTGCTTCTTTCTCTGGCTTTTCTACTAACTTTTTGTGACCTTGGGAGAGCAATCGAATGTCCCTGGACTTCAGTGTTCGTATCTCCAAAATGGACTAGAATGCTTGTCTTATTTTCTTTTTAGAAAAGATGCAATTAATAAATGGGACATTGTGAAATTTTTTTCGATAAATATAAAGGAGGATGGGAGAATGAATTTAAAACGTTTTGAAAAAAAGTAAAACGTTGTACAAATACAAGGTATGTTACTAGGAAAAGGATTATCTGTTTATCATATAAAATATGATTACGCCAGTCTATTCAGTGTCTGTGATTGTTTTCCTTCAATGAACAGACTCAGCTTTTTCTCCCTACTAGGATGAGTTATGCTACAAGATCAGTTTTAAAAATGAAAAAATTCATTGTACTGAAATTTTGATAAATGTATAGTTCTTTTAATTCTGAAATAGACAAATAATTTCTCAGAAGATTCTCAGTGGCTTTGTTTTCTTTTGAAATAAATGAATGAAGCTCATCAAAATCCTTTGAACACTTTTAATAAAGGAAAGAAACAGTTGTTTTCCTTGGTATTATGAAAATGGAGTGATTTTCTTATTCGGTTTATCCGGTGAATTCTTAGGAAACATCATTTTTCTCAGCTTGGCCACCTGACAAAAACACATGTCCGTCTTCAGCTTCTTTGCTTAAGCTTCTCACGTGACACGGTACCCTCCAAAATGCTTTTGTTTATGCCCTCATTTCAGGCATCAAACAGGAAAGAAAACCTATCTGAGGCCGAAGGGTATTTGAGTCAGAAAACTGAACGGCTGAGCTGTATTTTTAGATCTTCTTACCGATTCAGGAGGCAGCTGTGGTCAGCGCTGCCTAACCCAGAGGCAGGGACTATAGGATCTTGCCCCCCAGACGGAAAGTCCAACAGCACAGTAAAGTTTGTGGATAGAATTTCTTTATATTTCCTCCTTCCTCCTTCACCTACGCTGGTGCTGAACCCTGGCTGCCTGTAGAGTCCCCCAGGAGCTTTAACAAAAATGAGTGCCCGGGTTCCACTGTCCCACATCCCCCAAGTTCTGACTTAATTGGTGGGGCCTGGGCACCTGTGATTTTTAAATGTCCTCTGAGTAATTCTACTGTAGGACCAGGGTAGGGGAGCCCCCGCTAGACTCTGGTCATCTCCCCTGACAGCCTGCCCAACATGTGGCCTGTGGCGGAGAAAACGAATACAGTCCCACCTGCCCTTGGTCCTTCTCATCCAGAAGCATCCAGTTTCAAACCGCCTGGAATTTCTGGCCCACACTTTCCTCCAATGGCAAGGATTTTGCATCTCAGAGTGGCCTTGAAGTCTCCACGAAGGTGGTTTGTGATGGAGTCTTGAGCCCAGATGTGGGAATCAGACCTAGGGTGGACTCTGTGTGTCCTCGGATAAGTAATTAGTTTTTCTGCAGCGCGTGGTTTCCTCATCTGTGAGAAGGGGACCCTGATGCCCACCTTGAAGGTTTTGGTGGCTTAGAGAAGTATCTAGTCCAGTGACTGGCCAAGAGGAGACACCTACTAAAAGGTATCATTGTGCGTATCTGTAAGAGGACTCGTGTTTATTTCATGTTTTTCCCTTGGACCAAAAAAAACAAAAAACAAAAAACTTTCTTTCCTACCCGTTTTCCAAAGAGACTAAAATTCCACCAGTGGAGATTCATTTCTTTGGTTGTGATGGATCAGATGCTAGAAAACTCGGATTTTGGTGCTGACTTCCTACAGCGTTCACTTCTGTTAGTTCCTCCTCTGTACCCCCCCTTACCAGGTGGGTGTCAAAAACAGTAAGAGAACAATGTGGACTGAGCATGCGCTGGCCACCTAGCCTTTTATGGAATCATTCACTGCTTCATTTGGACACTGACCTGTCTTCGGTCAACACTCATACTGTGAGTCTTAGTGCAGTTGTCTTTAAGAGGAGGGGCTTCTCTAAGTCACCCCTCCCTGCTCCCCAGGGTGAGTGAGGGCAGAGCAGGACCCCTGACAGGGCTGTAAGCGTCAGGATTACAGGAGCATCAGGCACCGGACAGCAGACAGGCAACCAGCCAAGAATGGTTTTAACATTTTAAGACGGTTGGAAACAAATCAAAATGAGAATAAGATTTTGGGACACGTGAAAATGATATGAAATTCAAATTCCAGTGTCAATCAGGCTTTGTGGAACACAGCCACGCCCATTCGTTCAAGTAGTGTCTGCTGATGGGCTCCACCAGCAGAATGGAGCGGTTGCAACAGACGATGGATTGCAAAGCTGAAAATATTTATCTGGCCCGTGACAAAGGAAGAGGTTGGCTGAATGTTTCCGTAAACGTCGGTGGAAGGAATTCATTCTTCCGTTTTTATTTGACTGAGCTAAATAAAGGCTGGCCCCCCTTCCGCTCCCCTTGTCCTCCCTCGGTCCCTTCTTCTCCAGGGGTGTCTATAGTCAGGCTCTAGGGCCAGCCACTAAGGCTGGATGCAGTGGGAGATGTACCGATGGATAAACAGAGCCCTTGTCTTCGATCTCGAGAGTCATCCTGGGCAGACTTTAACTTTTCATTGTACATCAGGCCTTGTTTAATATGTTTGGACACTGCAGTTAGTTTACTTCCAGGGAGGCATGTGTAGTAGGGAAAGGAAACACCAGCTGTAGGGCTTTGGGGTGTGAATTTAGAGGTTTAGAATCCGCACTTGGTCACTACAAGCTTATAACCTTTTTTTTTTTTAAATTTACTTTTGGCTGCGTTGGATCTTTGTTGCTTCACGCAAGCTTTCTCTAGTTGTGGCGAGCGGGGGCTACTCTTCATCGTGGTGCGCGGGCTTCTCATTGTGGTGGCTTCTCTTGTTGCGGAGCACGGGCTCTAGGCCCACGGGCTTCAGTAGTTATGGTGCGCCGGCTTCAGTAGTTGTGGCTCGTGGGCTCTAGAGTGCAGGCTCAGTAGCTGTGGCACACGGGCTTAGTCGCTCCACGGCGTGTGGGATCTTCCCGGACCAGGGCTCGAACCCGTGTCCCCTGCATTGGCAGGTGGATTCTTAACCACTGTGCCACCAGGGAAGCCCCCCCCTTTTAAAAAAATTGTTCAAAATTTAATCATGACCTATTTTATAAAACACAGATTCAACTATTGTAATATTATTATTGTTATGCAGAAGTGTCTACTTATATTTACTTATATTCGCAAACTTTTTGTTACTGTTTATCCTTCGTGCTTCTTAGGAGCTTATTAGCGTTCTTAACCTCAATTCCTCATTCATTCATAGGATGTTTGGGAGGATGAACAGAGTAGGTTGTAATCCCCCCGGCACAGAGTGGGCCCTTTGTGCATACGAACTGCGATTTTTGTAAAAGTGGATACCACTCTCCATTTCATGGCTAAGGAAACTTACCTGGGGTCATACAGTTCTGTGACAGCGTTGGATAGCTGGGCCCCAGCGTTGGGGCTTCGAGTATAATGTTTTTGCTATTATTACACTGCATTTGCCTCAAACTGCTCCTTGTTTATGACTTTCAAAGTGAGTGCTGGAGGGGAACCAAAGGAAAAATTGGTAGCGGTGCCAGTTCTGGCAGTTTTAGTTTCTGCAGGAATGCTTTGGGTTTGTGTAATGTTAAGGTTTTTCTTTCTTAAGAGAGAGAAATGGCATAGGGCTTTTGAAAAAGAGTGAGGATTTGAGCAATGACATAAGTGTACTTAAAGGAAAGGCGCTTGAAAAGGAAAGGTGCTTGAAAAGAGAAATGTCTGCTATCTTTTGCTAAGGGCTCCTGAAAGCTGGCCCATCCTTTAGGATTTCAATGCTGGCAATTATCTGCTGCTTATAGTTAATTTAAAGGAGCATTTGTAATTACTTTTGGGTTTCAGAGGCAGATTGAAACCCCTTTATGGAAGGCATTTTGTGGTGGAAGTGATTACCTGAGATGAAAAGGATCTAGTCCCTCTTTTCCATGGGAAATCAGAACCCCAGAGTCTGTAGTAAATGGTCTGATATCCGCCCAGTGGAATGACAGCCCAGTAAGGATGATTGACAGTTTCTGACAGTGTTCAGGTCAGATTCCCAAAATATGTTATTTGGAGCAAAATCCCATCCTTAATTTTTAAGCAAAGTGAAATGTATTAGAACGGGAAAAATGTTAAGTGTATCTTCAGTATATTACCCAAGAAAGGTAACATTTTATCTAGAAAATATGAAAAGAAAACCAAACTCTTTAACTTCAAACTGACCTTCCTGATTACTCCTTACACAAAGGATTTTCAGAGTCTCTTTCAAAAATTAAGGTATAATATATATACAGTAAAATTCACCACTTTAAGCATTCAGTTCTATGGTTTTTGAAATATAGTTGTGTAACTGTCACCACAATTAGGATATAGAATAGCTCATCACCTCCGTAAATTTCTTCATGCCCCTTTGTAGTAAACCCTCTCCCCAGGCCCAGCCCCTGGCCTCTGCTGGTCTGATTTCTGTCCTTACAGTTTTGCAGTTTCCAGAACATCATATAAATTAAACCGTACAACATGTGTGCTTCTTCTGTTAGTGTAATGCTTCTGAGGTTGCATGCATCAATAATTTCTTTTTATTGCTGAGTAGTATTCCATTGTATGGATATACCACAATTTCATTTATCCTTTCACCGATTCATGACATTTGGGTTGTTTCCAGTTTTTGGTGATTATGAATAAAACGTTCACGTACAGGTCTTTAAGTGTACATGTTTTCATTTCTCTTTAGTAAGTACCTAGGAGTGGGATTGCTGGGTCATGCGTAAGTGCATGTTAAACGTTATAAGAAGTTGCCAAGCTGTTTCCCAGGATGACTGTGTCATTTTGCATCCCCATCAGCATTAAATGAGCGTTCCAGTTGCTTGCATCCTTGTCAGTTTTTGGTATCGTTGGTGATTTAGATTTTAGCTATTGTAATAGCTAAAATGTATAGTGGCATCACATTGCAGTGTTAATTTGCATTTTCGTAACAATAGATGATATTGAGCATTTTTTAATGTGCTATTTGCCGTCCATACCTTTTTTATTTTGATAAAGTGTTTGGTTCAAATGAGTTATGAGAGTTCTTTCCAGATTTTGGATGCACATCCTTTATTCCGTATGTGACTTGCAAATATTTTCTCCCAAACTGTGGCTTGTCTTTTTATCTTCTTGACAGTGTCTTTGGAAGGGCAGATTTTTAATACTGGTGAAGTCTAATTTATCAATTTTTTCTTTTATGGTTTGTGCTTTTTTGCGTCCTCTCTAAGAAATCTTTGCTTAATCCAAGGTCACAAAAAATTTCTCCTATATTTTCTTCTGGAATTGTATTGTTTTAGGTGTTACATTTAAGTCTTTGACCCATTTAGAGATAATATTTGTATTTGTATGTGGTGTAGTGTATGAGTAGTTTTTATTCATTTTTTGGCATATGGATATCCAGTTGTTCCAGAAATATTTGTTGACAAGACTGTCCATCTCCACTGAATTATCTTGGCACCTTTGTTGAAAATTGTTCAGCTATACACATGTGGGTCTATTTTATTCCATTCCATTGACTTTATATCTATCCTTTCACCAATTCCATACGACCTAGATTACTGTAGTTTTAGAGTAAGTCTTGAAATCAGGTTGTGTGAGTCCTTTAAATTTGTTGAGATGACATGGAATTCCAAGAATCAGATAACATGTCACATCTAGATAGAAATTAGGGTTCTTAACCTGGAATCTACAGGTGGTTTCAAGAGTATACAGATGTCCTGAGATGCCAACTTTTTTTTTTTTATTAATAAATTTATTTATTTATTTATTTTTGGCTATGTTGGGTCTTCGTTGCTGCACATGGGCTTTCTCTAGTTGCAGTGAGCGGGGGCTGTTCTTCGTTGTGGTGCGTGGGCTTCTATTGTGGTGGCTTCTCTTGTTCTGGAGCGCGGGCGCTAGGCGCGTGGGCTTCAGTAGTTGTGACATGCGGGCTCAGTAGTTGTGGCTCGCGGGCTTTAGAGCGCAGGCTCAGTAGTTGTGGCACGCGGGCTTTAGAGCGCAGGCTCAGTAGTTGTGGCACATGGGCTTAGTTGCTCTGCAGCATGTGGGATCTTCCAGGACCAGGGCTTGAACCCGTGTCCCCTGCATTGGCAGGCGGATTCTTAACCACCGTGCCACCAGGGATGTCCCGAGATGCCAACTTTTGTATGTATTTGTTCTCCTGGGGAATGGCTCACAAGTTTTATGAGATTCTTGAAGAAGTCTTCCACCAATAAAATAACTACTAGTACAGAGGAAGAAGCTAACTAAATACACAAGAAACTTCTGGGCAGGGACGAAAGCATGTACCAAGAGCCAGCCTGGGACCATGAAGTAGCCCCCAAATAGGGGTGCCAGCTAAAATACAGGATGCTCAGTTAAATTTGAATTTCAGATAAAAAATGAATTTTATTTTCTATGTGTCCCAAATATTGCACATTGTTTTTCTGAAATTCACATTTAACTGGGAGTTCTTTATTTTTAATTTGCTAAATCTGGCAACCTTACCCAAAAAGCCTAACTAATCCCTGCTCTGATTCCCAGCTTTGCTCTAACAGGCTTCTCAATGGCAATTTAAATTCTTACCAAATAATTACACAAGGCAGGGCTTCCCTGGTGGCGCAGTGGTTGGGAGTCCGCCTGCCGATGCAGGGGACGCGGGTTCGTGCCCCGGTCTGTGCCCCGGTCTGGGAGGATCCCACGTGCCGCGGAGCGGCTGGGTCCGTGAGCCATGGCCGCTGAGCCTGCGCATCCGGAGCCTGTGCTCCGCAGCGGGAGAGGCCACGACAGGGAGAGGCCCACGTACTGCCAAAAAAAAAAAAAAAAAAAAAAAAATTACACAAGGCAAATTTTATTAGCTTGCATTTAAGATAATAATTTAGCTTATAGTTTTACATCTTCTTGGGCCCTTTTAAGGGCAACCATCAAACTGTGTTAGGACATTAAAAACCTATAAAAATATAGTGACTAAGGCCTACTGGTAAACTTATCTTACCCTCTCTCCTCCTCTTCTGCTAATCTCATGCCTCTGCAGTAGTCATTGTTCACATTTTGGTGTGTAGCTTTCTTTACATTTTCCTCTCTGTACATAGAAACATATGTGAAGCATATGTAAATACTCATATATCCATGCAACTATTTTATATAAAGATGAAATCATCTTTTGCATACTGTTCTGCAAATTTTTTCTTAATCTACTATGAACATCTTACTATACCTTAAAACAGAAAGCAAACTTGTTCTTTTTGATGGCTGAATAGTATTCCATTTTGTGAATATTTATGTATCCAGTCTTTACTGAAATACATTATTTCCATTTTTCCATTATAAATGATGTTGCAATCACTATATATGTATGTATATAATTATATGCAATGACATGTGTATATATATGTATGTCAAAAGTTACATACATTAAACATTCTAATAAATATTGCTAAATTGCCATCCAAGAAGATTGAACAATTTTGCTTATTTCCTAACAGCATTTGAGAATGCCTGTTCACCCACATTTTTGTTAATATTGGTATCTCAGATTTTATTTTTGTGTGTTAACTGATAGGTAAAAGATGGTATCTCATTGGTTCTCTTTGCATTTTAAAAATTATGAATGAAGGAGAACATTTGTTAATGAATTGCCTATTCTTATTTTTGCCTTATTTTCTTTTGGGTTGCCCTTCTTTTTTTTTTTTTTTTTTTTTTTTTGCGGTTCGCGGGCCTCTCACCGTTGTGG
>NC_041215.1:129799115-129801893 GCF_002837175.3 Physeter macrocephalus | reverse complement strand
GCACGAACCCGCGTCCCCTGCATTGGCAGGCGGACTCTCACCCACTGCACCGCCAGGGAAGCCCTGGGTTGTTCATTTTTTAAACTGATCTGCTGTGGGACCTCCCTGGGGATCCAGTGGTTAAGACTCTGTGCTCCCCATGCAGGGGGCATGGGTTTGATCCCCGGTTGGGGAGCTAAGATCCTGCACGCTGCCTGGTGCGGTTAAAAAAAAAAAAAAAAAAAAAATTGATCTGCCGTAGCCCATTGTTGGTAAGAAAATTAGCCCTTTGTCCTTTGTGTTATTAATAGTTTTTCCCTATTTATCTTTTTTCTTTTGACTCAGCTTATACTCATTGTTTTACCCTTTAGAAGCTTATAATTTTTGGTTTTTATTTAGCCAAACTCATCCATGGGGTGGTCAGTAAGTTTTCATTAGAATTCTAATGCTTGATACCAGTACTATATTGTACAATATTTTGAGAATTACCCAATTTGAAACAGGAGTTTGCTTTTAAAGGATTCTGGGGCTTCCCTGGTGTTGCAGTGGTTGGGGATCCGCCCTGCCGATGCAGGGGACGCGGGTTCGTGCCCCGGTCCGGGAGGATCCCACGTGCTGCGGGACGGCTGGGCCTGTGAGCCATGGCCGCTGAGCCTGCGCGTCCGGAGCCTGTGCTCCGCGACGGGAGAGGCCACAGTAGTGAGAGGCCCGCGTAACGCAAAAAAAAAAAAAAAAAAAAAAAAAAGAATTGTTTTGGCCAAGATTTATGTTGATAGGACTGATCCTATTACCTTTCTAGAATGTATAATTAAACATAGCTCCAGTTTATGTCTATTTTAAGAAGGGCTAGTATAGATTTTCTAAATCATATTTAAATATTTGTTATTTGTCTTGATTTTTTTGAAGCTGAAACACTGCAAGCATTAAGATGCTTCATTTATTTTTTTAAAAGAACTACTCAGCACACTTCCCCTTTAATAATTGGCATGCGTTTCTTAGTATTTTGTTGAAATCACCAAGTTACTTTTAATGGCCATTATTGGATAATAGAGTATTTCTTAGAATTTCTTGATGGTGTAATGTTCTGATTTCAAAAAGTGTTCTCCATCCAGACTTGGACAGAAAAAGACTCATCTTAATATTCAACAAAATGCAGATTCCCTTATGCTCTAATTTCATGTTATATATTTAACACTTTTTCCCTTGAGAACAATCTCTTTTTTCTGACCAGGAATTTTTGTGGTCTTCTGTCTTCATTTTCACTCTTTAAAATTGGCCATTGGTTTTTTTGGTTGTGCAAAAGGGAATTCTTTTATTTCTGTAGAAAAGCTTCATAATGAGAGAAATAATAAGAGAGAGAAACGAGAAATAATATTAGCATTTCTGTGAGGTTTAAAATAAACTCTCAGCTGGAGAGAAGTCAATTTAATATTACTATGTTTTTCTTTTATAAAGAGAGGGTAGGATGGGGTGGCTGGGCATTTGGGGGCTATACTGACTGGAAGGGAAATCACTGTTTTTGTTTCCTAAGGAAAAAATTGTTATTATTTTGTTCAGCCTTTAGAGTGTTAAAAAATGATGCTGACATCTTTAAAATAATCCCTTATGTGAGGTTTCCTTGCTTCCCTCACCTTCAGTGAACCCTTGAGATGTTTTGTACGCTTGGAAGAGGACTTTAAAAAAAAATTTTATGGGCGTATAGTTGATTTACAGTGTTGTGTTAGTTTCAGGTGTACAGCAAAGTGAATCAGTTATACGTATATACACATCCACTCTTTTTTAGGTTCTTTTCCCATATAGACCATTACAGAGTATTGAGTAGTGTTTCCTGTGCTATACAGTAGGTCCTTATTAGTTATCTATTTTATATATAGTAGTGTGTGTGGGTCAATCCCAACCTCCCAATTTATCCCTCCCCCCTTACCCCTGCTAACCATACGTTTATTTTCTACATCTGTAACTCGATTTCTGTTTTGTAGATAAGTTCATTTGTACCCTTTTTTAGATTCCACATATAAGCGATATCATAGGATGTCTGTCTTTCTTCAAGAAGAGCCCGTGGGAGTTTAGGAGAAGCCAAGAGCCCTTTTTCCTAACCTGGACTTTTCCTACTAGGATATGAGTACTTGTGATTCCTTTGTTCTTTCTCCCTTATATTTGGAAAAATGGTTCACATGCAGTGTTGTCTCGGGGACGGAGAACGGTAGGTGACAAGGCTTTTGACGGGGACAGTGCCGCCGTTGGGCTCCCTGCCTCTCATCTCCCTTCCTTTTCCGTGTGGATCCCTTGAAAATGGCCTCCTCAGCAAAGATGGATCTTCTTTCCCAGAAAAGAGAGTCTTTATTCCCGTCTGGGTTCCCCAACAGATCTGCTTCCTTGGTGGAGCCTCCAAATGAACAGCTGCTTGCCTCTTGATGTATACTCCTAAACAGAAACCTGGAAAGAAGCCTATTTACTAGAGAGTTCTAGCATTCTATTCTTAGGGCTCTGACCACAGTGCATTAGAAAGAACGTAAAGGCATAGAAAGACACATCAGTGGTCGTTGGGTGTATCGCCGTAGAGAGATAGTAAAGTCCTGACGTGTCCCGTGGTTTTTCATAATCCTATAGTGCCTGTACCATACACCATCTCAGGTATTTCCAAGAGGTGTGTGATATCTTAAAAAATTGTTTTTTGTTTTGTTTTGTTTTATTTTTTTTGTGGTACGCGGGCCTCTCACCGTTGTGGCCTCTCCCGTTGCGGAGCACAGGCTCCGGACGCGCAGGCTCAGCGGCCATGGCTCACGGGCCCAGCCGCTC
>NC_041215.1:129762535-129798551 GCF_002837175.3 Physeter macrocephalus | reverse complement strand
CCCCTGCATCGGCAGGCGGACTCTCAACCACTGCGCCACCAGGGAAGCCCAAAAAATTGTTTTTATTGAGGCAAATTCACATGATAGAAACGTAATCATTTTTGGGTGAACAGTTCAGTGGCATTTAGTACATTCACAATGTTGTGGAATCAACATCTCTCTAGTTACAGAACATTTTTGTCACCCCAAAAGGGTTGTACCCATTAATCAGTTGCTGCCCATTCCGCCCAGTCCCTAGCAGCCACCAATCTGCATTCTGTCTCTATGGATTTACCTATTCTTGATATTTCATGTAAATGGAATCATACAATATCTGACCTTTGGTGTGTGGCTTGTCACTTAGCATAATGTTTTTGAGATTCTTCCACATTGTAGCACGTATCAGCACTTCATTCCTTTTTATGACTGAATGCTATTCCATTGCATTCTATGACATTTTATTTGTCTGTTCATCAGTTGCTGGACGTTTGGGTTGTTTCTGCCTTTTGGCTATTGTGACTTGTGCTGCTATGAGCATGCCTGTACAAGTAATTGTTTGAGTACCTGTTTTCAGTTCTTTGGGGTATATATCTAGGAATAGAATTGCTGGGTCAGATGGCAATTTTATATTTAACTTTTCAAGGAACTGACAAATGCATTTCCATCTGTGTTACCTTCTTATACAGGCTGAGCCCAGGATCCTCCCCGGGCTGGTGACTTGCAGCCTCTACTCATATCTCAGATTGATGTCTTCTTGCTTCTGTCCTTTGCCCAGGTACACAGCATCGCAGATACTCCATTCCTGGCCTGGTCTGTGGCCCCAGTTCTCATGACGCTCTGCTTGCCCAGCTCCATTGTCTCGTCATGAAAGAGCCCAGTGTCCCGTGGCTCCCTCCCAGGAAGGCCTGTGCACTGGAGAGCTCTGGCCTCTGGCTAAGCCTGGGCCCCAAGCACTGCCTGTCCATCCCGGTGATTCATCCCTCTTTCCAGTGCCTGTTGTCTGCTGAGCTCCTTTGGGAGAAATAGAGAGCTGGCCAGGGGCACTTGAGCCACCATGAATAAGTGGCCCTAGATGTTATTGGTCCAGTTGCTTCATTTCACTGAGGAGAAAACTGAGGCCAGAAAATGGAAGAAAAATAGTGCAAGGCCATCCAGGTCATAAGTTAGCCACATAGAGCTTGAGAAAGGCCTTGACATCTGGTGGATGACCTTCAGATACCCTAGGCAGTCCCCTTCTCCGGCCCCGGCACCCATCACGCACATTGAATACTTCACAAGGTGACGTGGAGCCTCGCCAGTTATCACGGTGGGTTGCAGTAACATCTGAGCACATTTGTTTGTTAAGGAACTAGCTCCTGTAGGTTTATGGAGAGCACTTAAATTGCTAGTTTTTTTCCTTTTTTTTTTTTTTTGCGGTACGCGGGCCTCTCACTGTCGTGGCCTCTCCCGTTGCGGAGCACAGGCTCCGGACGCGCAGGCTCAGCGGCCATGGCTCACGGGCCCAGCCGCTCCGCGGCATGTGGGATCTTCCCGGACCGGGGCACGAACCCGCGTCCCCTGCATCGGCAGGCGGACTCTCAACCACTGCGCCACCAGGGAAGCCCCAATATTGCTAGTTTTTAATGAGCTCAGTATAAATGAGGAATCTGAGTGGATGGGGAGTTGGGACCCCCTGCACTTGATGATGGGCCGGCAGGACTGCAGGCCCTGGAGATCACCTGTTGCTTAGCAACCACCCCCAGGCTACTTGGTTCCTACAACCTGAACCTGGGTAATGTCCTCAGGGAATGGGATTTGGGCAGTGTGGTTTAGAAAGGAGTGGGAATTGGGTGTTTTATAAGCTCAGTATGGCCCCTAATGCACAGCCTTCTCCCCCAAACAAACTACCTTCAGGGAGCTGGCAGTTCTGGCAACTCTGGATAGTTTGTGGCCCAGAGAAGCTCATAAAACAAACTGAATCCTCAGGTCAAGGGCTCAGCGTGAACCTCTGCTTCCCTCACCCCTCCAGTCCCATGAGTTGAAATCTTCCAGGCTTGTCCTAATCACAGTCTGACACTGAGACACATTTTTATAGAATGCTGGGAGAGTGGAGGAGGTGGCTTTCCTTTTCAAAGCAAGGTTAATAATCTGAGGAACTCATCCTTTCACTGGTAGTTTCTTAGCACTGATTAAAATTGTGTTGGAGGAGGCCATTGAGAGGACTTGACTGCTAGTTGACCCACCAGTTCAACCCGGGCAATCAGTGGTTCCTTACCCCTCCCCTGCCCTTAGAATGCACATTCTACCCACTATTCCTATAGTGAGGGCCATGTTCAAGGATGTAGCCTTGAGAGAGCAATGCGATGTTGAGACCATCTGGACTGAATACATGACTGAACCTCTGTATAAAATTTAAGATTCTGGCGGGTGGGTGCAGAGATCTATTTGTCTTGCGGCACCCAGGACATACCACATATGTAAGTTCCCTTGCTTATTAAATCTGCCATCTACCAATCCAGAGGGGTCTGGCTTGTCCTCACTGTATGGGGGCGAGTTTTAGATTTCACCCTGGAAGCTCACGAGCTTGCGAACCAACAGATGGCAACACATTTTGTAGACTTTTCGAGCTTAGAATCATCGTAGAATTCATCTTGGCCATTTGTCTACTTTTGTAGAAGAAAGTGAAGGCCAAAGAGATGAATGTCAGAGTCAGGAGTCGAATATTGCTGACTCCCCATCCAGGGCTCTCTTCACCAAAGTATTTAAGCTCAGACATTCCGAACAAACAACAAGGACAGTCCTCTGGGCAGGTGTGGTGGGGATTCACAACATAAATGTTCTTACGGACATTCAGATTCAAGTTCAGTTACTTATATGCCTGGATGTGTTTGAGGTTCCTTCCTCTATATTATGTATTTTTATTCTTCACGTTTTTTTGGAGGAGGCATTTCCTTGGCTTGATAGGCGAGGAGACTGGAGGGGACGGGGTTCTTGGTGACTTACCAAGGTCATACAGCAGGTGGAGTCCCCTGTCTACAAATGTGGTTCTTTCTTCGCATTATCACAGCTGTCCACTCATCCTGTAACGTATAAGAACAATTCATTATACATGATGCTGGACTCAGTTCTGAAATACATCCCATTCAGATGAAGACTATGCAGAATAGTTAGAATGGTGAAATAGTAACTGTAATCATTGCATCATTTTATTTTTTAGCAATTAAGAGACATCCTTAGATAGGCAGGCCATTGTTTTAAGACAGACTCATAACGTAAAACCGTTTTCATCCGGGTCAGAAACAGTTTTCCTGCATGGCTTAATGCTTTTGCCCAACACCTTCAGAGATAACTGTTAAAAGTGTAATTTTGTATTTTAACATATAGAGAACCTCTAAAAATCAAATGAGTTTTATTAAAATAGTAATTAACTTGCATAATCACTTGTGATACAAAGTTCAGTTATTTGGTTGACCACAGCTAAATCCAACAGAAGTACTAATTTTAAGATGATTGTGAATTTTGTGTGTTTGCATGAGTATGAACAGACCAGAAATACAATGGAGTATTTGATTTTTTATTAAGTAGACATGTAGTGTCTTAAATAGGAATGCATTTATAAAGTCCTATAAGGACTTGAGTGATTAAGTTATGTCTAAAGTTCTTATCTTATGAATGAGAAAACGAAGATGAGAGAGGTTTGAAAACCAGGCCAGATCAGGGTTCTTCCACACCAGTAAGTATTAATTAGAACTCCTTGGGTTGCAAGCACCAGAAAACTCAATTCAAATAGCTTAAGCAAGAAGGAAATCTGTAGGTTCACAGGACTAAAGTATAGACACTGTGGTGTCAGGGGCTCAAATAATATCACCTGGGTCACAAGTCTCTCCATCTCTCAGCCCCACTTTCCTCCGCATTGGCTTTATTCTCAGATCCCAGATGGTGACCTCTGGCAGCTCCAGGCTCACACCATCCTTACTGCCAGCAACCCCAATGGAACAGACAGCCTCTTTTTCCAGTTGCTCTGGAAAGTCCTGAGATTAGCTCTAGTTGATTGATATGGGTCATGTGTGTTTCTCTGAACCAATCATTGTGGCTCAGGGGTTGGATTCTGCTGATTGGCCAGGCTTGGGTCATGTGTCCACCAGGACTAACCCCAGTTAAACCTTGGGGACCAAGGTTGGAAGGAGGGCTTTTCTTAAGGAAATTGTGATACTATTCTCAGAACAAGGGGTAATAGCTGTTGAGAATGAAGTCAACAGATTCCCAATATGCCTACTGCCTTTCTCTTTATGACTATTCTTCATATTTGAATGGCGTTTTCACCAAAAATGAATTCCTTCCATCTGCCTCTTTGCATCCATTGATCTGTCTCCTCTACACTTCCTGGAGGGGCACTTTTTATGGTGCCTGTTGCCATATTAGTCTCTATTGTTCTTCTTTTAAGTGATTTTAATACCTTACACTGGAGAGTGTATCTGGATCAAAATATTGTAATAGATGTTTTAGAAGGACTCTAAATATCTATTTCTACACCCACCCTTGCACACACACACACACACACACACACACACACAGGCACAGAGACAGTTTTAGAAAATGTGTATGTGTTTCAATATCTGGTATTCTAGAGCTGTTCAGAATTGGTTAGCTAATATGCATTTCATCTTGATGACACAGACATTTAAATTGATAAAATGATCACAGGCGATAACGAGCCGAAGTTTCGTAATTAGTTGATGGACTCTGAAGCGAAAGTGATTATTTCAGGGACTGGAATCGTTCAGTGGTTGATATATCAATAGTAGGAGGTGTGAGACTTGGAATCAGAAGAATTCAGGTTCTGGTTTGGCCACTTATTAGGATATAGAGAGAGTTTATTGTTTTGTAGGAGAGATGTTCACACAGCTGACTAGAAAAGAGGATTGCCAGTCAGTCAATCAATCAGTCAGTGGAGGAGAATAGACAACTCTCCTGTGTGGAAGAATCTCAGGTAATCTGTGGATATCCTCTTACCTAAGGAGGGAGCCTCACTCCCCTTCCTCAACTGTGAACTGTGCGTAGTGACCTCCTCTCAAAGAATATAGTGTGCAAAGCGGGAGAAAAGAGTGATCTTAAGAGCAACCAGACAGACACTCTGCCCAGTAGTCAAGGTCAACATCAGCAATGATAAGTCATGTTAATAGCATGTACCCTTGGCATGATGTGATAAAAATGGTACTTTACCTCTGTGGTTTTCTTCTCCCCAAATCCATAATCCCAGTCTAATCATAAGAAAAATGGCAGATAAGTCCTAATTGAGGAACATTCTACAAAATACCTGACCATTACTCCTCAAAATTGTCAAGGTCATCAAAAACAAGGAAAGCCTGGGAAAGAATCTATCACCGCCAAGAAGGGCCTGAGAAGCCATAAAGGCTACCTGTAATATGGGATCCTGTAACAGAAGAAGGACATTAGGAGAAATCTAAGGAAACCTGAATAAAGAATGGACTTTAGTTGGTAATAATGTGTCTGTATTGGTTCATTAATTGTGAGAAATGTACCAAACTAATGTCAGATATTAGTAATAAGAGAAACGAGTTATGGGTTGTATGGTAACTCTACGTACTCTCTTTACAACTTTTCTGTGAATCTGAAAGTACTGTAAAGTAAAAAAGTTTACTAAAAGAAGATGAGATTCACTCACTTCAACGATAAACATTTTATTAAACTCTGGTTCCATCCAGGCCCTGGCACTGGGTAAACCGAGATGAAGTAGATGCGTTCTCTGCACCTGGCTGTTATTAGGCAGATGGGAAAGCAGAATCACCGAGGTTGAATGATTTGTCCCAAGAAGAGCAAAGGTCTGAGTCTCCCTTGAGACTCAGAAAGAGACATCCATAAGGCATATTTTGCTTTATAGGCAAAAGGGGAAAAGCATCCTGCCCCCCGCCACCCCCCATCAGTGGTCCTCAACCCTGGCTACATATTGGGAGAGCGGTAGCAGAGCTTTATTTATTGATTTATTTTTTAAATATTTATTTATTTATTTGGCTGCACTGGATTTAGTTGCGGCATGTGGGATCTTCGTGGCTGCACGCGGAATCTTTAGTTGCGGCACGTGAACTCTTAGCTGAGGCATGTGGGAGCTAGTTCCCTGACCAGGGATCGAACCTGGGCCCCCTGCATTGGGAGCACAAGAGTCTTAGCCACTGGACCACCAGGGAGATCCCTAGGGGAGCTTGAAAAATGCAGATGCCTGGGCCCTTCTCCAGACCTATTACATCAGAATCACCGGGGGTGTTGTCTTGAGTGGCGTATTAACAAAGGAGCCCCCTAGGCGATTCTGATCGGCACCTGTGGTCCAGGGCCGCTGGCCGGGTTATTTGCGTAGGTCACATAGCCCATTTTTGTGTTATTCCTTTCCCTTCTGGAATATCACCTTTCCTCTGCCTTCTTGGTCGAGAGCTTGGTTTGGTTTCTCGCACTACTGTTGGTCTGCTCCAAGACAAAGTAAGCCTTCCCTGAAAAGTGTAGCAGGGTTAGGGCTGGCGACGATCAAATTAAATTGGTGATTCTGCCTTATTGTCCTGTCCTTGTGCTTATCCAGCCCATGGGATTCTGGGTCACATATCCAGTCCCTTCACTCTTTGGACCCAAGGATTTGCATCTTAGTTCTGTGGCCTTGAGCAAGTTGCTTACCATCTCTGAGCCTCATTTCCCTCAGCTCTAAATTAGACCCAATCAAGTGTATCTCTTCTGGTCACTGTGACAGCAGTGCAGGTCCCGTCTGAACGCATGGCTTCGACCCATCATCTGCCATCTCCTTTCTGTCCACCGGGAACTTCCCTTCTCCATAAGGAAGAATTTCCTAAAGCTTTTCTTTCTTTTTCGAAAATAAATTTTCTTGTGCATTTTGCTCTAATGCCTCTAGGAAATGGACTCAAATATTTGCAGAATCATCTGATATAGTTTCTACAAAGCATCTAAGGATTTACTTTTCATGGTTCCTTTAGTCTGGACCCCCCCAAGGAGCAACTAGAAAAGAAGTTTGTTTTTACTTGTTTTGCTCTGCAGGGGTGATTGGAATGGATTAGTGAAGATGACTGTGTCTCTGTCACCCTTGTGTTCCGTTTAAATGAGAATCATTATGGTGGAAGGCCAGTTGTCTTCACACTGAATCCCGAATCTGTGCTTTGTGGTTCAGTATTCCTACTGATGAAAACAGTTCTGGCCTCTCATTGGTGAATGAAGATATGTCCTAAGGGCCAATATTATAGCACAAATGGAGCATTTTGCCAGGGCCTGCATGACTTGGAATGATCTCCCTCGAGGCTCAAGATTGGCTCCATTGCTTTGCTGTGTTCCAAGTTTCAGTTTCTGTTGCTAGAGAGAAAGTGAGATATCTGTTATGCTGTCGCCTGAATCAGCTCACTTGGGCTTTGCCTGGTAATTCCCTCTTTGCATTCTTTTCTACAGAACTTGACAAATGATTAATAAACATGACACATTCTCATCTTGCATATGTTTCTTTGGGGAAATTACTGGAGTTAGTTGGCTGCACGGTTGACTACTTAGTTGATATCTGAGCGTGGAGAAGAAACTTTAACATGGGGTCCACGCTTTGTAAGATTTACTCGTAAACATTCCAAGACAACAATGCCCCACTGAGGGGAAATAATTTCAGCCCTCAAATGTAATTACTCCAGTGACACTTGCCAAAGGTTGTTATAGCAGGAATCCTGCATTTGAACAGAAGAACAAACTTGTGTGTCTCGGTACCAGGGTGGTAGGCTAGAAAGAGTTCTCGGTGGGGAATAAGGAGGCTAGTTTCTATCAGTAGCTTGCAGTGGCAAACCACCTAACCTCTCTGGGACTTAGTTACATCATCTCGATGATGGAAGATTGGCTTTCAGCTCCTCTGAGCTTCCTTTGAAGGCTGTGATCATTTCAATGGTAGGAGATCTTACATTTGTCTCATGGAGCCAGAGAGGGCCTTTGGTGGTGTCTACCCCCTCCACTGGCCCAGCACCTCTGATTAACTAGAGTATGCCTGTCTGTGGATGTGCTTCGGAATGCAGGGAGTGCCAAGGGAGTTTCACACTAGTAGGTGGTGGCATTTCCTCTTCATCCAATTTGAGTTAAATGGGACCAACATATATTTTTTTCTGGCTTGTTTTTCTGCCAGGTTGCATCTCCAGCGCTCGCTGGTGTGCTGATGTGAACACTGTCATCTTGCTTCTTTCCTACCAGGATATTTTAAGGCTAAGATAAGCTGTGTGAAGAAACACATTTTAAAACGGTTTTAAACTTGCCTATGTTTAAATGGGTTTTCACAGGAGAAATGTGTCTAAACTTTTGCATCGTTAGAAAGTCACGGCTCTGCCAAAGCCACCTGCTTGGTGGCTCTGCTAGAAGCAAGGTAGAAATCGGCTAACTCCCTACGTGGTGGAAGAAGACAGCTTTAAGCCAGGGCCAAGGAGGGGAGGGCGAAGCTTGGGTTCTTGAATCTGTTTCAAATATGTGCTCAGGTGACACATGCTTTCTGATCTCTCCCAGGAACCAGTCTTGTAGATGAAATCCTCATATGTGCCAAAGGTCATAGTCTTAGAAACATGCTATTTCATTCAGGATTCATCCTGCTGCCTAGATGGTCCTGTCCCTGAAGAGAACTGAATCCACCATCTAGTGGCATCTGCCACAAACTACAGACACAGGATCCCAGAACCCTAAAGATGGTTCCAACGGGGCGTGGGGGGCTGCCTCAACAACTCACACTCTGCTGCATCTCAGTCTTCAAGTCAACGCTTGGGGAAGCTTCTCTTCTTCTCGATACATTTCCGTAATTCAGTGGGAGGAGAGTGGCCTGTTCAGTGTTGCTGAAGTTACAGAAGTTCAAAGTTGCACAAATGTCATGGGCCCACCTGGAAATTGGCCCACCTGGTAATTGCTTCAGAGAATTCAGGGCAGGAGGGATTCAGTGCTGGTGTAGACAAGCATAATGACTTGAGAGAAGTTTGGGCTTCAAGGTGACCTGACCTCAAGCGCATGTGGACAGGACCAGACTTTTCCAGGAAGGTCCTTTTGCTGTCTCCTGTCCTAGAGGTGCTCACAACACCTAGATTGTGCTATTCTGGTGAAATATATTAGGGAAAACTATGATTTAAGCAAGTGTGATGAGAGATGAGAAGTTTCTGGGCGATGTGTTTGCCGATGTGAATTTATTACCGAAGACTGGCGTAGATTCTACATCATGACTAAAACTTGCCAAACTCTTGCTGGCCGATTTTAATTACCAGCCAGACTACGAGGACAGAAAGAGAGGAAAGAAATGATGACAGTTAAGATAAAGTTGACTGAGAATCCATCTGGAGATCATTTTGGCCCAAAGCAGTGCCAGAAATACAAATATCATGGGAAGTTACTCTATTCGCCTTATGACTAAATTTGGGAGATACTGATATTAAAATATTGTGACAGATTAAAATAATTTCAAATTGCATTAAAAATACCCCTAGAAGGGAAATGAGTACTTCTGTGGATGCTGGATTGTAAAAATTGGTTTATTCTTCTAGAAAGCAATTAGACCGTCTGGATCAAAAACCTTAAAATCTTTTGACTCTGTAACACCTCTTTTAGGAGTTTGTTCTTAGAAAGTTGTTGGAAATTTGAACAAAATTTTATAAACAGAGATAGTCCTCATAACATTATTTACAAGAGTCCCAAACTAGAAAATACCTAAGCATCAAGTTAATAGGAGAAGGTTTAAATAACGGTGTAGCTTTATGATGGAGTTTTAGATAGACATGGAAAAAGATATCTTCAGAGACAACTTGTGCTTATGATGTTAAAGGAAAAAGGGGAAAAAAAAAAAAGATAAATTGAGCCAGTGCTATAATCACACTTAGTTTAAGGTGCATAAAATAAAATTGGAACAAAACATACTCTGTCTTTTGACAGAGCGGCTATAAAAATGATTGAATGCTATGCCTTTAAATTATTTAAAAATTTTGGCTTTTTGCAGTGTGTCTGTCCACATTTCATTGTGATTCAAAGGGAGTTGATGATAAAAGCCATGAAAGACACTCCTCCCTAACATGTTGGTGTGACTGGGATGGCCACGATTAAAGTCACTTGTTTGGATTAGGTAGTAAGGGCTTCCAGAAGGCCCATGTCTAGGCTGTCGGGGGGACAGTAGGGGTGGCATTAAGCCGTCAACAGTCATGACTTTACTAGCAGGGATTTGTTCTCTAGTTGAGTGGGAGCCTGCAGCTTGCGGGGGGTGACAGGAGAGGGCAGGCCTGAGCCAGGTTTCTTGATAGGTGGCTAGAGACCCCTGAACAAACACTGAGGGTGGACAGAGCAAGGGTCCAGATGAGGTGCCAGAGCAGAATGGCCCCCCTGGAGTTTGCCTCCGTTGGTTTATAATATTTATTTATTTTAGTTATTTATTAGCTGTGTTGGGTCTTAGTTGCAGCACATGGGCTTCTCTCTAGTTGTGGCGGCGGGTTTTCTCTCTCTAGTTGAGGCATGCAGGCTCAGTAATTGCAGCGCGTGGGCTTAGTTGCCCCGTGGCATGTGGGATCTTAGCTCCCCAGCCAGGGATTGAACCTGTGTCCCCTGCCTTGGAAGGCAGATTCTTAACCACTGGACCACCAGGGGAGTCCCACCTCCATTGGTTTATTTGAATTTCTGACCGTTCCTCCCCTCTCCCAGGCCAGGTAAGCTGGCCCAAACTCATGTCTTCCACAGACCGTTCCGGGACTCCACCTCTCCACACCCAGTGCTGGTGAAAGCTGGCTCAGAACCTGGGTGCAGGGCCCCTGGCTGCCTGGGTAGTGGGTGGTGGGGTGGGAATGAAGGGCAAGGCAGCAGCAATGCCAGATGCACAGCAGCGACCCCATCAATAGGCCCTCCATTTCATAGGGAGTGAAAATGGGGATGTATTTTCCTGGTAAAATGTGGCTTTGGGAATTTCATAAGGACACAGGCCCATCTTCCTCTCCAACCTCCCTCCCACCCCCGCTTACCGTGTGTATCCCGTCCTGGGAGAGGCTCCCAACACAAACACATGGGCTCTTTTCTGCCTCAGCCCCTTTGTACGTGAAATTCCCCCAGAAAGCTCCTCTTCCCTTGGCTCTGTCCATGGCTGGCTCCCCTGCGTTCTTCAGATAGTCATTAAATAGCACCTCCTGAAGGAGTCCTCCTCTGCCCACCTCATAGTGATCTTAGCCTCCAGCTCACTTCCTTCCCAGTTCTTGCCATGACTTAGAATCACCTGTTGGTTTACCTGTCTCTCTGCACCCTAGGGAGCCTGAGAGGCTGGTCGCCATGTCTGTTGGGGTGTTTGCTCTGTGCCTGGCATCTGAAGTTGCTCCATTTGTTGAATGAATAAATCGTAAATGAATGAATGAAGAACATGTAAACTGACTCTTGCATTTACAGTCACCAAAATGAATGGAAAAGTGCTCACTGTGGAATGTATGCTTTTTGCTGAATTCTCTGCACAAGCCAGTTGATCCATTCCTCTTTGCTGATGACAACAGTGATGGTGGTGACAACAGTTAGCACTGATTGGGAGAGCATGACAGGATAAGCATTGTCCTTTGTCATTTACCTGCATCTTTTCCTTTAATTTTTCCAACAATGTTAAGGGCTCTGCTCTGAAAGGAACAATGACAGTCTGAGTTTGAAACAGCCACGTTCAACACTGTTCTTGTCATATTTTTGTTCAAATTAGTAAAATTGTATCATCCATTCAGTGGTTAACTCCAACGTCAAATTCAGGGTAGGACAGAAATAAAAATGATGACCGATCTTGTGGAGTAGTGATTTGCATACTTTATTTAGGCAGAATAGTTTTAATAATTCTAAAACTTTTAAATTGAATTGCAAGCAGCATTATTTTGCCAATGGACCCTTTATCCTTCGCTCTCTTCAGAGCTGTGGGTTGCTAGGCAACCGAAGACCTCTAAACTTGTATTATTGCTTAGTCACGGCCCTGGTGGATAGGAAAAAATCAACAAAGATAAAAACATGCCCCAGAATGATTATAATAATTCGGTGATTATCCCGATTGCATTCTAGAGAATCACATTTATTCCAAACCATATGCTCAGTCTCTTTATTTTTTTTACTAGGTCACGAGAACAGCTTTTATCTAAATTATCTTTAACTGTGGATTCTCATTATAATTTGTCAAAAAATAAATTATTTTAAATTAGTTTCATTTGGAACATAGCCCACGCTGCTTTGATTTGTGATGAACTGTGGGCTGTAAGTAGGTCATAATCATGAAGAACAGATTTGATTGGAGGTTTTTTTTTTTTTTTTTTTCTTTTTTCTGCAGATTGTGGCCCAGGAAAATTGGGTCAGGGGGCAGTATGCCAGGAGTCAGACAGGTCACAATACAGTTTGTCACTCTCTGGGCAACTTTGGGCAGGTTTCTTAAATTTGGTCAGTCTCGGTTTTTTCATCTGTAAAATGGAGCAACAATAGCATCTCCCTTACAGGGGAAGCTCCTGTAATGGATGGGATCAGAGAAGTGCCGTGTGTGGCCAGATGATGGAGGCTTTGTATATTGTGGTAAATTTTTTTTTTTTTTTTTTTTTTTTTTTACAGAGAGGGTTTTACCTTCTTTCTTTTTTTAAAAATTAATTAGTTAATTAATTTATTTTGGGCTGCGTTGGGTCTTCACTGCTGTGCATGGGCTTTTCTCTAGCTGCAGCGAGCGGGGGCTACTCTTCATTGCGGTGCATGGGCTTCTCATTGTGGTGGCTTCCCTTGTTGTGGAGCACAGGCTCTAGAGCGCAGGCTCAGTAGTTGTGGCTCACAGGCCCAGCTGCTCTGCAGCACGTGGGATCTTCCCGGACTGGGGCACGAACCCGTGTCCCCTGCATTGGCAGGCAGACTCTCAACCACTGCGCCACCAGGGAAGCCCTATAGAGAGTTTTTGGAGGGTTTATAGAGACCCCTTTTCTTTCCTCCATCCTACCCCACCCCCACTGATAAATGGAGGCTCATTTGGGTCTAGGGGTTCAGTGACCACTGTTGTGATCATCTGCTGTGGAGAAACAAATGACCCCAAACTATAGTAGCTTAAACCAACAACCATTTTATTGATTTGCTCATGAATATGTAATTCAGGCAGGGTGTCAGCTGGGCCTGAGCGGGCTGGAAGAACCACTTGCAGGGCCATGTGACTGAAAGGTGGGCTGGTGCTGGCTTTTGGCTGGATGCTCCCTGGGGCTGTAGCGAAGACCTCTGCTTCCTCCCCACGACTTCTCTGTGGGCTAGACTGGCTTCTCACAGCGTGGTGGGCCTAGGTGAGTGGGACTTTTTGCCTGGCAGCTGGCTTCTCCCAGGGCAAAAAAGCAGAAGCCTCCAGGGCTTCTTAAAATATAAGCCCGGAACTGTCACAGTGTCACTTCCACCTCAGGCTGTGGGTTGAGGCAGGTCAGAGCTCCAGTGCAGGTTGAAGAGGACGGGTCTACGTAAGGCCTCCGACATGGGAGGTCTGGTTCACTGACTGCTGCCACGGTAACAGTCCACCAAAACCATCCTGCACATTTCCAGAGTTCAGCTTCCAAGTGTCTGGGCATTAAATGCCTCCTTCCCCCTCCCGACCTGCTCACATTGTCACGACAATTAAAAATCATACCGACACATTACAAAATGCCTCTGGTTGAGAACCACTGGTCGTTTATACTTTCAAGGGATGAGGATAGACAGTGTGGTTGTAAAAGGTACTTAGCAGAGTGCCTGGCACAGGGTGAGTGCCCAAACATGCTTGTATCATCACCATCATCACCATCACCATCACCACTACCACCACCACCATCATCATCATCACCATCATGACCGTCACCATCGTCACCACCACCATCACCATCATCACTACCATCACCATCATTCCCATCCCCATCACCACCACCATCACCGCCATCATCATGACCGTCACCATCGTCACCACCATCACCACCATCATCACCACCATCACTATCACCACTACCATCATCACCATCACCATCATCACCACCATCATCACCACCATCACTATCACCACTACCATCATCACCATCACCATCACCACTACCATCACCACCATCATCACCATCACCACCATCAACATCACCGTCATCATCACCACCATCATCATCATCACCATCATGACCATCACCACTGTCACCACCACCATCACCACCATCATCACCATCACCACTACCATCACCACCACCATCACCATCACCACTACCATCACCATCATCACCATCACCACCACCGAAATCATCATCATCAAAAATCATCATCAAAAATATAGCTTTTCTGGACTGACTTGATAGCCCAATTATTTCCCTCCCCCTCCCCTCCCCTCCCCTCCCCTTCCCTTCCCTTTTTCTTTAGGAAAATGTGCTTTGATTTCAAAACAACCAACTTAACAAAATTTTAAGCACAGCCAATTTGCAAATTGAAGAAAATGTAGACTTCTTTACCTTGCACTCTCTTTGACATTTATAATTTATGGATTCTATAATTTCTTGGTGAATGCTGGATAACTATTAAAGGTAAGGGCTTTAATTAGAGGGGAGGCAGCAAAGTGTCAAGGTTAAGAATACCCACTTTGGGGCTTCCCTGGTGGCGCAGTGGTTGCGCGTCCGCCTGCCGATGCAGGGGAACCGGGTTCGCGCCCCGGTCTGGGAGGATCCCACATGCCGCGGAGCGGCTGGGCCCGTGAGCCATGGCCGCTGAGCCTGCGCGTCCGGAGCCTGTGCTCCGCAACGGGAGAGGCCACAACAGAGGGAGGCCCGCATACCACAAAAAAAAAAAAAAGAACAAGTTCAATAAATAGAAAACATTTACAAACATAGTAGATATTAATCCAACTATAGTAATAATTGCTTTCAATGTTAATGGTCTAAGTGTACCCATTAAAAGGTGCATTAAAGAAAACAAACCACAAGACCCAACTGTATGTTGCCTATGAGAAGGATATGAAATACAGAAGGAAAGAATGGGATTTAAGAAGCAATGGTAACCAAATAACTGATAAACAAAGGATAATTTAATACCCACTTTGGAATTCAGACTTCAGAATTACTTACAGTGGCACGATCTTTGACAAATTACTAAACCTTCTGAGTCTCAGTTTCCGCATCCATAAAATGGGGGTAACTGTATATCTGGGAGGGTGGTGTAAGGATTAAATAAATTATATGTAAAAACCACCAACTGAACCACCTAGTACATAGCAGGTATTATTCAGTTGATGAAGCTTTGTCATCAGTCTGGATTTTTCTTTTTTCACATCTGTTTACCTATGGTAAGAGACCAACTTCATGCTATTATATCTTACAATTAAGATGTTAAATAATTAGCTCCCTCACAAAATAGATGTATTTCCTTAGTCTGCCTGGAAATTGTTGCCCATCTTTGCATTTCTGTAGTTCAGTCTTAATGGAAAGCAGTTACATTTACAACCATTCTCCCATCCTTTTTGATAATCCAGTCTTGACCTTTCCTTGTGCTTGGTGTTGTCATCACTCATTCTTCACTGTCTTCTCTGTCCTACTTCATGGTTTTGAGATGAAGTGACTGGTGTAACTTTTTCAAATGCCACTTGCTTAGCTGATTATATCAGTATGAAGTATTAAAAAATAAGGTCAGTGACATCTTCATGAATATTTTAATGATCTCAGTGAAATATTTGACTACAGTTCGATAAGCAAACTTGGGCAAATGAAAGTTACCCTTAGTTATCATAATTAGAAAACTTTGAGTTCCGTGCTGAAGTTCTTGAGAGCTGAATAAATACTAACAAAATTGTAATGTAAAAATTCTCTGTGTAAGGTTTCTTAGGAAATTTCAGTCTAGAGTCTGCTGAATATTATACTGGGGTTGGCGGGGGGAGAGTGTGGGATAAATTTATAAACTAGTCTTGAAATATGTTCTCACCTGTTCAAATGTCATTTTGATTCTAAATGCAGTGTAGCCTTCAGCCGCGGCCTTTAGATTTGCAATTCTTGGAACACTCTTCTCCCTTCTCGTGCGCCATCTCCCCACCCCTCATCTTGCTTACATTTTGAATGATTTCTGTTCCCCTTTAACATGATTTTCTCTGAAATGTGTGTATAGCATCTGGCAATCTGTCGTGCCTGTTTCTTGAGATGACATTTACTAAACTAAAAAAATTTATAATTATGTTTTTATAATTATAAATGTGTTACATGATGCATGATTTTTAGTGGAGGGTGTAACATTCCATAACCTACTTAATGAATTCTACTGAATTTGAATGAAGGATTCACAAATTTTGAAAGAATAATGCTTCCAGGAGAAACTTGCTGAATCTTTCTCTTTCCTCTGGGATGGCGTTGCATGGCTTCCCCAGGACTCAGGAACTGAACTGAGTAACTATGTGAAGGATATAGGATTTACTTAAAAAAATGACCAAAAATGTTGATGATGGTTTTTGGTGTTATGGAAGACTAGGAAAGAATTTACAATAAATCATGTATTCTATAGGATACCTGATTTTGTGAGTTTGGATGCTCTTCTCTATAAGGGACCAAACTCCTTTTTCTAGAACATAATGGACTTAAAGGAGTAACACCAGGGAGGAGAAAGCGTGGCCATGACCTGTCACCTTATCCCTCACAGTGATCTGGGAGTCAGTGGTTCTTCTCTGGGCATTATTATTACCAGGTGCATCCAGTGTACTATTATGCTATTATGGTACCAGGGATGGGATGTTTGGGATCTATGACCTTGTGTTAGAACCTGTTAGAACAATAGAACCTGTCTATTGTTTTTCAAGCATTCTGTATCCTTGTCTAGGTCCGTTGCCTCTTACAGTTTTATCAGTGGTTTTTTGGAGCCAGCGTGTACCAGTCTGTGAGAGCTGATGGTTAAATTTTCAAGTCACTTGAGATCATGCTGGTAATTTGAAGTCAGCCATGGTGGGACTGTTTGCACCATAGAAATTAGCAGAGGCTTCAGATCAGATCTCCTTCCTCCCAGAGAGCTGGTTGTTAAACTTTATTGGCATACCACTGCCTTTACCTCTCCTTTGAAGACCCCATCATATTGTGGCTTAATATTTTTTTCAGTTCCTTGATAACTGCCTGTCCTCCCCGCTGTCAGCCCCCTGCCAAAGCTAGCCTCTTCGTGAAGGCAGTCTTCATCAAGGTATCCTTAGCTACTCACACAGTACCCTAGCACACAGTAGGTTTAAATTGATATTCATTGGCTGAATAGACACATATCTTTTGGAACTGTTCTCTGTTCTCCTCACATTCTCCAGTTTGGACGTTGGTTGGAAAAGGAATTTATTTGACCATTACGTTCACGAGAAATGATATTGCTGAGAAAGATAAGCTGTATGAAAAGTTAGTTGTTAGTTTAGCCAAACAGTTTAAAATATAAGTAAGTTCCTTGACTAATTTTGTAGCCACTGGTACATGGCATTGCTTAAAAGGGTTTGTAGAACTTGGTTTAGCCTGACTGGCGTTCCAGTGTTGGGACCAAGTTGCCAGCCCATCAGATTCTTGTATGATATCTGCACTTCTGAGGGAGGATGAAATTAGCAACTACATGGGCATCTGGGGGTCAGTGGTTCTTCCCTGATTATTACTAATTACCAGTTGCATCCAGTTTGCTATGCAGGAACACGGGAGTCACCAGCAAGAGTGAGATCCGTGGGCCATTTAAGACAAGAGTTAGCCCTTGGGGCCCCCAAGGACGCACCACGGGAGGCACGCTTTCTTCCTTGGTGCTGCTTTACAGATGAGGTCTTTCTGAGAAGCCATCCATATTAATTAATATTAACACATTAATAGTGGCATATTGATGTGTCTAGACTCTTTCTTACCCCTTTCTCTTATATACCTTGGACCATATCTTGAGACAAATGACTTTCATACTATTGTTACTCTCTGTGAACATTGGGTTTCCTCTTATTTGTCTTATACTTTAAGTTGTAGAGGGTGCCTGCCCGCCTATTCTAGTATTTTAGGATTTGTTGAACAAATCTGGAATCATTCATGATTGTGTACTTCATGATTGTCGAAGTTTGAATCAGATGCCTTCTGATTCTCTGCAGTTGAGGGAGACCTAACTTTTACAGCCTTTTTTTCAAATGAGTTAGATAGCTTTCACTGCTTCTACTTTTATGCAGTTGCACACCAAGACCCTCTGGACTGAAAGTGAACTACCCTGTTTTTTCGAGCGGGCTTGGGCCAACTGTGCTCCTGAGGAAGGATGGAATTGGCCTCAACTTTGATGTGTGAGATGTTGGGACAGGTGATCAACACACTCATTTGCCATGTAATGAAGCTCAGTTTTGAGTGAATGGCAGGTGGGCAGGCAAATGCAGAAGAGTCCAAAGTAAACGTGAAGACAGTTGCAAAATGTGATCCAATGCCAGATGGACCATTAGACAAGCAGAACAAAGGCAATGGTGGATTTTGCAGATCTTGACATTTCTGCTGAGATGAACATCTGGATGATAAGGTTCTGTGGATAAAGTGCCTGTTATGCCTGAGATGACTGTTTTTAACTATCAGACTCTGTATTAGTAGGAGCTTTAGCAAATGATTGTAATTCTGTTTTCTATCTTCAGAGAAATGGAGTAGGCTAGGATTAGTAGAGAGAGATGTACCAAAGAGAAGGTTTGTACAAGTAAAGCTAAAAATCTATGCAGTACTTCTGTAATAATATTTGCATATTAAATATGTGTTTAAGAATGTCATTTAGAGGAATCCCCCAGTGGTCCAGTGGTCAGGACTCGGTGCTTTCACTGCCGAGGGCATGGGTTCAATCCCTGGTCAGGGAACTAAGATTCCATAAGCTGCGCGGTGTGGCTGAAGAAAAAAAAAAAAAAAAAGAATGTCATTTAGTACCTTTTATAACTATTCACTCCTTCTCCCCTTACATACTTTACTGTTTAGGCAAAATGTGAAGATTAATTCTTGGACTATCTTAGGGAGAAATTATGGTTAAAGGCGACTTGGATCCTAAATTACCATAGTAAGTGTGCCCCTCCCTTCTCCTCTAATATTCTTGTTCAGGAATAAACTTCAGGCAGGCTCCTTGCACCTGGTGGGCAGAGAAGTGACATAACCAGTGTCCACAGGACCGCTGGGGGGAGTATTCGAAGAGGGGGTTGTCACACATGGTGAACTCTTCTCGTGCCATGTGTGTGGTGTCAGGCTGACATCCTCACAGGCTGTGTAGGGAGCCCTGGGGAGCCTGGAAAGCCCTCATACCACTTGAGAACAGTGTGCAGCGTGGCCTCCTGCTCCGTGGATCCATTTTTGAAAAGATGTCGATGGCTTTCCATTATCCTTTCCCATCCAACACATTGTATGTCCTTCCAACTGTGTCTCTTGGTATCTTTCTGTCAATCACTTCCCCTCCCACTATCAATACAGAACACTTGTGTGATGATGTATGGCCTGTGGGTGCTGAAATATGTTGATGTACTTTTTTTCTAAGGCTCTAAATTCCAGAGGGAAGGGGACCAGGGCTAGCAGTACTGAGGTGTCCAGTTTGCGTGAGATGGTGCTGGGGGTTGACAGAATTTGACGCCCTGTGGTTGAAGAATGCTGGTCTAGCTTTTGCACCGCACACCTTGCTCACTAGAGCATCTTGGGTGACCTGGTTTCCTCAGCCTCATCCGCTGAATCTTTTGATCACCTCTACCTGACTTCTCCAAGGCTCCTTCAGTCACAGAACACCTTTTTATTCACTCACTTTATATGCAGCTGATTTCTACATTAGAAAATTTTTTTTATAAGGAAGAGTCAGAAAATACAACAAGTGGGGAGCCTCCAGATGCGACGTTACTTTCCCGAAGTTTTTGTGATGTATGGGTTTTCCCCCTGCAACCTGGCACTTTAGAATCAAGTCAGAATCTCATGGAGCCTCTAAAATCCCAGGCCAGTTAAATCCAAATCTTTGAGTAGCTTCTGGGCGTCCTAATGTGAGGCCAGAGGTGAGAACCACGACCCTGCCCTGGTGCTCAAAGATGGACTGACTGCAAGGTTGTGAACAGTATTTTGCTTCTTAAATACTGGAACCAAGATCAAAACCAAAATGAGGAACCTTCTGTATTAGTACCGCAACCTGGGTGGCTTAAAATAATAAATTGATCGCCTCACACTTCTGGAGGCCAGAAGTCTGAAATCAGGGTGTCAGCAGTGTTGGTTCCTCATGAGGGCGGTGAGCGAGAATCCATTCCAGTCCTTTCCTCCAGCTCCTGGTGGGTGCCGTCAGTCTTAGACCTGCCTTGGCTTGTAGATGCATCACAACCATTCTCTGCCTTCGCATGTCATTCTCCCTGTGTCTTTCCATTATCACCTTCCCTCTGTGCGTGGCTGTTTCTGTGTCCAATTTCCCCCTTTTTATAAGGACATCAGTCATATTGGATTAGGACCCACCCTAGAGACACGAGTTAATCATTTTAACTCGATTACCTCTGTCATGACCCTATTTCCAAATAAGGTCACATTCTTAGGTACTGGGGGTTAGGACTTCAACATATTATTTGAGATACAATTATTATATGAGAGTCAGTTCAACTCATAACACCGTTCCACCTACAGTAACATCAAGGTTAAAGGAACTCTTTAGAGTATTTCCATTATGTGATAGAAGGCATCCAGGAGTGACAGGGAAAGCTGTTGGGAAATATGAAGGGACCATAGTGTTTAGGAAATAATTGGAGAGGAGTGAATGGCTGTCACTAGTATTGGGTGACACATGCCTCAAACTTGGTCACTGTCATGTATGGCTTCGGATGAGGACTTCGGGCATGCGTGAGTTTTTACATACGCCGTTTTGTGTGCAGAGCTCATTATGAGGCTGTTTGAAACCCAGCTCCCAAACTGACCTGAGAACAAGAGTAAATACAAGTACACGTGATGCCTTGTCAGGGTCTTCTTAGTGCAGGATCCTTTCCCCTGCACTAAGAGCGGTAAAGGAGGATAATAGCTCTCGGTTAAATTAACCCTTAGATTAAAAATGAGGGCAAGTCCCCCACAAGCATACGTAATATTAAATACACTGTTAAATTATTTTCCACCTGTCAGGGAACGATCATGATGAGCTCATGGACACCTAGTTATCGCTTTAATTCTTCCAAAATTAAAAGAATATTGATAGCATGGATGTGATGATGGTGTTGCCTCTATATCCAAAAAGAATACAACTTTGTCTTTCATCTTTGTATTGAAGACCACAACACTTTGAAACATCAGACTCCATAGAAGCTTTTTTTGGAATATTACAACCAATGTAGATTAAAAAAAAAATCATTGTAATCACTCATCTACCCTGTTGATGAAAAGAAGAGAGTGTCTCTGCTCTACCAGTGTGGCTGCCCGGAGCTGTGGGAGTATCATACCTGATTTCTACTCCCTCCCTCTTTCACCTATGATTTTCTGTGTTCTGTATAAAACGAGAGTCAAGGGAGGGATTTGGAACCTTAAAGAAAAAGCCCTTGAAATCGACAATGATGAGCGGACTTGAACTGACATCTCCCATCTCAGATTTTCTTGTGCCAGAGTGATTTAGTTCACGTTAGGGCAGGAAGACATGAGTGGAGAGCGTTATGTTGGGTGGAGATGCAAGTCCCCATCTACCAGCAGAGAAGCTCTTCCTGGCCTGGTGAGGCAGAAGGAAATGCCTTAAGCGTGAAAGAGACCCGGCAAGGGAAGTGGTGCAGTGGTGCCAAAGTCATCCCAGAGGGTAGAAGTCTGACAATAGCAGAGACTGACATTTCTAAGATAAGATGAGATGGGTAGGATGGTGAATCTGGAGAGAAGATGAAAGCGATGGCCTTCCAGAGGGGGGTGAGGGAGAGGAAACCCCCTGCCATGAGCCGTGGAGGAAGTGGTGGAGGGGAGAGCACGAATTTGGTAGGTAACCCTACACAGGAAGTGGGTTTCATAGGAAAATCATGCTTAAGGAACAGGGAGGTGAGACTCTTCCCTGTACACCCACCTGAGTCACAGAGCAGGGGCACCTGCGGACCGTAAATTATCGTGGGCAAGGCAGCCGGCACTACGTACTACATTGGGGGTGAGGGGAATGCGTAACGTGTCCTTTCCGTTTCATGCAGCTCCATGATCATTCATAAAATGGAGGGGGGCAACATTTCTGCGTGAGAATTTCAAGTCACCCTGGCAGTGAGTTTTGAAAAAAAAAAAAGACCCAGTCTTCCGCCTGCCCCAGCCCTATAGCCCCAGATGTGGCCCAGCTGCAGATTTGCCCTGGTTCCTCATTAATTGTGCACACAAGTGACTTGGAAATCTTTTGGGGGCCATCTCAGGAGTTCTTCTTGGGAGATAAATACAGGTACTGTGCAAAAACATCTCTCATCCAGCTTTTATTTTTTAGGGAGGAGGACTTTGTTGAAGGGGCTGAAAACAGGGAAGGGATGGTGACCTAAAAGAGCGGTCCCTTATTGGGGTAAACGTGAGCCACTCAAAAATCACAGCAGCACGTACATGTAGGATCGAAAGTATTGGCATCGAACCATTCAGCATATATAACCACGTGACTTTGTTTTTTCCTGCTCATTCAACCTTCTTAAACTATCATGTACCAAATGTCAGACATATTTTCAGAAGCATTTCATCCTCACAACAGCCTTTTGAAACACCCATTGGAAGGACTGTGGCTCACGAAGGTGAAGGGCCTGCCTGGGATCTCACAGCAGGTGCACTTGAGCGATCGGGCCAAAGGCTGGACCTTCTGTGTGCAGGTTCAGAGCTCGCCACCATCCACCACTAGTCAGTTCTTGCAAGTAGTCAAGGGCACTGGGTTTTGAGGCTGCCTCGGGGGAGGTACCAGTGAGCGCGGGAGGTGGGGATTTCACGGCAGCAGCAGCACTACCGACAGAGAAGTGCAGCTTCCTTCCCTTTGCATCTCTCCTGAGACGTCCTGGAATTGCCAGCGGGGCGGTCCTGGAAGTCACACTTCCTGGAGACCCGCTGCATTGGCCCCTCCTGGAAGTCAGACGGGCTTCACGGCTCACCAGCACGCCTGGACCTCGCTGGCCGGTTTGCAGTCTGGACGCAGGCCCTGGGAACTTGTCAGGCCTGAAGGAGGTGGGTCTGGGTCCCACCTCCAGCCATGCTACCCCCACCCCGACTAACGGTGTAGAAGAGTAAAGAGGAAATACAGGGGGAGCGGTGGCCAGAACAGGGGCCCGTCGGTGATTTCCTCTTCGACGTATGAGCTGAGATGGCTGACGCGGGACTCAAGTGCCATCCCTTTGGTAAGATAACAAAATTGCTTCCCGATGACTAGCCTGGAGGGACACGCTGAGCGGTGAGAAGTCAGCAGAGCCCGTGTCTTCTGTCTGCTTTGGCCCATCCTTTGTGCCTCTGCCACCTTTAAGTCTAGCTAGCTTCCGGGCAGTAATGAAGCGTAAACTTGACAGCTCAGATAAGCTCCCTGTCCCCAAGTTCTTTAAACTGAACCACAGTGAATGCAGGCCAAGGATCAGAGCTGACGTGGCTGGCAGACTGTGGGTGTGGAGGGGGGCAGGGAGTGGGGATTGCGGGGGTGGGGGGGGAAAATGGCAGACAGTGGAGCTGGGTCCGCTTCAGCCCAGGCTGACATCAGCTACAGCAGTTCAGAAGCTCCCCTCTGGTCCAGTGAAACCGATAAAGCTTCTTCAGTAAGCCCGACATCCTCATGGGAGGAAGGTGTCTCTGGTGGCTTCTGCTGTGTAGCATGGCGTGTGCCGACTCTTCAGTGTACTTTCACGTTAGATTCTTTAGCCGGTATCCCTGGCTGACCCCTTCCCCCCCAGTATGAACACGCACACGCATCACACTCTGTGTCAGCCATCCCCAGACGTGCCGCCTGTGCTTGCACGTTGTAACAGGATCAACACCTTCCGGAACAGAGCGATTTTTATATAAAAGATGAGCTTTATGGGCAGATGACGAATGCTGATGGCTGATGAACGTCCTTCACTTCTTAGCTTCCCTTCCAGTGCTGTGTCACCGTGAAGGTGACGGGTGAAGACAGAAGTCACCGTTGGCGATCTGCGTTACCTTAGGTCTCAAGTGTTTTGGAAAACAGACACTTCTTTTGGCTGCTTGACAAATAATTGGCCAAATAAAACCCGGTATAGCAGGTGGACGGTAAGCTCCGTGAAAGTAGGGGTCCCCAAGCGCCGCCCTCAGCCCCGACTCTAGCTGGCACCGTCACTGTTAGCGCTCATGGTTATCTGTGGATAAATGAATGAGGCATGACCTGATTAAGGCATAACCCTGGTGAACACCCCTCCAGGAGAGCAGAGCACACAGGTCAAGTTTGTGTACTTTGAGAAGAGTTTAATAAGGGAGCTGTTTGCACGGGAGTGGGCAGGACATAGAAAAACCCACGGGGGATGCTGCAGTGCCTCAGGGCCAACAACGGCTCCTTTATTGCCAAGGGTCTGAGGGGTGAGGGAGGGGGGAGGCGTTTGTGAACCTGGAGACCAAGCAGATGGTGTGAGAGCCCTTCGGGGAGGGAGGCGGCCAGCTGCATGGGGGAGCTGGGGTGACAGACACCCTTCCCTCAGCCTCCCCCCTCTGCAGGCTTGGCCGGTGCACCTGTGGTCCTCACCACCCAGCGGCCAGAGGCAAGGGAGCCGGGGGACCCGTCCACACGGCAGCCCCCAGGGCTCAGCGCAGGGGCAGGATGTTCCCGCGCAGTCTGTCAGTTCGTGCACAAGTCTCTGCCGTCGGTGACAGATTTGAACGGCTGGCATTCAGTGCTTATAGCACGCCTGGCATCGTGCGCCCGAGCTCAGCTAAGGAGTGGTCAGTGACGGGTGTTCCCGAAAGAGCCTCCTGTTCCTGAGGGCGGCTTGCGCAGCTCCCCAAGCACGTGGCCACCGAGTGAAGAAATATTTAGCAAATTGTTGGTAGCCCTGTGAGATGGTCTTTCCCAAAAGTGGCTGTAACAATATTTCCAGTCCCATAGATGCTTCTAGAAACTTGCCACTCTCCCACCGAGGGGCTGAGTCTGTGTCTCTTCCCCTTAAACACGTGCAAGCCTTGTGACTGCTTCTGTGAAGAGAGTGAGTGGTAGGAGTGTCATGGTGTGACTTCTTCTGGGTTAGAAGAGGTCATACAGCTTCCATTTCTCTCTCTCTCTGTCTCTCTGTCTCTCTCAGTTTCTCTGACTCTGTTTCTCTGTCTGTCTCTCTCTGCACCCCTAGAGCCCTCAGCTGCCATCTAAGAAGTTTGGCTCCTTCGAGGCTGCCATGCTGGGAACACCACACAGAGACAGAGAGAGATGTCCCAGGGCCCCCAGCTGGCAAGGTCATGAGACTGAACGAGCCTGCATATGAGACCAGCCCCCACTTTGACCTCTGATGCCTAGTGGAGCAGAGATGGGCTGTTTCTGCTGAGCCCAACCCAGATTATAGATTTGTGGGCAAAATCAAGCCTCTAAGTTTTGGCATGGTTCATTACGTGCCCATAGATAACAATCAGAGAGCGTAGCCTGAGAAGCTGCTGGTTGAAGTTTTGATTTCCTTTTCTCTTATCTCAATGATACATTTCTGCAAATTTGTCCTACTTTCCTCCCACAGACCAGAGAGCTTTGAAGTGTAATAACAGCTCATGTTGAGCCTGTCTACTTGTCAGGCACTGAACTCAGTGCTTTACCTCTGTTATTTCACATGGATTCTCATAGCTCCACGAGGTCTCCTATTACTGCCCCCCCTCGAATGGCAAACAAGGAAGCAGATGTAGAGAAGAAGGTAGTTTTTATCTACCCAGATCGAACCTGGCAGCTTGACCTCAGAGCCCATCCATCTCTCGTATGTAAAATCTTAAAAAGCAGAGTTCTCTGTGAAGTCTGGAGCTTGTATTCTAGCTCAGGGAAGATGGAGAGGAAACAAGTAAATGAAACAGAAAATAGCAGATAGTGAGAAGTGCAGTGCAGAGAATGAGATGAAGTGACAATATACTAGGTGACTGGTTGACTCCATTGGGTAGGAGACAACATTTAACCTGAGAAGTGGATTTTAAGCAGCCAGAGAGGATATTTGGAAAGATTGCTTATAGCAGGGGGGACAGCTTCAGTGGCCTTACGGGAGACAAGCTTGGCACATCCAAGTACTCAGATGAAATCCAGCATGGCTGGAGCAATGTGGACTATGGGTGGCTCTGAACCTGGAGCCTCTTGATGAGTGACGGTTATGTGGACACCAGCAGTGGTGTCATCATCCCTTGGTTATTGATCAATAATTTCACAGTAGCTTCAGCTAAATAGAATGGCAGGCACTGGAAACAGGAACTGTGGAAGTTGTAATGTCTTGTCCTTTTAATATTTTTAACATACGTTTATTTTTATTTTTCTGATTACAAAAGTACACGTGCTTATTGTTAAGAAATTTCCAGCCATCCCATTCCTGGACATATATCCAGAAAAGATGAAAACTCTAATTTGAAAAGATACATGCACCCCAGTGTTCATTGCAGTACTGTTTACAATAGCCAAGACATGGAAGCAACCTAAGAGTCCATTGACAGATGAATGGATAAAGAAGATGTGATTTATATACACAATGGTGTATTACTCAGCCATGTAAAATGAAATAATGCCATTTGCAGCAGCAGGATGGACCCATAGATTATCATACTAAGTGAAGGAAGTCAGACAGAGAAAGACAAATATCGTGATATCACTTGTGTGTGGAATCTAAAAAATGATACAAATGAACTTATTTACAAAACAGAAATAGACTCACAGACATAGAAAACGACCTTATGGTTACCAAAGGGAAAACGGGGGGAGGGAGGGATAAATTAGGAGTTTGGGAGTAACAGATACACACTACTGTATATAAGATAGATAATCAACAAAGACCTACTGTATAGTGCAGAGAACTATACTCAATACTCTGTAATAACCTATATGAGAAAAGACTCTGAAAAAATATATATGTAAAATATATATAATATACATATAACTGAATCACTTCGCTGTATACCTGAAACTAATACAACGTAGTAAATCAACTATATTTCAATAAGAAAAAATTTGGAAATGTAGAAAAAGCATAAAAAAGAAGAAAAAATTTGCCCACAGGCAGCCACTATTAACATTTCACACATTTTGCCAGTCTTCTTACTGTGCCATTTTTTCATAGTTGAGATCAGATGTCCAATACGGTAGACAGTAGCCACGTATGTATGGTTATTTAAATTAAACTAGTTGTAAAAAAAATTCAGTCTCTCAGTCACAGTAACCACATTTCAAGCGTTCAGTAGCCACCCTGCCTGGTGGCTCCCACGTGGACCGTGCAGAGTAGAAACTTTCTGTCGTTACCGAAAGTCCTATTGGACAGTGCAGTGCTAGGCACCAGCCCACTTCTGGGCTTTCAAGTGTAAGAGGATTTTTCTTAGTGCATTTGTGGATCCTGTGAAGTTTTGACTTACTGCAGAATCAGTGTTGCCTACTGTTTATTTCGATATCCATGGCTCATGCAGTAATATCAGCTTCCCTTCATAAGGCTCTGGTTCCTTGGGGAACCCCATGGAAGATCTGTTTCATTCCTACGGTCAAGCTCATCTGATGTTTCGAACGCTCCAGACGTATTTTTCCCAGGGGTGCAAAGCAGCTACTGCCACAGAGTCTCTGTCACTTGCTCCCTGAGATGAATGGGCTTTGCTGGGATTACTCTCAAGTATTGCCACATGCAGCTTCTAATAGCACGAATCCCGAGGACACAGGTGCAGTCCTGAAGGCATGGGGGCCTCATCCACCTTGGTCCTGTTGGAGACTTAGTGAGGGCCCTGCGTGACAGAACCAGACTGTAGTCAGCTTCAGCTCCGCATGAGTGCCAGTCAGGCCTGAGCCATGCCCGTGAATCTGGCCTGATCCTTTGACCAGAAATAACCACGATTTCCTGATGCCTGCTGAGGATGGCGGCGATACCAATTCTAGAACTTTAATGGTTTCTGAATGACGTGAGGTCTCCAGGGGCCCTGTCTCCACCAGAATCTGGCCTAGAAGCATTGATTTGAAGGCAGAGCGCTGAGGCAGCTCTCTGCAGCCTGAAAGAAGATTGGTGTTCTTAGGCTGATTACATCCCTTCTGGAATGGCATGGCCTGTGTCCTCGTATTCGCTTAGTGAGAACTCTGTGCTGTGGGTTTTTGTTTTTTTTTAAATTAGTTTAATTCTTCTACACTGTGAGTGAATTCTGTCTTTTTTGGATGTGGTGATGGGGTACCACTGACAATATAGACGCCTAAATAACAATAGCTCAAATATCTTAGAATTTTTTAAAAAATAAATTTATTTATTTATTTATATTTTATTTTTGGCTGCGTTGGGTCTTCGTTACTGTGCGCGGGCTTTCTCTAGTTGTGGTGAGCGGGGGCTACTCTTCGTTGCAGTGCACAGGCTTCTCACTGTGGTGGTTCCTCTTGTTGCAGAGCCCGGGCTCTAGGTGCGCAGGCTTCAGTAGTTGTGGCTCACAGGCTCAGTAGTTGTGGCTCGCGGGCTCTAGAGTGCAGGCTCAGTAGTTGTGGCGCACAGGCTTAGTTGCTCCGCGGCATGTGAGATCTTCCCGGACTAGGGCTCAAACCTGTGTCACCTGCATTGGCAGGCGGATTCTTAATCACTGCCCACCAGGGAAGTCCTCTCTGCTGTGTTTTATGGACAACACTTATTTATAAAAAATTTTATTAGTCGTACTGAGTGAAGTAAGTCAGACAGAGAAAGAGAAATATCAGACAATATCGCTTATATGTGGAATCTAAAAAAATGGTACAAATGAACTTATTTACAAAACAGAAATAGAGTCACAGATGTACAAAACACGCTTGTGGTAACCAGGGGGGAAAGAGCAGGGCAGGGATAAATTGTGAGATTGGGATTGACATATACACGTTACTATATATAAACTAGATAACTAATAAGGACCTGCTGTGTAGCACAGGGAACTCTACTCAATACTCTGTAATGAACTATATGGGAATAGAATCTAAAAAAAGAGGGGCTTTATGTATATGTATAACTGATTCACTTTGCTGTAAGTAGAAACTAACACAACATTTTAAATCAACTGTACTCCAATAAAAATTAATTAAAAAATTTTATGATCCTTTCCCATTTCTTCCTTTCTGTCTCAGTTACTTCTCAGGTATGTTCTTGTTTTGTATGGAGACTGTGTACCCTTTCTGAACTGAGGTGTTAGAAGCTGCTCCTTCACCTCCTGTGCCACAAAGTGATGCACAGCCTGCCTGGTAATAACCTTTCCTTGGGCGAATATAAAAGCTAATTAGGTTAAGGCCGTGTGAGAGCGTCCTGGGTCTACATCATCCCACGGGGCAGCCTTTCAGAGAAGCCTCGAATTAGGAGGCCGAGCCCACTGAAGCTGCCTCCACTAGATGCCTCCTTCTGGTTGGGAGAGCTTGTGTCTAAAGGGTGCTGGACACTGTCATGAGGGCGTGGCCTCAAAATTCCCTCCATTCTGTAAGATGCACTAAGTCTGGATGAAGTGAGGGACACGGTTTGGCACACTTTTCAGAAACTCTCAAGGCTACGGCACATCTCTTTTGTTAGCTACAATATGGCATCAATTCTCTGAGTTCAGGGACCCCAGAAAGCATGATTGCTGACGTGTAATTTCCTACAGACCCCTCCGGGGCCACATGTACAAACGGGCCTATTCGCATTCCCGCGTGGAGGCCAGAGCTTGTTGTTGCTGGGGCTGAGAGAAAATGATTCCTCTCTGCTGTTTACAGGCCCACCTACCCACCTACCTCCTCCTTCCTTCTTTTTCCTCTTTGCTTTCTTCCTTCCCTCCCTCCTCCTTCCTTATTACGTTAACATTTTAGTTTCTCTCTTTTATTATAAACAATATGCTCGTGTTACTGAAAATATTTAAGCCATATGGAGGTATCTCAGCTGTCGCTTTAATAGACAACTCCCCTGTCAGAAAAGGCAGTAGCAGCAAGCGTGGGGACACATAGCTCTGAAATGGTTGTCATTTATTGGGGCACATACGATGGTGTAACTGTGCCCCGAATTGTGACAGCATAAAACCAAAGAAACGATTAATAAAAATGCTGGTGGTGACACTGGCATCACCGCGTACACGTGACCCTGGGCAATTTGTATAATAGTCGTTAAAGATGTCTGTTTGCTCCCAAGAACTTTTTGATTAAAACCCTATGCTTAGTACCAAAATGTTCATTGCAGCTCTATTTACGATAGCCAGGACATGGAAGCAACCATTCATCAACAGATGAATGGATAAAGAAGATGTGGCACATACATACAATGGAATATTACTCAGCCATAAAAAGAAATGAAACTGAGTTATTTGTAATGAGGTGGATAGACCTGGAGTCTGTCATACAGAGTGAAGTAAGTCAGAAGGAGAAAAACAAATACCGTATGCTAACACATATATATGGAATCTAAGAAAAAAAAATGCCATGAAGAGATTAGTGGTAGGACGGGAATAAAACACAGACCTACTAGAGCATGGACTTGAGGACATGGGGAGGGGGAAGGGTAAGCTGTGACGAAGTGAGAGAGTGGCAGGGACATATATGCACTACCAAATGTAAATTAGATAGCTAGTGGGAAGCTGCCGCATAGCACAGGGAGATCACCTCTGTGCTTTGTGACCACGAGAGGGGTGGGATAGGAAGGGTGGGAGGGAGGGAGACGCAAGAGGGAAGAGATATGGGAACATATGTATATGTATAACTGATTCACTTTGTTGTAAAGGAGAAACTAACACACTATTGTAAAACAGTTATACTCCAATAAAGATGTTAAAAAAATGAAAAAATAATAATAAAAAATAAATTAAAAAAATAAAAATTAAAAAACAAAACAAAACAAACAAACAAAAAAAAACCCTATGCTTAGCATTCCCAAAGGCATCGGGTTGTCAGAACCTCCCTGCAGCTTCATCCATTGCTTCCTTTTCCCACGTCTCTGTGTGTCACTTTGCAGAGTGGTCAAACTGAGATGCTATTTTGGGCAGGGGCATCTCTGCATCTGGATGGATAGTGCTGGACAGTCCTTTCAACTCATTAGTTACTCCAGTGGGCATTTTGTTGCCGATGAATCCTGTGGGCCCCTCCAGATGCTACAGTCCCGGAAATGAAATATTGGACAGGAGCCATTACCTGAGCCATTTGCGACAGAGCGGGTGTTTGGGTCATCCTGCCTACTGAAGCTTTTCCACGTCTTTGATGTAGGAGATGAGTCCTGGGCAGCTGAGTGCTTGTTTGAGTATCACACACAATATGGAGATATTTTGGAGACAGTCTAAGATTAATCTTCAGGCTTTTCTGGTGATGTATCTCCCCAAGGATATCAGGTAGTCTCTGTCAAGGTGACTCTTACCTTTTCCTGCCCAAACAAAACATTTGTTGGCTTCGTCCTCAGAGGAATAGCATTTGGTCACTTCCTTTCAGGTGGTTGCTGGTGACTTCCATTGTGAATCACCTGCTGTCTCACCCCAGTAAGAACGACTGCTTTGGGGGGGCTATTCCAGTACCAAGTCTCAGAACCATAAAACGATGCACCTGCTATTTTTCTAGCTCCCAACAGAATTGTATTAATAGAATAAGGTTAACATCATGCCCTCGGGTTTTTAAATTTTATTTTAATTTTTTAAATTGAAGTGTAATTGATTTACAGTGTTGTGTTAGTTTCAGGTGTCCAGTAAAGTGATTCAGTTATACATACATATGTATCTTTTTTTCAGATTCTTTTCCCTTATAGGTTATTACAAAATATGGAGCATAGTTCCCTATGCTATGCAGTTAGGTCCTTGTTGGTTATCTATTTTATTTATAGTAGTGTGTGTATGTTAATCCCAAACTCCTAATTTATTTCTCTCCCTCTCTTTCCCCTTTGGTAATCCTAAGTTTGTTTTCTAGGTCTGTGGGTCTATTTCTGTTTTTATGTAAGTTCATTTGTGTCATTTTTTTAAGGTTCCACATGTAAGTGATATCATAGGATATTTGTCTTTTTCTGTCTGACTGACTTCACTTAGTATGATAACCTCTAAGTCCATCCGTGCTGCTGCAAATATGCCCTCAGTTTTTATTGAGGGTCATGGTAAGAAATGGCCATATGAGTTTGCACTTTCTGTAAAACAGCTGTTGAGGATGTTATCCATCATGTTAAATGTATTTAGTGATACACACAGAAATTTCTTTTGAATTTGGAGCTGGGGAAATTGTATCTCAACTGGTGAATTTGTATGATTAAAGTCAGATAAAAACTACTTAGTTATCATGTTTCATCTTTACCTTGGTTGCTGTGAAGCTCAGAGGTGATTTTTGTGCTCAATTATAGAAACTTTTCTAAGTTTGGATTTTAAAAATATGATCTCCCATCCTTCTTCACTTTATTTTTTGTGTCTTGTCTTTGGGTTACTGATAAAATCTTTGGTTTGTTCTATTGTAACTGTGCTTTTCATGATGAGCCATATAAAATTGTTTTTGGAAATAGGGGTTGGAGAGATACCAGTGATCTGTTCTAGAGTTTCCCCAGTTGTTCATGGTTTGTCATCACTGTTAGAGAGAGAGAGAAGGGGAGATAAAGGAGGAGGAGTTTTGAGTGGGGAAGGGAAGAGGATATCAGATAATTAAGGGACCTTATGAACAAAGGTGGGAAGTGAGACTTGGGCAGGAGGTTGTGAGGTGAGCGGTTGGGCCATGATGGGAAGTCATGGAAGATAGGATTGGAACCCCCTGCTAAGAGGAGCTAGGGCGGGGTCTCAGAGTCAGGGGTTTGGAGACCCAGTCCATTTAGGAATAGGTTAGGTGGGCTCTGAGAAGTTTAGGTTTTTGAACAGAGGAGGGTTAAGATTAAAGTGTGATGCAGGCTATCTGCAGTGCATAATGATTGGAATTGAGTTGAGATTAGAATGGAAAGATCAGCTAGTAGGAGGTTACCTGTTTATCTGCTAACGATTTGCAGAGACGGAGAAGGAAAGAACTCTGAGCCACGATGCCTAAAAAAAGAGAGACCCAAAGTATTTGTGACCCTTCTTCAACCCTGTGTCAAAGAAGATCCCAGAGCTGACAGTGTCAGACATTTATATTAGGCCCTATTCTAGCTGGACTTCAAATCCAGCTTGGCATTGCTTTGGTGGACTATCTAATGCTGAGTAGGGTGAAAATATTAAGCACTGACATTCTGGCATTCTTTAATATTGCATTATAACTATTTTGAGGTCAACGTTTAGTTATATACTAAAATTTTTTTATTACATGCTGATTATATATTGTGCCCATATCGTATTTTCTAATAGATGCTTTAGAGAATCACTTTAAAAATGTTGGTGTTATTGGCCATTTTATGTCTCTGTTTTTGGTGGCTTGCCCATTTCCTCAGCTCTTTGTAGAGCCGTGGGGCTGTGCTGGCCACAGCTCTGTCCCCCATCTGCCTTGACCATTCATGGAGTTGGTGACCGACCCTTGGAACAAGGACTGGCTTTCCTGGAATCCCCTGACACTACAACTTTCTTTCTTTTGGATCCTTCTTTAATGAGTGTCTTAAATCTGGCAAGATTTGCTGTCTTGAATTCATTTTCTTATCTTGATGACTTTTCTTAGGATTTCCACTCAGGTCATCTTGTGAGAGCTTCTTTCTTAGTCTTCACAGGCTTTCAGAATCAGATCTATCTGGGTAATAGCCCCGGCTATTGTGCAAGAGGAAATTTGCTTTAATGAGGTTCACATTCCCCCAAAGGCACGTGACCTGAGTAGCTAGTCAGGAGCTAGGCCACAAATTAAAGGGCCTGGCCTGAAGCTGCTTGAGTGATTTGACTAAAGGGGGGGTTGTTTTGCTACTTTTCCTGATAAAGGATTCTAAAGTTTGCTCAGTGGACTAAATAGTTCAATATAACTCTTTTTCTTTTTTTTTTGGCACAGAGTTCAATTTTCTTTTCTTTTTCATTTCTTTAGAAATTTAAACTTATATATTACTAGAGCTTAAAGGGAAATTATGTCAAAAAGCTGGTAAGACAGAGTAAGCTACCAGGTGTCCTGACCCAGGCCCAGGGCCTTTTCATTGCATTGCTCTGTGGCCTCAGGCCAGACTGCTCTGAAAGTGCCCTTTCTTCTATCCAGTAAAGGAATTCAGTAATCTTTGCAGAATGCCCTGTTCTCAGTTTGGATGCCAATTTTTTTGTTTTCTGTTTTTTTTTGAAGGAAGGCAGTGTGAGAAATAGACTTATCGTGGACATTGGGATCAATGCCTAGATCCTTGATGTATCACTTTAAAGTCAAATTATTGAGCTTCTTTGTGCTTCTGTTTGCCTGTCTGGGGACTGGGGATGAGCATAACGAACTGGTCTTTGTGGTCAGTTTTTATGCTGCTTCTAGAGTGGGGCCCTACGCAGAGGGCACATCTGCTCCCTCAGTTCTTGGCGCTACCATTCTTGATGCCCTGGACTCTGCTTGCATCCTACCAGTGTATGCAAAATGGCTCTTAGTGAAAGCTATATTTATTTTAGCGATTTTACTTTGCTGACTTTGGGTAAATTGCTTACTCAACATATACTTTGGGAGGAAACTCCTATTCAGTTTGGAATAATTCAGTATTGAATAGAAATCTTTGCAGTTGAAAAAAGACAAATGCATATGATTTACAAATCACTTCAAAATCAATGCAAGGCAAGAACTGAAATGTGAGCAGGGATAATGAAGCAATTACTGGTACAGTGCCAGTTAACTTCAAGGACTTTTTTCTTTATTTTCTTTATTTATTTTTGGCTACGTTGGGTCTTCATTGCTGCACGCGGGCTTTCTCTAGTTGCAGTGAGCGGGGGCTACTCTTCCTTGCGGTGCACGGGCTTCTCATGCGGTGGCTTCTCTTGTTGCAGAGCACGGGCTCTAGGCGTGCAGGCCTCAGTAGTTGTGGCACGAGGGATCAGTAGTTGTGTCTCACGGGCTCTAGAGCGCAGCTTCAGTAGTTGTGGTGCATGGGCTTAGTTGCTCCGCGGCATGTGGGATCTTGCCGGACCAGGGCTCGAACGCGTGTCCCCTGCCTTGGCAGGTGGATTCTTAACCACTGCGCCACCAGGGAAGCCCAAGGACTTTTTTCAATGTCAGATTCATCTTGAATATAGAGGTCAGAGGGAGACGCAAGAGGGAGGAGATATAGGGATATATGTATACCTATAGCTGATTCACTTTGTTATAAAGCAGAAACTAACACACCATTGTAAAGCAATTATATTCTAATAAAGATGTTAAAAATAAATAAATAAAAAGAGTTAATTTCCAGGTTAAAAAAAAAAAAAAGTGTGCGCTCTTGGATAATGCTGCTCCAGGTCTCAGAGTCAGTGAACTAAGGATAGCCCGCATCTCTACGGGCAAAGTGGCTTGGACGTCTTCACTGTGCTGCCTCGGAAAGTTCTGCCCTAGTTCCTCTGACAACATTGTGCTCTTCTCTAACCAATGAGTTTATTGATTTCCTTTGTCAACCTAGCACTTTGGAGACTAGTACACTCTTGCAAAATTGACATAAATATGAATAAATTTAGTGCTGTAGATTATTACAAGTCTTTGGCTCTAACTGTACAATGCTAAACCAAATATTAATTGAATTAAAAAATCAAACAAATTATTTGATGTCATGGACAAGAAAAGCCAGAATTTTTCCATTTCTAGATCTTGGTATTGCACCGTGAGGATGCAGCCATGGAGTTTCATTTCTCTTGATTATGAGTCATGAATCCCAACACCAATAAATCATGCATTTCCTCCACCTGTCTCGGGGGGGGTCACTATGGAATGATGGCATCTGAATGTTGCACGTGAACATTTAATTAAAAAACAGGTTTGCACTCCTGCTGTCTTATGGTAGTTGCTCTGATTTTAAGGTTAAGTTTTGTAGGTTTGATTTTATGCTGCTTCATAAATCAGACATTTGCTTGTTTTCTTAACATTTGGTTTCTTTTCATGAATATCTTTCTTTTTTTTTTTTTTTTTTTTTTTTTTGCGGTACGCGGGCCTCTCACTGTTGTGGCCTCTCCCGTTGCGGAGCACAGGCTCCGGATGCGCAGGCTCAGCAGCCATG
>NC_041215.1:129757217-129761531 GCF_002837175.3 Physeter macrocephalus | reverse complement strand
TTCTTTTCCCTTATAGGTTATTACAAAATATGGAGCATAGTTCCCTATGCTATGCAGTTAGGTCCTTGTTGGTTATCTATTTTATTTATAGTAGTGTGTGTATGTTAATCCCAAACTCCTAATTTATTTCTCTCCCTCTCTTTCCCCTTTGGTAATCCTAAGTTTGTTTTCTAGGTCTGTGGGTCTATTTCTGTTTTTATGTAAGTTCATTTGTGTCATTTTTTTAAGGTTCCACATGTAAGTGATATCATAGGATATTTGTCTTTTTCTGTCTGACTGACTTCACTTAGTATGATAACCTCTAAGTCCATCCGTGCTGCTGCAAATATGCCCTCAGTTTTTATTGAGGGTCATGGTAAGAAATGGCCATATGAGTTTGCACTTTCTGTAAAACAGCTGTTGAGGATGTTATCCATCATGTTAAATGTATTTAGTGATACACACAGAAATTTCTTTTGAATTTGGAGCTGGGGAAATTGTATCTCAACTGGTGAATTTGTATGATTAAAGTCAGATAAAAACTACTTAGTTATTATGTTTCATCTTTACCTTGGTTGCTGTGAAGCTCAGAGGTGATTTTTGTGCTCAATTATAGAAACTTTTCTAAGTTTGGATTTTAAAAATATGATCTCCCATCCTTCTTCACTTTATTTTTTGTGTCTTGTCTTTGGGTTACTGATAAAATCTTTGGTTTGTTCTATTGTAACTGTGCTTTTCATGATGAGCCATATAAAATTGTTTTTGGAAATAGGGGTTGGAGAGATACCAGTGATCTGTTCTAGAGTTTCCCCAGTTGTTCATGGTTTGTCATCACTGTTAGAGAGAGAGAGAAGGGGAGATAAAGGAGGAGGAGTTTTGAGTGGGGAAGGGAAGAGGATATCAGATAATTAAGGGACCTTATGAACAAAGGTGGGAAGTGAGACTTGGGCAGGAGGTTGTGAGGTGAGCGGTTGGGCCATGATGGGAAGTCATGGAAGATAGGATTGGAACCCCCTGCTAAGAGGAGCTAGGGCGGGGTCTCAGAGTCAGGGGTTTGGAGACCCAGTCCATTTAGGAATAGGTTAGGTGGGCTCTGAGAAGTTTAGGTTTTTGAACAGAGGAGGGTTAAGATTAAAGTGTGATGCAGGCTATCTGCAGTGCATAATGATTGGAATTGAGTTGAGATTAGAATGGAAAGATCAGCTAGTAGGAGGTTACCTGTTTATCTGCTAACGATTTGCAGAGACGGAGAAGGAAAGAACTCTGAGCCACGATGCCTAAAAAAAGAGAGACCCAAAGTATTTGTGACCCTTCTTCAACCCTGTGTCAAAGAAGATCCCAGAGCTGACAGTGTCAGACATTTATATTAGGCCCTATTCTAGCTGGACTTCAAATCCAGCTTGGCATTGCTTTGGTGGACTATCTAATGCTGAGTAGGGTGAAAATATTAAGCACTGACATTCTGGCATTCTTTAATATTGCATTATAACTATTTTGAGGTCAACGTTTAGTTATATACTAAAATTTTTTTATTACATGCTGATTATATATTGTGCCCATATCGTATTTTCTAATAGATGCTTTAGAGAATCACTTTAAAAATGTTGGTGTTATTGGCCATTTTATGTCTCTGTTTTTGGTGGCTTGCCCATTTCCTCAGCTCTTTGTAGAGCCGTGGGGCTGTGCTGGCCACAGCTCTGTCCCCCATCTGCCTTGACCATTCATGGAGTTGGTGACCGACCCTTGGAACAAGGACTGGCTTTCCTGGAATCCCCTGACACTACAACTTTCTTTCTTTTGGATCCTTCTTTAATGAGTGTCTTAAATCTGGCAAGATTTGCTGTCTTGAATTCATTTTCTTATCTTGATGACTTTTCTTAGGATTTCCACTCAGGTCATCTTGTGAGAGCTTCTTTCTTAGTCTTCACAGGCTTTCAGAATCAGATCTATCTGGGTAATAGCCCCGGCTATTGTGCAAGAGGAAATTTGCTTTAATGAGGTTCACATTCCCCCAAAGGCACGTGACCTGAGTAGCTAGTCAGGAGCTAGGCCACAAATTAAAGGGCCTGGCCTGAAGCTGCTTGAGTGATTTGACTAAAGGGGGGGTTGTTTTGCTACTTTTCCTGATAAAGGATTCTAAAGTTTGCTCAGTGGACTAAATAGTTCAATATAACTCTTTTTCTTTTTTTTTTTGGCACAGAGTTCAATTTTCTTTTCTTTTTCATTTCTTTAGAAATTTAAACTTATATATTACTAGAGCTTAAAGGGAAATTATGTCAAAAAGCTGGTAAGACAGAGTAAGCTACCAGGTGTCCTGACCCAGGCCCAGGGCCTTTTCATTGCATTGCTCTGTGGCCTCAGGCCAGACTGCTCTGAAAGTGCCCTTTCTTCTATCCAGTAAAGGAATTCAGTAATCTTTGCAGAATGCCCTGTTCTCAGTTTGGATGCCAATTTTTTTGTTTTCTGTTTTTTTTTGAAGGAAGGCAGTGTGAGAAATAGACTTATCGTGGACATTGGGATCAATGCCTAGATCCTTGATGTATCACTTTAAAGTCAAATTATTGAGCTTCTTTGTGCTTCTGTTTGCCTGTCTGGGGACTGGGGATGAGCATAACGAACTGGTCTTTGTGGTCAGTTTTTATGCTGCTTCTAGAGTGGGGCCCTACGCAGAGGGCACATCTGCTCCCTCAGTTCTTGGCGCTACCATTCTTGATGCCCTGGACTCTGCTTGCATCCTACCAGTGTATGCAAAATGGCTCTTAGTGAAAGCTATATTTATTTTAGCGATTTTACTTTGCTGACTTTGGGTAAATTGCTTACTCAACATATACTTTGGGAGGAAACTCCTATTCAGTTTGGAATAATTCAGTATTGAATAGAAATCTTTGCAGTTGAAAAAAGACAAATGCATATGATTTACAAATCACTTCAAAATCAATGCAAGGCAAGAACTGAAATGTGAGCAGGGATAATGAAGCAATTACTGGTACAGTGCCAGTTAACTTCAAGGACTTTTTTCTTTATTTTCTTTATTTATTTTTGGCTACGTTGGGTCTTCATTGCTGCACGCGGGCTTTCTCTAGTTGCAGTGAGCGGGGGCTACTCTTCCTTGCGGTGCACGGGCTTCTCATGCGGTGGCTTCTCTTGTTGCAGAGCACGGGCTCTAGGCGTGCAGGCCTCAGTAGTTGTGGCACGAGGGATCAGTAGTTGTGTCTCACGGGCTCTAGAGCGCAGCTTCAGTAGTTGTGGTGCATGGGCTTAGTTGCTCCGCGGCATGTGGGATCTTGCCGGACCAGGGCTCGAACGCGTGTCCCCTGCCTTGGCAGGTGGATTCTTAACCACTGCGCCACCAGGGAAGCCCAAGGACTTTTTTCAATGTCAGATTCATCTTGAATATAGAGGTCAGAGGGAGACGCAAGAGGGAGGAGATATAGGGATATATGTATACCTATAGCTGATTCACTTTGTTATAAAGCAGAAACTAACACACCATTGTAAAGCAATTATATTCTAATAAAGATGTTAAAAATAAATAAATAAAAAGAGTTAATTTCCAGGTTAAAAAAAAAAAAAAGTGTGCGCTCTTGGATAATGCTGCTCCAGGTCTCAGAGTCAGTGAACTAAGGATAGCCCGCATCTCTACGGGCAAAGTGGCTTGGACGTCTTCACTGTGCTGCCTCGGAAAGTTCTGCCCTAGTTCCTCTGACAACATTGTGCTCTTCTCTAACCAATGAGTTTATTGATTTCCTTTGTCAACCTAGCACTTTGGAGACTAGTACACTCTTGCAAAATTGACATAAATATGAATAAATTTAGTGCTGTAGATTATTACAAGTCTTTGGCTCTAACTGTACAATGCTAAACCAAATATTAATTGAATTAAAAAATCAAACAAATTATTTGATGTCATGGACAAGAAAAGCCAGAATTTTTCCATTTCTAGATCTTGGTATTGCACCGTGAGGATGCAGCCATGGAGTTTCATTTCTCTTGATTATGAGTCATGAATCCCAACACCAATAAATCATGCATTTCCTCCACCTGTCTCGGGGGGGGTCACTATGGAATGATGGCATCTGAATGTTGCACGTGAACATTTAATTAAAAAACAGGTTTGCACTCCTGCTGTCTTATGGTAGTTGCTCTGATTTTAAGGTTAAGTTTTGTAGGTTTGATTTTATGCTGCTTCATAAATCAGACATTTGCTTGTTTTCTTAACATTTGGTTTCTTTTCATGAATATCTTTCTTTTTTTTTTTTTTTTTTTTTTTTTTGCGGTACGCGGGCCTCTCACTGTTGTGGCCTCTCCCGTTGCGGAGCACAGGCTCCGGATGCG
>NC_041215.1:129724742-129757123 GCF_002837175.3 Physeter macrocephalus | reverse complement strand
CGGACCGGGGCACGAACCCATGTCCCCTGCATCGGCAGGCGGACTCTCAACCGCTGCGCCACCAGGTCTTTCTTATGAAGTCTTCTCTTTATTCTCTCTGATGTTTGACTGAGGACCATGGTCCAGGTCATCTTTCTTTGGGTCATCCATAAAGAGCTGAATTCTGAATAACCAGTTAAAATCAGATCTCATTTTCTGCTTTTGGTAATTCTTGATCTTGGAACTTTAGGATTCAATATGTGATGGCTCTTGGGTTCCATAGAAAGCCTCAGCACATACTGTCTGCTGCAGTGAACCCTGTACAGAGTGACCAGTTTCTTTTTCAGGCTCATGTACAGGAAATTTGGGGAGGCAGTTTTCCATTTTGTACCTGGTTATAAAATCTAGGTAACTATGGATACATGTAATTATGGATTATTACTCATAGCCACCCCTCATAACCACCTTGAGGTCTTTAGCACGAGTAAAAGGACTTTGTTTCATTCTTTCAAGTATTTTGCTGTGCAAGGCAATATACTACGTGCTTAGGATTCATCAATAAACACAAAAGATAAAAGTCCCTTCCCTGATGGAACTGACATTTAAGAGGGGGCTGGGGGATTCGGGTGGCGAAGGGGTTGTGGGATGGAGAAAAGCAGGAAGCAGAATAATTAGGGTTTGCGGCAGCATCCCCATGCTAGCTTGTTATTTATTTTCTCTTAATTTAAATTGTTTTTATTTAATGCAGTGGTCTTTCTTCTGATGGGCTGCAGTCTTCCACAAACGCCCCAGAGCAGCTTTAAGACATAGCTTCCTCTTTTGGTTTGAGTCTCTAGAAATTGCTGAATGTAGGTGTAGAGTTTCCCTAGGTCAAGCCTAGTGGATTTACCACCCTCTCCACCCATCCCCAACTAATTAGACGTGGAGCCAATCACCGTATTTTAACTTTTTGCTAATTGTCCTTGGGCGTAGCTTCAGATATGTTGTTGGAAGAGGTCATTGAGGGGATGAGACTGCTGGTTGACCCGCAAGCTGGCCCCGGGCATTCGGAAGCTCCTCACCCTCTCCTCTGTCATTGGAATGTACGTTCTTCCCACTGTTCCCACGGTAGGAGCTGTTTCAAGGACGCAGCCTTGAGAGACTAAGGTGCTGTTGAGACCATCTGGACTGAATACGTGACTAAACCCTGTTAAGGCCTCCACATAAACTCTTAGGATTTTGGCAGTGAGTGCAGCCACCCAAGACGAGCCTCATATGTAAGTTCCCTTGCTTATTAAACCTACTACCTACCAACCTGAAGCAGTCTGCCTCTTTCTTGGGTCTCTCCTTGCCCTCAGTGTCTGGGGGCCAGTTTGTGCACCAACATATGCTCATTAGTATCACATGTAGCTGTTGCATCACAGGTTAGGGTGATGGCCACTCATGTTTGTGATGGGACCACTTTTGTAACCAGGCTTGGGGAGCAGAATCTTAGAAAAAGTCATGTAATTGATAGACACCAAATTCTCAGTCACTGAAGGGAGCACATGTCTAGTCCATTAAAATAAGTCATTAAAAAATGTCAGCTATTCTATACGATGGGCCAGAGCATAGCCCAACTACTTTATTTGAGTTTGGTCTATTTTTATCTATACCTAAGGCATGAGCCTTATTATTACAGGTGTAATAAATATAGTAAGATGCAGGCATAATATAGTAATTATATTAATATAGTATCATATAATATGTTATATATTGTATACATAATATAATATGGTAACATTTATTATGTTATATGGTATGTAATATATAACATACAGAATAACATATAGAACAGGTTGCCCTCCTGAATAATAGTAAAATTTCAGCTCTGGAGGGATCATGGAGATTCTTGAGATCCGTCATTTTTAACCTGAGATCTGTGGCTCCTTCTGAACTTCATGGAATTGATCATAAACTTCAGTGTCTGTGTGGAGATGATCCTTAACTTACATCAGACTCTCAAAGTGACTGTTTAAGAAATGCTCATTGAGATCAGATCATACCAGATCTGAGTGGTAAAAGTATTGACTCACTCAAGGTCACATGGTTTTTGGCAGCCTAGGTCCAGGACTTACAGTTCAGATCTTGTGACCAAACTACAAATTAGAAATATTTATATCATGGTGAGGTTAAATTAGGTCAAATATTTCTGTCCTACATAAATATCAAATGCTTGTGAATGTCAGGAGTTGGGGACTTGCTACCGAATGGGGTAGGAAGCTGTCCTTTGTTCAAATGTAAGCTTTTCAGAATCTTCTTGAAATTTTTATAATTTATGGGCATGTCTATAGTGAGTATGGAAAGGAGTAAACTTCCTGTTAAAAAAAAGGTTAATGGCTTAAAAATCTAGTTCTTCCATGTGGCCCCCATTTCCAATGTTTACTAAAGTCTGTAGTTTCAGAGACCTTGAAAGGGTACCTGACCCTTGTCTTAGGACAAAGAAACACACTCTTGTTTAGCTTTGAAACTCCAGGGTGCCTCTGTAGCTGTAGCTTTTCTTCAACAATGACTGCCAGTTCTGGGTGCTGCAGAATCCTGATAATGAGAGTGTCAGTTCTATATAGGTCACTGCATCCTTCAGGACAAAATTCAGATGTAGAAAAGTGATAAGTTTAAAAAAAAAAGTATCACGTTTCTTTTAATAGAAAACTGGCTAATTTGGTAATCTTTATTTTTTTAAAGGTCTACTTTAAACTTTCCATTATTATCTCATTTTTAATGATGTGTTGTACAATTTGAACTACAAAAGTTAAGCCCATTTTTTTCCCAACCACGGTAGCCTTAGAAATTGGCCAGAATGTTTCTAATGTTTCTGAATCTAGAAAAATAGGGGATCAAGGCAAGATATTTTCTGATTAGATTTTTGGTATCTGGGTACTGATTCTTTGAATTGGTTGTCATTCAGATTAGGGGGTAAAATACATCTATTTATTGAAGGTCTTTCTGGTGGGCAGTTGGAAAATAAAAACACCCTCCCCTTTCCAAAATATCCCTAAATAACAGGCACGTTGTTAGTGCAATAAAGTCTTACTGAATGGATGAATTCATGTTGAATGAATGACAAGTCTTCATGTTTAATTTGTGGGCACCATCGGACGCACCGTTCCGAGATTGAACCAGGCTGTTACCGTGGAGAGGTCCTGCTTGGGTCTCGCAGAGCTGTAGAAGGATGCTGCTTTTGTCATGGTGTACCTGCGGGCTCTTTGAGTGCTATTAACACCCAGGTCCAAGGTACCTGGGCAACTTGCATCTTCAACCAGAGTTAAGTGGGACCAGTAGTGTCAGTTGGATGTCCTAGCTTCTCTGACATCTTCAGGCAAAATAAAAACTGCTTCAGAAGACACCTGGATAAAATTTGCATATATAAGGTGATGTAGTCAGGTGAGAGAATGAGAGTAGGGGGAACTGAGTCAAGTCAGACCCCTCCACATCTACAGCCGGTGTGCTTGTGAAGGCTGGGCCTTCATTCCTCCCCAACCAGAAAGAGAGAGGTCTTCCTAGAACTTCAGCTGGTTTTGCTTGAGTTTGGCAGCATTCTGGTTTTCCAATTTAATTCACTCTTTTCTTTTTTCTCTTCTTGTCCGGAAATAATTGGCTTGGGAAATTTTAAATGTCTCTAAGGCCTGTAAGGAAGAACTATTTTTTATTAATTCCCATGAAGTTTACTTGAAATGCAGGTGAGATGGTTAATTTTATGTGTCAACTTGACTGGGCTAAGGGATGCTCAGATAGCTGGGGAAAAAAAATATTTCTAGGTATGTCTGTGAGGGTGTTTCCAGAAGAGATTAGCATTTGAATTAGTAAACTTCGAGTAAAGACATATCATTTTGGAGGACAATGTGGGTGGGTGTCGTCCAATCCATTGAAGGCCCAAATAGAGCAGAAAGGTAGAGGAAGGGCCAATTCGCTCTCTGCTTGAGCTGGGATGTCCAGCTTCTCCTGTCCTTGGACATCCATACTCCTGGTTCCTGGGCCTTTGGGCTCGGACCCGGACTTACACCATTATTCCTTCACCCCATTTTGGGGCCTTTGGACTCGGATTTATACTATCAGTTCCTCTGGTTCTCAGGCCTTTTGACTCAGACTGAATTACACCACTGGGTCTCCAGCTTATAGATGGTAGGTCATGGGACCTCTTAGCCTCCATAACCACATAAGCCAATTCGTATAATAAATCTCCTCTTACATCCATCTACCTATCTATCTACCTATCTACCTATCTATCTACCTACCTACCTAGCTACCTATCTATCTCTCCTATTGGTTCTGTTTTTCTGGAGAACTCCAATACAGCAGGCATGCGTCAAAATTAGGGAGTAGCAAGCCTGACCCCATTATTGCTCTCTTGAATGAATTTCTCCCTTCCTCTGAATTTAGGAGAGGGGCCGGCTGGCCTGTGTATGACTGCTTTTCTACACCAGGCAGGTATTTTATTTCTGGGATGGAGAAGCTGCTTTTGAAGTTCTGGATACGAAATCCAGGTTGAAGGTGGCATGTTTCCAAAAATGAATCATTCCAAAAATCACGATCTTATATACTGTTGTCTTGTCACATAGTAGGTGCTAAGCAAACATTTGAATGAATGATGACTGTTACTTAGCTAACCATGATAAAACATCATGGGGTAAATATCTTTAGGATCATAGTGACTTTTATTTTGTTACCTGTGTAATTTTGAAACTGAAAAATTGTTGCCTTCATGTTTTTTGGAAAGTAAATGAATTACATTATAGTTTCATAATTCCAGGACATCAAAACATCTCAAAAACACATTTCCTGAAATTAAACTCCTCCTGAGAGAATTAATGAATAAATGCTTAGGTGTGATAGTGAGAATGAAGCTGGTAATTTTAAGTATTATAAATAGAAGTGCGGATATCAAGACTTTGGAATTATTTTAATTATTGACAAGAAGTTCACCGAGAAGATGCCATTTAGCAGTGAGCTTTCCTTTTTATTTATTTATTTATTTATTTACTTACTTACTTATTTAATGAATCCCCAGCACTCACATTGAGGGTGGCACTGAGTTTGAGTTGAGCCCATACTTGGTTGTTTGTACTGTATCTCACCATTGGTCTGCCCCTGGACCACTCGCTTTTATAGGGATGATCTCGTTTATTCCTAACAACACTGTGAGGCAGGGACTGTTTTTACTGTCCACCTTTTTGGAGGTGACACTGTGGCACAGAGAGTTTAAGAAACACATCCAAGGTCACACAATGAGTGATTGGCAGGATCTGGATTCAGCTTCGTCTCCTTAATCTGAAAGCTTCCGCTTCCAGCCACTAGGATACCTCCTTCCCGCTAGATTGCAGGCTATGGTGATGCTTTTTCTGGTTTTAGTTATTAACACAGGCACAGGATGGCTTTTCACTTATTTCATTAATGGCCAAGGTGCTTGTGTTAGTTTCCTAGGCCTGCAGTAACAAACCACCACAAACTTGGTGCCTCAAAACAGTGAAAAGTGATTCTCTTACAATTCTGGAGGCCAGAAGCTGTAGATCAAGGTGTGGGCAAGGTCATACGCCCTCCAAACACTCTAGGGGAGGATCCTTTTTTTGCCTTTTCCAGGGACTGGTGGTTCTTGGAGCTCCTTGGCTTGTGGTAGCATAACTTAATCTGTGCCTTCATCTTCACATGGGTTTTCACGTGGCCTTTCCTGTGTCCCTGTGCCAGTTTCCCCTCACCTCCCATCTCCTCACCGCAGCTCAACTCATCCCTAAATAACAGGCACATTGTTAGTGCTTAATAAAGTCTTACTGAATGAATGAATTACATTTTCAAACCCCCCTTTTCCAAACAAAGTCACAATTTATAAGTCCTGGGAGTTAGGAGATGGACACATCACTTTGGGGGGGCCACCATTCAACCCACTACAGTATACCTTTTCATCCTTTTTATGCACCCCAAATGAAACCAAGGTACTTTTTTTTGAAGGAATGAAAGTATTCATTTGCCTCTGCACTCCTGGATCTTAGGATTGTGAAGACCTTGTGAAATTTCTTTTCTTTTCCTGGATCTGATGGTGTTTAAATGGCTATTCCCTCCCTCTCCCCAGAAGTTCTTTAAGATGCTTTTTTCTGATCTTAGTTATTAACATTTTATTTCCTGTTTTTACTAGTCCCTCCTTTGATTTCATTTCTTTTACATTCTTTTTTTTTTTTTGTGGTATGCGGGCCTCCCTCTGCTGTGGCCTCTCCCGCCGCGGAGCACAGGCTCCGGACGCGCAGGCCCAGCGGCCATGGCTCACGGGCCCAGCCGCTCCGCGGCACGTGGGATCCTCCCAGACCAGGGCGCGAACCCGGCTCCCCTGCATCGGCAGGCGGACGCGCAACCACTGCGCCACCAGGGAAGCCCTACATTCTTTTTTATTTATTAATTTTTTTACTTAAACATTCTTTTTTGCTATTTTTTTTATATATTTGATTCCATTCTTTTTGATTTTTCTTGATGGTGCATGGCCTTAATATACTAAAGATATTGTGCAGCTTCGAGGGTTGCTGCTTATGGTGATAAGGGGTCCACTGTACGTTTCAGTGAGTGCCACACAATTATGGGGAAATGTCCTGAGATTTGGCAGTGTTTTAGAACTAGTCAGTAAATTGTTCATTCCCTTAGATTTATCTCAGTACCAGTATCTGAAAGATCTTCTACAAGTTGCCAGATGCTAGTTAATGATGCTTTTGGTATTTCTTCATGCAGATTTGTAGAGTTTGAGACTATGAAGTCAACACTTGCAGTTGGGTTAAAATTAAACTTTTCACTTGTGTAAGGTGACACATTGGTGTTTTGGTTAATGTGACCTCAGTAATGTGTTCAGGCTGAGTTTCAGGTGGCTCCCTAGGACATTCTGATTTGACCTCAAAGGTGTGAAACGTGTTGATTTGTTGGTAGTTTCTATAGCTAAGAACTCCTTGGTCTTGCTGTAGGGACTGGAACCTTCTATTCCAATCCAAAATCTGAGACTTGTCTGACTCGTAAGCTTAACAGTACTCAAGGGCCAGATGGTTGGAATTCAGCACCATCTTGGGAAAGGGTTCAACTGCCACAACCATTGGTAATGAACTAGACGGAATATACTCTCAGGATGGGATTTCCCAAATGACTCCTTTTCTCCTTAGGCGTTATTATTGTCTTTGTAATAAACACATATCGAAATAAGACCAAATCCCTCCAATACCCTTTGCCTAAACGTCCCTCTAAATATGGATTTAAGACTATCTTGCAGACCTTCCTCATGACTTTTGTATTTTTCTTTGGTGTCCTGCAGCATGGCTCATTGTACAGCAGGGATTCTCAACCATTAGCCAGTCCTAACCCCTCATATTTTTTCCTCTGTTGTTTACTTCCCCTTAGACTAACCAGATGGTGTGAGGCTTAGGAAGCACATGCCGTGGCTATGAATGTTAAGAAACAGCATGAAAAGCAAAGAAGTCACAGTCTCAGGAGGTGGATTTATGGAAGCTTAACAGGAGCTGGTCTTACTCCATTGTTTCCTGCTTGGTGATGCGGGCGGGGGTGTGTTTTGCTAGCTAATTTAGTGTAAAATGAGCCTCAGTTAATATTTTTTCTCATCAATTTGAACTGCTTAGGAAAGGAGTGGAAAACACTTGGGTTCGGCAGGGAGCTGTTGAAGGTAGGGTGATCATCACAGTTGTCTGTGATCTAGCGTGGCTTGGTTTATATATTTATGAAAAGCGCACACGGTGCAGAAGATACTGGCCATTCACAGAGAAAGGTAACTGTAGATGGAGAATTTGTTTACTTTTTATTTTCGTGGCAAGCGGCTCAGGGGAAGCCATGAGCTCCCAGTGGGCTTGGGGCCAACTCCACTGAAACAAAAACCTGAATTTGCTTTCATGGCTGACTCTGGGGCCCCAGAGAGCTAACAACTTTCCCACTGCTCTCCCCCTGAAGATGCTTCAGCCTCTGCTACCCGGCTCCAGCAGGACTGGGCGGCAGCTGTCAACAGCAGGGGTGCTGCCTCCCGGAGCCGGAAATGCAGATGGTTTTCTCCCAACACCTCTGATGCCCGGGCTCTAAGTGCTTCTAAGGTACCGTGTTACACGTGAGAAGAAACCCTGGGTTTCCAGAGTGTGTTGGGGAAGACTCCAGAAGCCAGTGGAAATGCTCACCGCGTGCCCGCTGAGCTGTGGATCAACATTAGCATGCTGATGCCGGAGCTCTGACAAATTCCAGGGAGAAGAAAGATCTTGTGTTAGCGATGGAGCTTATCATCCCCCACCCCACTCATTAACTACTCCCGGGGCCCTGCCTCTCTGTGCTCCCTTCTGCACCATGTGAACAGCTTTTCACAGCTTCTTTTCCATCTGCTGAAATAAACAATAGCCTTTGTAACCAGTGGAAAAAGCAGCAGCAGGTGAAGAACTATTTTTAGACATGCTGAAAGCCCAAGGTTGATTACTGCATTTTCACACCTAAAACACAAGATGCAAGGCTGAAAAAAAGGGTTTTTTTTTTTTTTTTTTTTTTTGCCCTCGGCTGTGCTCATGCTATCTGCTGTCTTTCACATGCTGCTTTCTGCCTGGCGCTTCCTTCTGTCACCGGAGACGCTGGAGGGACAGTGGTTCAGGTCACCTCCTTTTCATGGCACCTCTCCCATCCTCCACCTGGTGGCATTTTATAACAAGGACTGCTCTTCTTTTCTCCCACCTCTCTCTTTAACATAATACTGAAGAGATTGGTTTACTGTACATTGATGTGCATGTGGTCCATGGTTCATTCCCCTCTGTGGTGTTCTGATATGTTAGCACCTGGTGCCCTCGCCAGATCACATGGAGAACTTCATATGCAAGTTAGCGTTACCTGTTATCTCATGTATTCTGCAGCATAAATCTGCAAGGTGGTGGTCTTATCCGTTGCACAGATGAGGAAAGTGAGACGGGGGCTTGGAGAGGGTCAGAGGCCAGCCCAGCCCCTCTGCCTAATCATGGCAGAGCTTGAGTCTGAACCCAGGTTTTTCTGATCCCAGGCCTGTTCCGCTCATTTTTCCTGCTGCCTTTCTCACGGATTTAATTTCAAATTGTTCTTGACTGCCGGGGGCAGGAAAAATGAGCAGAACAGGAGGTCTCCATTTTTCTCTTGATGTTTTTTTGTAGCTCTTTGATTCTATCATTAAGTAAATCTCTTTTGAGTACAGTTTTCCTTTTTTGAAGCGCTATGGTAATGACCAGTAATAGCTAGAATGTCAAATGCCTGTCATTTTCCTTTTCTAATTGAGACAAATCCATTATGTCCCCCACCGACTTTCTCTCTGCCACCGGGGTGCCTGATTTAATTGTCCCTACTGCTGCTTTATGGCTGTAATGCTCAATCTGAAGAGCATCGTGGTTGTTGGCACTTGGACGCTTGGATTGTTCCTATGGATTGTGCTAACCTGTATGTTGCTCTGTGTCTAGTCTCCGTGTGACTGCTCGTTGCTTCCTCATGATACCCTTTGAAACTCAGGGACCTACTCTTGAGATGTCACCTACAGAAGGTCCTTGAGGTCCCCTTGGCTAATGCTGTGCTCATTCATTGTTTGGGAATAAAAGACTCCTCCATCTCTATGCTGTTAAAATGCGCTGTCTTTTATCATCTTTTGCTCCATGCTGAGTTACCTGAGACAGACCCCAGAGGGTAGAGAAGGGAGGGATTCTGAGCTTGAGAACAGACTGAGATCTGAATTGGTCCTTCTCCACCCCCCTCACCCCCCCACCCCCCCCCACCCCCCCGCTTCCCAAAGGGGGTTTCCTCCAGCAATTCTGCTTTCTCTGAGACCCAGATAATGTCTGGAGACCCTGCAGAGCAAACAAAGAGAGTGATTCCAGGGCTTGCTTGCAGCCAGAGCTTGGATGAAGACACTCAGGTGTCTTCTGAGAACTGTAGGAAAACACAGAAGATTAAGACTTTATTCCCGTTTACCCCAATCCGTCCAGGAGTCATTCATAAATGTGTTTATGCCGAAAAGAGTCCTTTGGTTGCAAGCAACAGAAATGCACTCTTGTTAATTTCAACATAAAAGGAATTGACTGGACTGAAGGGCAGCTCTCAGAGCTGAAGATGAAGCTGAGCGTTTGACCTTGGCAAGAAGGGGAGCCAGGGTGGGTCAGGAAGTAGGGACTGTCCTTGCCTGGAGCCATCCTTTCCGGGAGCTGCCCTCCGGAAAATTCAGCCTGGGTCCTCCAGTCACTTGATTCATGACTGGAATTAGAGAGAGGCTGAATGGACTGGGCATGTCATGGACCAAACTTGGGGCCAGATTGACAGTCCGGTCAGCCTCCCCAAGGGAAGTCCTGGTGTTCATCCCAGATGAAGGGCAAATGGAGGAGAGGCAAGCAAAATCATTATATGTCCCCTACATTCTGTGTTTATCCCTGGTTCTAGAGATTCTATGGAAAGCATTTCATGGCTGTCCACAGCGATGGGTCCTAGGGTCCTCTTCAGAACCAGCAGGAAAGTGAGGAAGGGACTCAGAGAACAGACACTGTCAGGTGAGGCAAGCACCATCTTGGAAGTAACAGTGGACAGTGTTGGGTAACACCGGGCAGGCAGGTAGAGCGCATTCTGGTAGGAGAGTGGCACCAGGTAATGCAAATCCACAGAAAGAAATCTGCGGGCAGACGTGTGTAGAGGCCGGTGGGGAGGTGGTGGGTTCATGGAGGGTTGGTTGCAAGAGTGAGGGGCTGGGCTTTAGCATCAAGATGCCCCTCTTTTCAGGAGAGAGGATCTGGCATTGCAAGCCTGGTCTTCTCCCCAAGAAGTTCTGTTCTGATAGGGTGAAGGCTGCTTTGCAGGACTAGCCCCAGGTAAGATTGCCAAATAGGGAGATGCATTTTCATTTGTAAAACCCTTTCCCTTTACTTGGTGATGATCATCTCCATTAAAGTAGAGAGTAGAAGATACTCTTTTTGTTATGTCTTCTTTAAGCTGCCTTCACAACCCAGGCTCAGATGCTTCATTCATACTAGGGTATAAGTACATGAGAATAGCTTAGTGGGGATATTTGCATTTTTCACCAGGAGTGGGGAAGCCCAAGAGTTGAATCTCTAGCTGATGGAATCTCTTTAGTTACTGTGTGTGGGAGAGTAGGTAACAGGTGAATTTGTTTTGTGGGCGTAGGGTTCACCTGGAGGGTAAGCTATGGATTTTGATGCTCTTCCTTAAGAGAAGATGTGAGAAGGGAGAGCAGAAAGGGAAGAAGAGTTAAGGACAATTCACCTTCACTGTATATAAAGTGTAATGACCTCCAGCTGTTAGACATTGTCTGTCATCACCTTGAAGGATATAAATATAATCCTCCTTTTGATGATCTCAATTGCTGTAGTCCTGGTGTAATTCCACAGTGCTCTTAGCTAAAATCAATGGTGTGTTGGAGCTGGCTTCTGATGGCTTACTTGCAAGGGTGACCCCGGGCATCTCCTTCCAAGCTGGAGTTCAGTGACATCACATTGGTAGCTGAAAATTGGACATGGTGGGAGTATTTACACCGTGGAAATTGGAAATGCTTTAAAGCAGGAATTTTTTTCAGAGAGTTGGCTGTTAAACGTTTATCTGCATATAACTGGATATAATTCATTTTGAAGTATTGCTTTTACATACCTCACGCTCTCCCTCCTATCGAGGGTAACATTTTAAAAAGTAATACTGATAAGCATATAAACGTATAGTTAAGCTTACAAAGCATCTTTGTATTCAACCTTTGCTATTAACCTTTTTTACCTTAAAAAAAAAGAGAAAATGCTGTTTTCTGATTGCAGTAGGAATACATCCTGAAATGACTGTGGATTAGACAAGTCGAGAGTATTAGCCGAGACCCTTTTAACGTGCTGTTGTGGTCTAGCTTTTTCTCACCTCCTCCTCTCTTCTGGTCTCTGTCAACTGGAAAGAATTCCAAGTGTCAGCCACCTGTTTAATCTAATGAGTTCAGGACAGCATATGCTTTGTTCATGGATTTTGGCCTCTTGACACAGGTTAGTGGAGACACATTATCTCTGGGTCGGAAGAAGCCTACTGTAATTGCAAGCACGTTTTCAGCAGAGGAAGATTTTGCATATTAAAAAAAGTGTTTGGAACAGGGAGTATGTAGGATATGAGTTACTCTGTGGCAAAGTGCACTCTTCAAAGAAAGGTCTACTAGCTTTTGTATTTGAATCAGAGAGAAACAATGTCATAGATAATCACAGCATATATATGGAGTGATGTTTACCACTTAGTAGCTGTTATAACTTGGTTTCATTATCATAATGACTATTATGCATATGCTTAAAATTCCCAACGCAATACTCAAGACTGAAAAAAGAGAATTCTTTAGAAAATGACATGTTCTAAAACATCTAAGTCATTTGATATCTCTGAGGTGAAGTAATGAAAAAAGTTTTGGAGAAATGGAATAACTACAGTGCCTTTGAACAGGTTCAATACAGAACTTACCAGTAACACAAAAAAGCTTGCAGTTATTTGAGGCACTCAAAGGCTTTGCAGAGAGAAGGCCCTAAATACTGAATCTGATGCAAAACAACTTAAGTGTTACTCTAAGAATAGTATATGCTTTGACTTAAATACAAAATAATGATATCCATTTAGACAGTGGATAAAAGATTCTAAATAGTAGGGCTAACTACCTCGAACTTGTAACTTTACAGGATTCAGTCAGCATTTATCGAGCATTTACTATGTACCACACACGGTGAGAGATCCTCAGGATGAACACATGATTATCATGGGAAAGCAACCACACGAGTAAATGGGAGAGAAAAAAAATCCAAACTCAGGAATGGAGGTGAAGAACTCAGTACTCAACTTCCCCAGTACACTAAAATTATACCCTAAGTTTTCCTGAGGACATTTCTAATGTTTTCCTAATACATTTCTAACTGCCGGCCCCTCCTTTTTATATAAAAGGCAAATGCTATAAGATTGTATACTTTTATTTCTTTAACTTTTTTTCCGATAAACGTAAATCATGCTCTTCGTGGAACAATGAGAACTTTTAGAGGAGTGTAAAGAAAATAAATCACTTGCAATCTCCCAAGTCTGAGATAATCACCTTTTAGCACATTTCCCCAGAATATTGTTTATATGTATGTGTAAATATGTCATAGATTTCAGGTTGGAATCATTTATATACACAATTTTATATTCTGCCTTTTCCCTTAAATTTCTCATGAGCATTTCTGCATGTCATTAAATTTTGTACAAAAACCTGTTTTTTTTAATTATTGGCTATTTCATCATATAGACATTGTAATTCACTTAGTATTTCTTCTGTTGTTAGACTTTGAGGTCGTTTCCATTTTTTTGCCATGGTAAGTTATAGAGAGCTTTGATGTAGATATTCATAGATACTCTTGTATAAAAATCCTGTGCACATTTCTGAATGTAATCATACTGTATCTTAGGAACAGAATTACTGAATCACAGAATTATGATAATTGTAATAGCTTTTGATAACTTATTTCCACACTGCATTCTCCAAGTGTTTCCTAGTTTATATTCCCATATGCAATGATGTGAATATTCTCAAAATGTACGTTTTAATCTTAATGTAATGGATACAAGTGAGCAAGTTGAGTTCTGAAAAAAATATTTTGTAATGATTTGTAATTTTTACAGAGGTGAGATAAATATCATCCTTGCTTTTCCCGTTGCCTGATTTGCTCTCCCTCAGGTCACTGCATTACATTCAGCTCTCTCTTTACACACCAACCCCTACGAGAGACCATTCTGGAACCCTCTGACCACTTCTCTCCCCATTTTATTTTCTTCTTACTAGCATTACTTGGTTTTAAATATTTATTACTTACCTCTTGTCTCTGCGCTACTGCACGTAAGCTCCATGAGGCTAGGGAGCTCATCGGGTTCCCTAGCACAGAGCGTTCAGTCAGCAGACGTTAAATGGATGCCCTGAAATACTTGAAGAATTTGATTGCTTTTATGTTGTTGTTTTTTATTCCTTCAGAAAACCCGAGTGTAATGTTACATAGCAAGCAACTGTCAGCTGTTTAGTCTGTCCTATTAGTAACACAGAGATGGCTGGCTCCAGCCTTTACCCCGTAAATTAGGACAACCGCACAGTTGCATAGAGAAGCATAATGCACTTGCTTGGCATCAGCAAGATACGGATAAAAATGTATGGTTATTTGACTTCCCAGTTTTGATATTTGGGATTCTGAATTAAACTAGGATAGCATTATTTATTTTATGTAGTGAGCCATCTGTGTTTACAGTGTTTTTCCAAATCAGGTTTTTTGGGCTATTTTATTATTTATTACAGATTTTTCTTGGCAGTCCAAGCTGTGTACTAGTCTGCACTTGGGACTTGTTTAGTCACCACTTCTTGTAATAATGTCTTAAAATTAGCAGGTGAAAATAATTCACACTCCTGGTGGGATAATTGGGCACCTGAACCCTGGTTGTCATTTACTCACTGAAGTTTTTGTAGGAGGCATGGAGAGGAAACAGGATGTGGAGGTTCAGATTGAGGTGGCAACAGGAAAAGGGTTAAAAGCCCCATGGCCAAGGTTTTACGTGACTGTGTGTTGTAGAAACGACACTGCATGTGCCGTGATGACATACAGCCACAGTTTACTGGCTCCCCTGGTTTCCGGGCTCTTAGGCACTTTACATGGATTTAACGTAATCCTCCAAAGTGGGCGTTGTCAGTGTCATCATCAAGATCCTGGTTCTGCCAGTGAGGCATGGGGAGCTGAAGTAACCCACACAAGGTGAGACAGCTACGAAGCTAAAGAACTGGGATCCAAGCCCTGGCAGACTGGTTCCAGGGCCTGACCTCCTAACTGCTGTGCTACCCTCTTCCCTGGTGCAAGGCTCATCAGAGGTCAGACTACTTCTCAGGAAGGCCCATGCGGTAATTCTAAGTGCATGATGCTGTCTAGACTACAAAGACCCTGTCACACACAGCATCTCCTCTGGTTCAGACAGGTGCCCTCACGATAGATATCATGACGTCCTTCATTGCGAAACTGAGGCCCATGGAAGATGTAACTTGCTCAAGACCACACAGCTAGTAACTCTTGAAGCCACTATTTGAATTCCTTATTATTATTTTTAAGCTTCCATGTTCTATGTGCTTCCATGGCCCTCCATGGCCTCGGGTAATAGTAAGTAACGTTCTCATCTACTCAGCCTACTCAGACCACTATTGGGATATTCCTCCCGTTCCGTTCCCTGCATTTGTAAGGGTATGTGTTATCCCAGAGAAGATTTGGTGTGATGTAGGGAGAAACTTCTGATTTTATTGCAAACATCTATTGAGGAAGACTGGATATCCTGTTCCCAGAGGAGACACACAGCTCGGGTGATTTTTATACCATGTGTTCACAGGAGGGACAGTGGTCACGCAGGGACCTGCCACTTCTGTGACTAAGCTGGCTTGAGGGAAGGGTGTCCCTATTCTTTTTAAAAAAATTTTTTTAAAATAAATAAATAAATAAATAAATTTATTTATTTATTTATTTATTTATTTATTTATGGCTGTGTTGGTTCTTCCTTGCTGTGCGCGGGGTTTCTCTAGTTGCGGCGAGCGGGGGCCACTCTTTGTTTTGGTGCGCGGGCTTCTCACTGTAGTGGCTTCTCTTGTTGCGGAGCATGGGCTCTAGGCACGCAGGCTTCAGTAGTTGCGGCACGTGGGCTCAGTAGTTGTGGCTTGAGGAGTCTAGAGCGCAGGCTCAGTAGTTGTGGTGCACAGACTTAGTTGCTCTGCGACATCTTCCTGGACCGAGGCTTGAACCCGTGTCCCCTGCATTGGCAGGCGGATTCTTAACCACTGTACTACCCGGGAAGCTGAAAAGTGAGTTTTTATAGTCATATTTCTTCATATTTTTTGCTCCTTCTTCTTCAGCTGTGCTCCCTTTCTCGCCCTTCTCTGGTAACTTTCTTCTTCTTTCCCATCCTACCGGGGCTTGAACCCGTGTCCCCTGCATTGGCAGGCGGATTCTTAACCACTGTACTACCCGGGAAGCTGAAAAGTGAGTTTTTATAGTCATATTTCTTCATATTTTTTGCTCCTTCTTCTTCAGCTGTGCTCCCTTTCTCGCCCTTCTCTGGTAACTTTCTTCTTCTTTCCCATCCTGATGTACTGACATGACACCTCAGTGTGGGGAAGGTTGGCCAGGCCTCCGGAGTCTATAGATTTCAATGGGCAGGCCATCAAAAATCAATATTCCAGAGGGAGCTGAGTAGTAAAGAGGAGACCAGCTTGCAGAAATGCAGAATTTTATATTATTTTCTAATTTACATAAAAAGAAAAATTTAAATGTCCCAGGAGAATGCCATCATGTTTTTCCTTTTTGATTTTGTTTCTTTTCTTGGAGGACCATTCATATAACTTGTATCTCTATGCTTCATTTTTCTCAGTATGAAGGGTGCAATATTGCTAATGGATCAGGAGATCAACAACATAGTTCCCTGCGTCCGTGTCAGGTGGGGTTGCTTAACTTAAAAGACCCTGAAGTATATGCAAAGGAAATAAAATTGGTATCTCGAAGTGATATCTGTACTCCCATGCTCATTGCAACATTATTCACAATAGCCAAGTTATGGAAGACACATAAGTGTAGATGGATGAATGGGTAAACAAAATGTGGTTATCTGTCTATCTGTCTATTGATATCTATCTATTGATATCTATCTATCTATCTATCTCTATAATGGAATATTACTCAGCCATAAAAAAGAAGGAGATTCTGCCATTTGTGACAACATGAATGGACCAGGAGGGCATTATGCATTATGTTAAGTTAAATAAGCCAGACAGAGGAAGACAAATACTATATGTAGAGTCTAAAAAAGTTGAACTCAGAAACAGTAGAATGGTGGTTACCAGGGGCTGAGAGGTGGGGGAAATGGGCAGATGTTGGTCAAAGGGTACAAACTTTCAGTTATAAAGGTGAATAAGTTCTGGAGATCTAGTGTACAGCATGGTGACTATAGTTAACAATATTGTATACTTGAAATTTGCTAAGGGAGTAGATCTTAAGTGTTTTCATCACACATGTACCAAAAAAGGTGATAGATGTGTTAATTAACGTGATTGTGGTAATCATTTCACAGTGTATACGTGTGTCAAATCATTGCATCATACACTTTAATATATATGATTTTGTCAATTATACCTCAATAAAAGTAGAAAAAAAGAAAAGCCTTGAGGATCACAGGTTTGGGGCCTGGTATTAATTTGTTGGGTGATTAAGTTTGTGTGTGTGTATGTGTGGGGTGTGTGTGTGTGTGTGTGTGTGTGTGTGTGTGTGTGAGTGAGAGAGAGAGAGAGAGAGAGAGAGAGAGAGAAGAGATAACATTCTCCTAGATTCCCAGTGTAACGTGAAAATATTGCTTTTTCACATCTGTATATGCAATTGTACTTCTTGGAGGCTTTTTTTCTGCCATTACCCTCCCTCTGTCACATGTTCCTCAAAATCTTTCATGTCTGATTTCATGTTCTTCTCCAGCCTTAAGTCACAGTGTCACTGGATCTGCTGTAACATCCTTGTGGAAAACCCACCTAACTCTCCAGCCTCATTGCATCCCTGTCCCTTCAGCTGCATCTACCTTCACATCTGCCCTGTTTCAGCCATTCTCACCCCTGACCATGTCCCATACCGTTGACTTCTGGAATCTCCAAGTCCAATGTCCCATGTGTACCATTGCCGTGCATTCTCCAGCTCCTCACTCACTCGTTCCCACCACCCCTCTGTCAACTTTGCCCAGATCTCCAGGGCTTTTAAGGTTTCGTTTTCTCCCGCCCAGCCGCCCAGTCCCTCCCAGACCCCAGACAGCTCTTTCCTATCATCCTTTCCCGTCTGCCAGTTAGAATCCCCTGATCCATGACTTGACCCAGCCTCTTGCCAATGCTCTCAGCATCCTTACCCCTTTGGACATTCTGCTGCACCAGCTCAGCAAACCACAACCCACATCTGTCCAGGTGTTGACCTTCTTTGTTCCAAATCCAGGCTGATGAGCTCTGCTAGGGGAAGTCACCCATCCTGGAGAAGGGTGCCACTGGGTATTCCTGGCCTCCAACCTCTCCTGGGTCCTCAGCCTGTCCAGCAAGCCTTCCATGGCCCCAGTGACCTGTCCGTGCCATCCAGTTCCTGGCGTAGCCTCAATTCCATTGTGCACACATTGCTCTGAGACAATTACCACCTCACACGCTGAGAGCCTGTTGTGATGTCTTTCTCTTTCTCTTCCTATTGACTCTGATGGAAAAGAAGTACAGTAAAAATAAACTGATTTGAAATTTTTCTTGATTCCAGAAACTATCATAGATATTTGAAATTGCCTTGAACCTTCCCACTCATTGTACAGCAGGAGCAGAGGAAAAGGTGTTTCTACTGAAGGCTTTTTTGTGGGACAGGCTGAGCTACTTTCTCTTGTATCAGCTGATGGTAATGTTTTGCTCCCTGTTCACCTGTCTTTAAATAATTTGGCACAATTCTATATTAATCCCTCAACAAAGCTATGATTCCATGAGTGGGAAGTATCACATTGTAGTGTAATCTTGAAACATGAAGATCAGAGCTTAGAGCCGAGGAGACAAAGACCTGCCACAATAGAATCAAAGTTGAGTTGACCTTACTTCGTGAAAGCACCCCTGGGTTGATATTAGCCTTTTATAGTTTTTTTAGTCTTGTAACCTTTTAAAATAGCCTCTGCAGAGGAGTGGGGGGAGAAGGATAAATTAGGAGTTTAGGATTAAAATATACACACTACTATATATAAAATAGATAACCAACAGGACCTACTGTATAGCACAGGGAACTCTACTCAATATCTTGTAATAACCTATAATGGAAAGGAATCTGAAAAAGAATGGATATATGTAGATATGTATAACTGAATCACTTTGCTGTACATCTGAAACTAACACAACATTGTAAATCAACTATATTTCAACAAAAATAAAAAAATAAAATAGCCTCTGCATGGCGCTCACAGTGCTGTAGTGTAAGAGGCACATTGGAAGAGGGCCCAGTGAAAAGAAATCGGGGCTGGCGCGGGGGGAGGTGGGGGGGGCTGGTTCTGCTGATGCAGTTTCTTCAAGGACTCTTTCATAAATATCTGTTGGTAACTAAGGTCCAAGTTCAAATGGAGGCTGACCCTTGGAGGAGGAAGCCAGAGTTTGCGGTCCCCGTTACTTAACTGGTGAAAATATGCAAGTTCTGTGAACTCTTGATTCCAGCATGGAGCTACTGTCAGAGGCCTGCTCCTGAGTTGTGGGGGGTTTGAGCCCTGGTCTTCATTTCCTGGCTCCATCCTTTGGTGGCCAACTGCTTGGGTTTTGTATGTACTGAGCCTGAAGTCCCGGCCTCATTAGAGCTTTGCTCTTAGCCTCTTTCAGGATGTAAAGATAAAGCGTCAAAAGCTTATTTTTAGTTTTATAATGTATTTAGAAATTGCCTTCAGTGTTCTTATTCTTTATTGAATGTCCTTGAGTTTTCAGAGAAGACATTTCAATGTGTAAAAAACTGTCAGAGGGAAAACAGCCTAAGATAATTTGTATTCTAGTAAGAAACGCTGTTTTCTCATTTCCAAAAGCTGCTTTTCCGTAGATTTGTCTTGTTTCTCCGTGCTTTTCTTGGAGACTTCATGGTATGGTCATAGAGGTCCCTAAATTCCGTGTGTATTAGTCCTAATTGGAGAGCATGGTGGGTGAATAAAGCTTGGCCCACTTCTGGTGGCTGCCATTCAGGAGGCTGGGATGGGGCCCAGGTGTCCACATGTCACGGGGATTCCCTAGATGGCTCTGCTGCAGGTGGATCACGTGGTCACAGACACTGAGAAACTCTCCAGAATCCAGCCCTGGAGCAGAAGCCTGGACACCTGGCCCTGAGGCTTTGGGTTCTTTGGATTAGTGACTTCACTGCTTTGGAATTTCTTAATCTATGAAATGGGTTGAGTGAGATTATTTCACCAACACAGTTTTCTAGATAATCTCTGATAGTTTGTTCCAAAGAAATGACTGTCTGACTTAGTAGTGAAAGGATATAATTCTTATTAGTATTTTTGTTTTATTTTAGACTTTTGGCCACAGGTTTAGCAGGTCCTGGGAGATAAGTAAGTACTGCATTTGATCAATTTATTTAAATACTTAGAAAATATCTCTGCATATTTTGATTGAAGTTAAATTCATATCACATGGGAAGATACACATTTTTAAGCCTCTCTTTCTTTCCTTCTACTCACGCAGATTGCATATTACAAGGTGCAGATTGAAAAAGAGAGTTGAAATGTTTTCCGTATGGATAGCCAATTGTCCCACACTATTTTGTTGAAAAGAGTGTTCTTTTTCCATTAAATTACCTTGGTGCCTTTGCCAGAAATCAGTTGACCATTTGTTTGTGTCTACTTCTGGACTCTGTTCCATTGATCTATTTGTCTGTCTTTAGCCAGTACTACACTGCCTTGCTTACTGTAGGTAATCTGTACTATCTGGTAGTTTTGAGATCAGATAGTGTAAATCCTGTAACTTCATTCTTTTTCAAAAATCAGTTGGTTCTTTTAGTCCTTTATATATTTCCTTATAAATTTTAGAATCAGTTTTTTTCAATAGCTGTAAAAAGCCTGCTAGGATTGTAACTAGGATTGTTTGGAATCTATAGCTCCACTGAAAAGAATTGGTATGTAAACCGCTGCAATCCGCCCCCCCCATCATGTTAGCTTTTGGTTTTAAGGGATTTCTCATAATTTAAGGAGCAGAAATTCCGATTAGCAAATGTATACTCTGAATAGAAAATAGATAATGAGTTCAAATTTTCACTAGTAGGCTCCATGTGGCATCTATCATTGTAAATCAACTATATTTCAACAAAAATAAAAAAATAAAATAGCCTCTGCATGGCGCTCACAGTGCTGTAGTGTAAGAGGCACATTGGAAGAGGGCCCAGTGAAAAGAAATCGGGGCTGGCGCGGGGGGAGGTGGGGGGGGCTGGTTCTGCTGATGCAGTTTCTTCAAGGACTCTTTCATAAATATCTGTTGGTAACTAAGGTCCAAGTTCAAATGGAGGCTGACCCTTGGAGGAGGAAGCCAGAGTTTGCGGTCCCCGTTACTTAACTGGTGAAAATATGCAAGTTCTGTGAACTCTTGATTCCAGCATGGAGCTACTGTCAGAGGCCTGCTCCTGAGTTGTGGGGGGTTTGAGCCCTGGTCTTCATTTCCTGGCTCCATCCTTTGGTGGCCAACTGCTTGGGTTTTGTATGTACTGAGCCTGAAGTCCCGGCCTCATTAGAGCTTTGCTCTTAGCCTCTTTCAGGATGTAAAGATAAAGCGTCAAAAGCTTATTTTTAGTTTTATAATGTATTTAGAAATTGCCTTCAGTGTTCTTATTCTTTATTGAATGTCCTTGAGTTTTCAGAGAAGACATTTCAATGTGTAAAAAACTGTCAGAGGGAAAACAGCCTAAGATAATTTGTATTCTAGTAAGAAACGCTGTTTTCTCATTTCCAAAAGCTGCTTTTCCGTAGATTTGTCTTGTTTCTCCGTGCTTTTCTTGGAGACTTCATGGTATGGTCATAGAGGTCCCTAAATTCCGTGTGTATTAGTCCTAATTGGAGAGCATGGTGGGTGAATAAAGCTTGGCCCACTTCTGGTGGCTGCCATTCAGGAGGCTGGGATGGGGCCCAGGTGTCCACATGTCACGGGGATTCCCTAGATGGCTCTGCTGCAGGTGGATCACGTGGTCACAGACACTGAGAAACTCTCCAGAATCCAGCCCTGGAGCAGAAGCCTGGACACCTGGCCCTGAGGCTTTGGGTTCTTTGGATTAGTGACTTCACTGCTTTGGAATTTCTTAATCTATGAAATGGGTTGAGTGAGATTATTTCACCAACACAGTTTTCTAGATAATCTCTGATAGTTTGTTCCAAAGAAATGACTGTCTGACTTAGTAGTGAAAGGATATAATTCTTATTAGTATTTTTGTTTTATTTTAGACTTTTGGCCACAGGTTTAGCAGGTCCTGGGAGATAAGTAAGTACTGCATTTGATCAATTTATTTAAATACTTAGAAAATATCTCTGCATATTTTGATTGAAGTTAAATTCATATCACATGGGAAGATACACATTTTTAAGCCTCTCTTTCTTTCCTTCTACTCACGCAGATTGCATATTACAAGGTGCAGATTGAAAAAGAGAGTTGAAATGTTTTCCGTATGGATAGCCAATTGTCCCACACTATTTTGTTGAAAAGAGTGTTCTTTTTCCATTAAATTACCTTGGTGCCTTTGCCAGAAATCAGTTGACCATTTGTTTGTGTCTACTTCTGGACTCTGTTCCATTGATCTATTTGTCTGTCTTTAGCCAGTACTACACTGCCTTGCTTACTGTAGGTAATCTGTACTATCTGGTAGTTTTGAGATCAGATAGTGTAAATCCTGTAACTTCATTCTTTTTCAAAAATCAGTTGGTTCTTTTAGTCCTTTATATATTTCCTTATAAATTTTAGAATCAGTTTTTTTCAATAGCTGTAAAAAGCCTGCTAGGATTGTAACTAGGATTGTTTGGAATCTATAGCTCCACTGAAAAGAATTGGTATGTAAACCGCTGCAATCCGCCCCCCCCATCATGTTAGCTTTTGGTTTTAAGGGATTTCTCATAATTTAAGGAGCAGAAATTCCGATTAGCAAATGTATACTCTGAATAGAAAATAGATAATGAGTTCAAATTTTCACTAGTAGGCTCCATGTGGCATCTATCCAAGCTATTAACATGGTAATAAGAATGTTAAATGATTTTCTTAAAGCAACTTAGTAATTTTTGAAAGAAACTAACTGAAGTAAAATGTACAAATTAAAAATTATGGTATTTTCATGTTAACCAGAAGCCAAATGCCTTCATGTCCATTTAAAATAATTAAGAGGATAGTATAGGATTGGCCAAAAAGTTCGTTCGGGTTTTTCCATAATGTCTTACTAACAGTATTAGAGCTCTGCTTTTCCTCTTAAGAGCAGTGGTAAATATTAACAACCGGCTCTACAGAAAAAAAAAGAGCCCTGATTTGTAGCATTTGCCAGTTTCTGTGGTGTAAATACTTCCACTACAGCTGATTTCAGGCTACCAAGGTGAAGTCTCTCAACACAGATGCATACTAGCACTCCATTTATAGAATTTCCATCATGCAGATACAATAGATGTAAGTAACTTCGAGAGCGTAGATGACAATAAATGTAAAATAATTAGGAAGAGATGGGTTTGAGTATTTATTGCCTTTGCTTTTAATATAATTTACTTAATTGTAAGTTTGTTTAATTTTTAGTAATGGCTGTATTTAACAACTGGCTCACAAAGTTCTTAAAAATTTCATAATTAGCAAATTGGAATAAGCCACTGTGGGCCAAGAGTAAACAGTAAAGCATTCTTCATATCAAACTGAACTAATAGTTAATGAGTTAATGTCAAATAAAGCAAAATACAAGGAGGCTTGTTATGTTTTGTGAATTTAAATCCTTGATTCAACAATTCTAAACTGATGGGGTTGAGTAGACATTATCTTTTTATAAATTAAGTCTTTGGTGCAACTGTGTGTGTGTGTGTGTGTGTGTGTGTGTGTGTGTGTGTGTCTGTTTTGAGGGGGTGGGAGTGGGTCAGGGAAGATCAGCTGGAACTTTTCCTTAATTCAGGTGGGATGCGTGAGGTAACAGATTGAACCAAACATGTAATGGCTCCTCACAGAAATTTATTTCTCACTCATGCAGTAATGGTAGTCCAGGCCAGTTCCAGGTGATGATGGTTGATTTTGTTCCTTTTTTGGAAGGTGTCTGCTCCACTCAGTCATTCAGGGACCAGGCTAAAGACAGCTCTGCAACTTTATGCAAGGTCACACAGAGGTTTCATGCTGGTCATTGGAAAGAGACTGAGCCTGGAGGCACAGTAGGTGGGGGGTGGTTTGTATGGCCAGGCCTGGAAGTGGTTCTAGCACCTCCTTCTTCCATTTCATTGGCTACACCACAGTCACGTGACCACACTCAGCTGCTAGAGTGGCTGGGAAGTGTAGTCCATTGGTGTACCAGGGAGAGGAGCAAGGCAGATTTGGGGGAACAGTTCGCAGTTCCTTTCATGTCATTGCTTCATACTTTTTAGCTGTTCTGATGCAGCATGATTTGGGGAGTGTTGGCCTAGAGGTCAGAGGACTTGAGTTTAGGTAAGTTTAATCAATAACTCTTCTTGAGCAAGCCCAGTCCTCTCTCTGAGCCTCAGTTTCTTCCTCTGTAAAATTCAAGGCTTGAACTAGGTCCTCCCTAGTTCTGTGACTCTGCTAATTCATTCCCTACTCAGCATTCCCTGTTCTTTCCTTTCTGGTCTCCTGGGGGTGGCTTTTGCTTATCTGTTGGTACTGATGTGAACCTTTTTCTGCAGTGGAAACGTGTCTTTCCTATGACTTGGCAGCTCTGTCCACCTGCCTGGCTTGGGACCAGGGCCGTGGAGCCCAGGGCACTCCTGACTCTGGGGTTCTGACTGCACCTGTTCTGTCTGGGGAGAACCGTGCGTGGTGCAGGTCTGAGGTTTGTCAGGAAGCTGTTCTCATTTTGTTTCACTCAGGAAAATGCCAAGTTCAATACGCAGGTGCAGACATTTTGCCCCAGCAAACATCTTGGAGGAATTATAGTTGCCACGGAGGAACGCAGCCTCTGGAGTCAGATTGCCTGGGTTCAAATGCCTGCTCTGCTTTTCTGAATTGTGTAACTGAGGCCACATTACTTAGCCTTTCTGTGCCTTGGTTTCCTCCTCTGTAAATGTTAAGATAAAATTTAAAAAATAAGATAAATATATAATTTAAAACATTTTTATATAAAATAACCCTCAGAGTGTTTCTTGAGGAAGAGGGAAACTGATACATGTAAATGCTATAAAAAGTATTGTTTTTGGTGGTGGTGTTATTAATATCATTATTATTGCACAGAGGATTTAAGGAAATGGTGTTCTTATGGGCATTGTGAACAGGAAATAAAAAAGCGTCAAGATCTGGTGATTTTAAAATTGTCAGTTGGTTCAATAGGTTGTGCAGTGCAGCCTGTTCACCGAAAATAGAAAACTGCTCCCCAGTTACGCCATGGGTGCTCTTCCCCTTCTTTTCCTACTGCCTTTACCCTCTTCCTCCCCCGCTCCTTCAATCCCTTTTCCTCCATGAGAAGTAAAGACAGTGGGACTTAGGATGGCACTAAAGTGCCAGACTGAGTGCTGCAGACATTTAAATCAGTTGAGCATCTTTCAGCATGTCTAGCCCTCTTCCCACTTCTATACTCTTTGCAGACATTGCTAATCAATGTGGGAATTTCTTCCTGCTGAACCTCAGGGCCTCCAAAGGAAGAGGTTATAGTCAAAACACTTAACATGTGGTGTTGTTTGACCAAGCAGAGCCAACCCTAGCCAGAGGGCTGGAGGTCCCCTGTGGCACCAGGCATTAACCCCTTAGTTGCTGGGCTTGTTGGGAGATCAAGGGGTTTGTAGGGAAAAAGTGAGGGCGTCCAAGGCAGTGAGAGTCAGGGAGAGGGAAGACATGGGGGTGCTCAGAGCAGCACGGAACAACGGAAGTATTTCACTATGTCAGTAATTGGTATAGCTGTCCTCGTACAGAATACTAACCTTGCACAGAATCATTTTCAACACCTCCACTGCCACAGACCACACTGCAACTTGAGATGAAACGCAGCTGACAATCAAGCATTATAAGATGTGGTTCAAAGAAGCGGGTCACTGCTGTTCTTGAAAGTTATGGAGAAGACTTTGTGGAGAGGATGGATTTGGGCTGGGCCCTGAAGGGTCCATTGGCAGAAGGGAAAAAGGGCATTTCAGGTGAGGGAAAAGGATGAACAGACAGGCCACTGTGAGCCTGACAAGGGAGGCAGGCCCCTCTTCCTGGCTTCCTGGAAGATGCTGTGCCAGGTTGCCATGGTGACAACAGACTCCTCTGGGCCAGCAGCCTTGTGAAGCCACCAGAGCAGAAAAGATGGGCAATTCCCCAGTTCCCATTTCTGCCCGGACTGAAATGGCAGTAAATGCCAATCTGGTTTCCTTCAGAAAAAGTGATTTCTCTTTGAGTCTTACATCATCAGTTCCAAAGAGAAAATAATTCACCAAAAACAAATGTAAATATATCATTATAAAATGCACTCCTTTTCTGTTTTTCTCTTCTTTGGGTAGATGTGTCTAGTGTTCACAAGTAAAATCATACTACTTTCAAAATTAGCCCGGAGACAACCTAACTGCTTGAGAAAAATCATTTCTCCAAATTTATTAAGTTAGAAATACTGCAGGGGTGAAGGGAGAGTACGGTGAATTTTATACTGGGAGTGAGAAGGCTTGAGAAGGCATCCTCGGTTCTGCCTCCTCTTAGTGTATAACAGGAGATTTTACCTCCTGCCAATTAATTTCCTCCTTAAAAAGTGAGTTAACATCATCATTTCGGAGAAAGTTTGGCAGAAAAAAAAAAAAGGAAGGAAGGTAGGAAGGAAGGAAGGATGGAAGGAAGGAAGGAAGGAAGGAAAAATCCGTTGTCTCGAACACAGCTGTAGAATGTTTTGCTTGTTTTCCCTTCGTAGTTGTTTAAAATTTTTAAGCAAGCTTGTAATCATAGTCTACTTTTGATTTTGTGTCCTGCCTCCTCACTTCACCCGCTGTTGTTTACATTTTTCCCAGGCTGTGTATGTGTGGCATTGTCACTTGGTTGAGGGCAAAGCCACAGCATGGATGCTGAGTGATGGACTTCATAATTTACTCATTAAGCTCAGCATCTTCATGGCATTTTCACTGGGATAGACATTCGGGTGTCTTGTATTTTAAGGCAACTGCTAATGTGCTTAGCCTCAGGCCCTCTGCGTGAATGCGATACTGTCCCCAGCCTCCTGTGACCTGAGTCAAGTTTCTCAACAGCAGGGGTCCAGGGGACAGAGTAGCCTTGCCCAGAGAGGGTGCTGTACTCATGGATGGAGCCGGCCTCTCTTGGATGTGTTCTTTGACCCAGAGGGGCCAGAAACTAGGGTGGCGTGGGCCCTGCTGTCCTCTCTGCCCTGGCCCTGGGGAGACAGCCATCGAATGGTGGGCTGCTGGGTAGGCATGCTTCCCCAGGCTTGGCGGGAGCCTTCCTATTTCTGCACCAGCCTGCACGAGCTTAGATTTCCTGTGTGTCCTTGTTTCAGCCTTAATATTTGGGGTTGATTTTCAGTGTCCTAAATTTTTAAATCATTGTTTTTATTACTTTAGATTCACTTCAGCTTCTCGAAGAAGTTTTATTCCTTTATCTGTTTAGTCCTTAAGAAATCTTTTATTTCTGTATTACAAAAGTGGGATCGTACCATGACAAGAAGTTCAGCAAAAAAGAGAAAAATACCCATAATCTAAATATAACTCATATTGTTTGTTTATTCCCTGTTAACCTTCAACCTGTTTAACCAAGTCATAAGCATGGTATATGAATAAATTTATATCTTGCTTCTTCACTTAACCTGCCTTTGTTCATATTTTTCCATGTCGTTTGAGAGTTAATGACTTTTCATGGTTGCAGTATTCTATGTGGTGATCGTACCATCATTGGTTTAACAATTGTTCTTGTGTCACACATTCAGTTTTCTCCAAATTTGCTATTAAAACATTTTTTTTGATGTTCGACATTGAACTTATAACTTTTCCCATATTAAATTAAAGCTGTTTTATGCCACTTGTTTACTTGTGGCCTGATGGGTTTCCCAAAAGATTTTACCGATTTGCAATGGCATAGATAGACAGTGTTGGGAACTGCCATTTCATTGAACACTTGCTGACATTTGATATACTACTCCTAATTATTAATTTATTTGCTTTTGCTAATTAAGTAGGGAAAGAGGCTATCTTGTTTTAATTTGCATTTTTAATTACTGGTAGGATTGAACTTTCTCCCAAGGTTGTTCATTTTGTCAAGCTTTTACTTTGTGAATTATCTTTTCAGATTCTTTGAATATTTGGGCCTAATGTTTTTCTTACGGTTTTAGGTAAGAAACATGTTAGCACTTCGCTGCGAATACTGGTTTGTTTCCCATTTAGCATCCTTTCTGGACTGATATTTCTGTTTCAGTGATCTGGACTTCCTGTATTAACACCACGATTTAAGTGGTGCTGCTTTGTAATTCTTTTAGAACCTTCTATATATATGTTCTGTCCTCCTCACTTTTTATATGAAAATTATAATCGTTCAGTGAGTTGCCCCTACCCCACATCCCAAAAAATTCTGCTTGAGTTTTGATTGTACGTGAGTGAAATATGCATATTAATTTTGGAAGAACAGACATCTGTTAGTCCTTTATCAAGGAGATGAGTCTTGGTACATGTTTGTGGAATTGAGTTCTTCAGATGCTTCATTCCAGTCTCAGTTCCAGATTTGCTTTGTGAGCTGCTGGATGTTTAGTATGCAAGTGCTGTATTATAGTTAGTGTTTATTTAGCTTTAGAATGTCTGTGTCAGAATCTCCTACTCAATGTTTTGTAAAATGTTGATAGAAAACATGAGTAACTTTGAATTTGCACAGCCTTCTGTAGGAGCTCTTCTTCCAGAACTCCTTGGAGGTTGGAATGCTTTCTTTAATATTTCATTGGTATTGAAATGATGCAGTGTTTGACTTTTCATCCTTATCTGCTAAAATCACTATTTTGTGTTCAATGTGGCACTGCCTTTGGTGCTAGCATTTTAATCAGAGGGATATACTTAATCATAGCTATATTTTGACAGAGTAATTTATTTTAGCTTCAAAATGTTCTACAGTGCTTATATTAGTAGGGTTAGGGAAAATACTGGCAGAAATATTTTATTGCTTGATATAGAATCAATAATTATGACAATAATAAAAATAATCCTAGCTGACATCTGGTGTCTTTTGCCAGTTATTTTTCTTAGCTAATTTAATTCTAAAACAACCCTATGAGGTAGATGCTGTTATTATTCCCATTTTGCAGATGAGGAAACCGAGTCACTGAGCGATTAAGCGACTTCTGTTTTTCTTCTTTGCCTTTTCACTAAGATGTGGAAATGTAAGTCCCGGTAAGTCGCTGTGTGGGGAGCATTTTTGATCTCACAGGATTTAAGAGCTGGAAGCAATGTCCTCATATCATTTAGTTATGGTCTGCTCTTGTCATCTTACAGGTGAGAAAAATCAGAGTCCAGAAAGTTTCAGTAGTTATTTAATTTTTTTTTAGTCATGAAGACAAAAATGTTCAATATGCAGAAGTACACAAAGTAAGAATTCCCTCATTTTCCTTTCTTCTTATCTATTTCACTCACCAAGAAAGTCTCATTGGTAGTTTGAAGTGTCTTCTTCCAGACATCCTTCTTCTGTATTTAAATAGCATTTCTAAATTTCAGAGAGAGTTGTGGGACACAAGTAGGTAGAAGGCAGAGCTTATGACTTGAGGGAAGTGTGCCCCTGTTGGCTCCTGTTCCAGGCAAGCGCTGGGAGGGAGGAGATGGTCGGGGTGTTCCTGTCACCACCAGATACTGTCACTGGGAATAAACCCTGGTCATAAATTAGCTGGTCTTTTCCAGGCAAGCCAATAGCTTTCAATGATTTTTTCCCTGCAGGTATGAAAAGAAAGTGCTATCAATAAAAAGTGTTTCTCCTGTGATATATTGGCTTTCAATCTGTGTGCCACAAGTAAAGGAGACTCTTTTAAACATCTGGTCAGAAGATTTTACTTTCTGTGAGTCTGTAACACTTCTAGGGTCCCCTGGTATAGTTGGTGTTGACAGAATGAATAAATTCTGCTGGAGTTCAGTGTGCTTTTTAAGTGGTCGCCTGTTGAGAGAAGGTGCACAAACCTTGCCCCAATAAACTTTGGAAAATTATTAGGGATAATAGATTGTGCTCACAAATGAGATTGCTAAAACAGGCACAAATTCTGTAATCTCTTAACTTGAGACATAGTTTCTACAGCTATAATAACCTTACAATGTCATGTTTGATACTTTTTGGTCACCCTTTCTAAAAATGTCCAGGTCCATCACGAAGCAACAACAATAAACGTTGCTTTGAAGATGGATATATCAGAGATCAGGGCACCCACAGGTGTGATCGTAGAGACAATTCGAACGCCACCTGGCTGCATTTCTGGGTGCTCTCCCAGAATGTCCACCTCAAGAGTTTTCAAACACGAACGTCTTTTCCTTAGCTTTGCTGTGATACAGGGAAGGTGAATCAACCCTGTGTTGCTTTCCACAGGCATTTTGCTTTGTTTGCCATTTTCCAGGTCTTCTTATCTAGGAAGACTTTCAGTTTGGAAGGATGGAAAGCTCTCTGTCTCTCTGCTACGCTAGACTCCATGTATTGCTTGAGGGTCCTTTAAGGGCTGGCTCATCCAAACCCGTGCCCTGGTATTGCTAACTGGACTGACCCCAGTGGAGACCACAATTCCGAAAGCCCCCCTTAGCACTTCCGCCCAGTGAGGCCTTAGTATGGTGACTGCAGTGCCGTTGAGTCACCTTAGTAAGTCCTCCTCAGCTGAATGTAAATAAAGTCTTTGAAAGGCTAATAATAATGTGTAAAGGATCTTGTACCTTATGTAAGCATAATTATCTATGGTACATCTCAGGTGTTACCTACAAAGTTCTCCGTACTAGAATATTGGAAAGCTGTAAGCTTTAGTTAGGATAATAATCAGGACCTAACATTTATTGAGCCCTGACTATCACATATTACTCATTTAAGTATTGCATCGATTCTGTGAGCAGGGTTCTGTTAGTATCACACGCATCTTACAGCTTAGAAAATGGAGGCCCAGCGGCCCGGCTAGTGACTGGTAAAACTAGGACAGAAATCTAGAGAGTTTGGATTCAGAGTCCAGTCACCCAACTACCATGGAAAACCATGCAAAACCGTTTTCCATTTCTTTTCCCCCCTTCTGAGAGCAAAAAAGGGTGTAAGGGGAAGGAAGAGGAAAGGAAAGGGGGAAGAAGCAGGGTGAGGGATTGCTGGGATCTTTTAAAGACTGTTAAGATGATTTGAAAATAAGTCAGAGGGATCATGCCGCACGGGAGTGGGATGAGTCAGTGGTCAGACCCCGAGACAGGGGGAGGGGCTAGTCAAAGGGCAGTATCTTCTTCTAACTCTTAACCTACTATTAGAACCAGGCTCCCTCTGGCTGTGGAGGCCAAGATTAAGAGCTTTCCACCTGCATCTGGATGCTGCCTTGGCGAGTTGGGTCACAGTCAGGGCTTCTTGCATGAGTGTGGTGGCTCCTCTTTCTGGAGCTGACATGTTCAGAATGAATTAGTTTTAGGATCATATTGCACTGCAGTGCAGAGCTCCTGGGGCTCCTGCTACCTTGTCCCCCTAAATCAGAGCACCTCTGTTTTCTTTTCTGTTTTACATCTTTGGGTTCCAAATAAGGTATCTTTTGGACAAAACATCCAGCAGTTCAAAATCTGTTGAAAATTGCTTCTCTGTAAGACTTGTTACTATGGTACTCTCAGTATTTTGGGTATGTATTTTTGTGTAGCCAATTACTCCAAAATTTACTTGCTTAAAACTGCCAATTTATTTTGCTCAGGGTTTTGTGGGTTGGGAATTCACGAAGGGCTCTGCTGAGGAATTTGTCTCGGATCCGTGAGGTGTCACTTGGAGTCCCTGGGGCTGAGGATCCACTGCTAAGATGGCTTCTTTTCCACATAAGTCTGGTGCCTCGGTGCTCTCAGCTTGTTTCCCCTTCCCCCTCCACCTCCAACCTTGAGGTCTTGTGCTTTACAGTGTCTCCATGTGGTTTAGGCTTCTCATAGTATGGTGGTTTCTGGATAGTCTTCTTTTGAACATGGTGGTTGCCTTCCAAGAGGCAGGAAGCAGTAGCTACCTGACCACGTAAGAGCCTTCCTGGAATTGGTGTGACCTTACTTCCGCTCTATTGGTCAAAGCAACCATAGGCTCTCCCACATTCAAGAATGTAGAGATGGAATCTAAGAAAAAAAAAATGTCATGAAGGGACTAGGGGTAGGACGGGAATACAGCACAGACCTACTAGAGCATGGACTTGAGGATATGGGGAGGGGGAAGGGTAAGCTGTGACGAAGTGAGAGAGTGGCATGGACATATATACACTACCAAACGTAGGGTGGATAGCTAGTGGGAAGCAGCCACATGGCACAGGGAGATCAGCTAGGTGGTTTGTGACCACCTAGAGGGGTGGGATAGGGAGGGTGGAGGGAGGTAGATTCAAGAGGGAAGAGATATGGGAACATATGTATATGTATAACTGATTCACTTTGTTGTAAAGCAGAAACTAACACACCCTTGTAAAGCAATTATACTCCAATAAAGATGGTAAAAAAATTAAATAAATAGATAAATAAATAAATAAAGAGTAGAGTGGTCCGAAAAAGAAGAAAATAGTTTCTTACTTCAGAAAAGTTAC
>NC_041215.1:129713530-129724672 GCF_002837175.3 Physeter macrocephalus | reverse complement strand
GAAACTAACACACCATTGTAAAACAATTATACTCCAATAGAGATGTTAAAAAAAAAAAAAAAGAATGTAGAGAAAGACTCCATCTCCTGATGGGAAAGAGGAGAGGTCACATTGCAGAAGAGGGTGCTGGCTGGGAGCCATTGCTGCGCCATCTTGGAAGATACAGACTATCGTATCTCACGACCACCGCGTGCAGTTTCGGTGTCTAACCCCTGCCAGGTGCTGGTGTTTCTCCCTGCCACCTGCTTCTCTCCATTTCCCTTAGTTCTTTTGTTTCCTTTTCTGTGAGAGACTCTCTCTCCTTCCCTAGTAACACTGCTCACACCTTGCTGCTCATGTCGGCTCATTAATGGCTTCTGGGATGGTTCTCCTTCTCTTCTCACCACTTGTGTTCTTTCTGTTTGCGGCTTGTTTTCTTCATGTCCTGACTTTTCAGTAAACTAGCGCCATTTATAAAGCATCACGTGTTCATCAGCCCTCTTTCTTCCACAGGGCATTCTAATCAGTCATGGCTTTATTTATGTAATCTTGGTGTCTTTATTTCCTTCCATGGTGTTAATAGGTGGTAAATACATACCTGTTTATTTGCTTTAAATGTTTAAGAATTGCTTTCCTTTGGAATTAAGTAGAAGCCTAGAAGTTTGGGGGCATATATATTATCTCTATATATGTATATATATAGAGATATATTTGCAATAGGTAACTATATATATGTATATATGTATATTTGCAATAAGCACTCTCTAGGCACTTGTGCAGAAAAGAATTGAAAGAGTAGAAGCATTCATATGGATGCATCACCAGTTCCCTGTCTAAGTTTGGGATCAAGCCTTGTTTCTGGGGGCCAACTTGAAGGGCAAAATAAATCCAAGTTGAGGTACCTGAAAGATTTACTCTGCATACAAAAAGACATTCTGGTAAACTCATTGGGAAAGTGTGCTTTAGTGAAAAGCAAAAAGGCTTTGCCTGCTCTGGGATTTTGGGTGAGTTATTTAAACCCTCGTGACCTGTTTTTTAACCTGATTGATAATGGGGTCATCTCGAAGATCTGTGGTTCTATCAGCTCTAAAATCCTCTTATATTTTAAAAAGGTGACTTGAGTTGGGTAGGCTTTCTCTTATTCTCAAATGGACATTTCTACATGATCTCTTTTTTATTAGTGTGGAGAAAATGTATGTACTATATTCAAAGACAGTTTCAATTCTTGAACTACTCAGTGTTTACTTGGAGTAAAGAGACAGCTTGGAACAAGTCCAGACTTTATGATGAATCAGTTAAAATAGCTAATAACAACAAGTAGCTTTTTGTTGAATGTATGGATTTATTGATTTGCCTTCATACCTGGAAAGCTCGTATTGTTTCCCAAACAGGCAAATGTAGGAAAGGAAAATGCTTTCTCTTTTCTAGCTTCTATGTGCTCCTTCCCTATCATTAGGCTTTTACAATAAAAGGAACATTGATTCTCTGTAATTGCTTGATTCTCTCTAACTGCTTTGGTAATGTATTTGGATTTTTTAAAAGGTCTGAAGAAAAGGTCTTAAATAATGGCTGTACAAGCAAATAGGAGAAACTTTTAAAATTGTGCTTTGTCCAGCTCTCCTGTGCATATAATTTTAAAAACCCAGTCTATACGTATTTTGCTTAGCTCGCAAAATATATATTAGCTTCCGATCGGTTTTATGGAGTTGAATGTAATGGTTTGAATGATGTGTTTCTGCATCTCTCAGTATTTCCCTTTTAGCCCTTGGAGTAAACAGAAACTCCCGGTCATCAAAGTTACAGAGTGGATAGCTCTTCCAGCCTCCCCAAGCCTGTGAGCTTTTTATCTCCAGCAGTGTTTCAACTCTCTTGTTCTAGTCTAACCCGCTGGAATTCTTTTGCTGGTCTTCAGTGCTACTTTATGCATTCCCGCTTCCAAAGCTTACTTACCTTGTTTTACACGCTGGGGACAACGTCCCTGGCATACCCCGTAGGCTCTCCTCTGGATTCAAAGTCAGATTCATTTCCTCAATAATTTATGTTTCCTGCTGATAACGTATTTGAACGTAGAACCTGTAAGCTTTCTGAGCAGAGGCTCCGTGACGGTCCTAGAGTTTGAATCCTGCCTATGCAGAAAGTGGCCTTGGCCTCTGGCTCTGGAGCCCTTCCTCTCCCTCCATGTCCTGTGTCTTCCTTTGACAATGACAATGCCAATGACTGTGGTCCATTCTGGCTGAGACAGTCCTGTTTTATGTGATCTGTGGAGGAGGTTGGGTTGATAAGGTCTGATATCAGTGAGGATGGAGGAAGTGGCGATAAGGGAAGAAGCAGGGGACTGAAAGAGAAAGTGTGGGATTAGATGGAGACAAGAAGGACCCTTGAGAGGAATAAGGGCTGATCTCAGCCTGCATTCAATCATTCATACTCGGTCTCCCCTCCCCCACTCCTCCCTCCCAGCCGTCACTGACTTTCCATGAAAATAAAATAAAAGAACTACACGGGGGAAGCAGATTTTCTTGGTTTGGTTGCAGTTTCTATTTAGCTTTGGGCTCAGGGGTCTATTTTAAAGAAATGCCCTCATCCTAGAGAATTCTCATACAGTCCTATTTACCCTCAATATAATAAAATGAAATAATAGTGGATTTCTTACCCTCACATAGAAAGCCTTTAGGAGATTTGCTTACGTATTGGAAAGCTGAGGAAATCGACTGAACAAGGAGTAATAGAAATTGGAGTCCCAGAGTACACTGAGCTAACCTCAGCAGGATAAAATTAAGGGGCATGATTTGAAAGGATAATTTTGTGTAGCCTACAGAAATGTACACAAATACAAAAGTGTGATGTAGTTCAACTCTGGCTCTGTCAAGATTGCCTGGGAGTGAGGGCTAAATGTCACAGCCTAAAAAATGCAGAGAGAAAAACAATTTTAGGTTATTTTAGTACTGCTGGAACCTGCTGACTGCGTGCAGCAAATGTACCTGATCTTGTGAAAGATATATTTAAGATAGGGACTATTTTATGCCCTGTTAATTTGCTAGAGTATGGGTAGTTTGGTTATGGAGAAAAGTTTTGAAAGTCTCTTAAGCGCATTATTATTATTTTTTAATTGAAGTATAGTTGATTTACAATGTTGTGTTAGTTGCTGGTGTACAGCAAAGTGATTCAGTTATACATATATATTGTTTTTCAGATTCTTTTCCATCATAGTTTATTATAAGATACTGAATATAGTCTCCTGTGCTCTACATATACAGTAGGTCCTTGTTGTTTATGTCATGTATAGTAGTTTATATCTGCTAACCCCAAACTCCTAATTTATCCCCTCGTCCTTTTTCCCTTTTGGTAATAATAAGTTTGTTTTCTATGTCTGTGAGTCTGTTTCCGTTTTGTAGAAAAGTTCATTTGTATCATATTTTAGTTGCCACATATAAGTGTTGTCATATGATATTTGTCTTTCTCTGTCTGATTTACTTCACTTAGTATGATAATCTCTAGGTCCATCATTCTTTTTTAGGTCCTAAAGCCATTAGTTAACTTAAAAAAAATAGTTTATTGTATTGCTTCAGACACTCTTGTCTTTTCATTTTTTAGTGCAAAGAGAAAAAATTATAAGACTGTTGAAAAGAGAAATGACTTTTGGATTCGTGTAATAGTTTTCTAGCTTAGGGTGTCCTAGTCAAGAAATTCCCCTGTTGCAGAATTTTTCTTTTCCATCAATGAAAGACCAGAGCTGCTACCATAGGATTTGGGGACCTGTAAGGTCTCTCATGGTTTACTCCACTTTTTGCTTTTTCTCTTCCTTAACTTCGCTTCTAACTTATGCTTGTGCTTTCCCTTTTGTTACATTTGTACCGTCCTTCTCTGCTATTTCATTTTTCTGACACACCTCTTTACCAGGTGCTCAGGAAGAACAGCTAGGTGAGTACCAGCTTTCTGCTGTCCCTCTAGAGGCTTTTAACACACTGTCTGAAGAACACTGTTTGGGAAGCAGCTGGGATGGCTGGGGAGTTGGATCTTTTTTTTTTTTTTTCGGTATGCGGGCCTCTCACTGTTGTGGCCTCTCCCGTTGCCGAGCACAGGCTCCGGACGCGCAGGCTCAGCGGCCACGGCTCACGGACTTAGCCGCTCCGTGGCACGTGGGATCTTCCCGGACCGGGGCACGAACCCGTGTCCCCTGCATCGGCAGGCGGACTCTCAACCACTGCGCCACCAGGGAAGCCCGGGGAGTTGGATCTTAAAGACTTCTAAAGTCTGTTCCAACCTAGAAGCTCTGTGATTCTGTGAAGCCCTGTCTGAGCTGTTAGGTATTCATGTGAAACCTGATGGCCCAGGTTAATGGATAATAACACCCAATACTGGACAATATTGAACATTTAGGATTTGCCTTTTAGCAATGGAATGTCTGTTTCCTAGAGACGAATGAATGCAACAGGGTGAGGTGCAGGGTGGGCAGGAAGCCTGCAGATTTCCTATCTTCCCTTTGGCCTGTCAAGGTCCGTTTTCAAGGTTTTATCTTGTCTCCATGGGTAACGATGAGACTGATGGGAAGAAAACAAACTTTTTTGACAGTAAATTAAAAACAAATTCTACCTTAAAAAAGGAATAAGAAGTAGGCTAGAAAAGGTGAAGGTATATTGGGGGCAAATCCTGTCAACAGTGCAATGTCCAGGTGAATAGGAAGCTTTTAATAGCTAAAAGCTGAGGGACCAAGAGCTGGGCCTCTACAGAGGACAGTGGGAAACTAACTGGAAGCCCTGGCGTTGGCATGGGGTCGGGAAGGGGACCAGTGGGGACTTGTTGAAGCACCTCCCTTAGAGAGTCTGATTTAGTTGGTTGAAGTGGGATTCAGGAACCTGCATTTTAGGTACACAGTCCAGGTGATTCTGATTCAGGCGACCTTCCAAACCAGGCCTTGACAAACCCTGAGTTGAGAGGTGTCTCTGGGTTGTTATCCTCACCCTTGGCTGTGCGCTGGAACCACTTGGGATGCTTTAAAACTGCTGAGTCTGGTCCCCACCCCAGAGATTCTGGTATGCTGGGCCCAGGGGCCTGTGTCAGCTCCCGGGGGGATCTGACGTCAGAGGAAGTTTAGAACCTCTGTTTCTTTGGAGTAGAACCGCAGACTGATGGGACGCCGATACGATTAATTTGGACTTCATTATGGTGATCCAAATACAGATGGAGTTGAAGTTTACATTTGTATAATTTATGAGAAAATGGTGTGCTAAGATTAATAGTGTTTCTAATGTTGTAAAGAGATGATATAGGCCATTTACGAAAATAAATTCAAGCATTCTAGAAAGACCCTAGCATTTACATGCAATCCACGTTATACACAACTGGTCTTAGCATTGTGCTTGTTCCAGGTGTTTTTAATTTATTAAAGATTGTCAGGATTTCTGTGAGCTGTCACATTGTTTGCTGTTTATTTGTGTTATTGTTATATAATTGAAAATTTAAGAAAATGCTATTTCTCAAGCGCTCCAAAATCAAGACTCCCCCCACCCCCGGCCCTTTAGAAGAGGTTATGGCTGTTCCTTTACGACAGGGCTCCACATCGTGAGACTGTATGATACTGCCGAGTAGGACTCGAATTTGGATTTGTTTTTGTTAAACCACTAGGGAGAGAACATTGGCTCCTTTTATAACTATTTTTTCCTAATTAACTTTAAATGTGAGATATTTACAAATATCAGAATGTTGAGCAATCAGTTTAACAAATAATACCTTGGTGTCCCCAACTTGTATGTTTTTCCCCAATTATTTTTTGTTATTGATAGAATCAACTAAATCATGACACTAGTAACACTAAAGCTGTTAACTTTAGTTAATTCTACAGTTGCTTTCACTCAGGTGAAGGGAACTCTGTGCGCATCTCCGTATCCTGGTCCATGGAGTCCTGTCACCTGCAGTGGAGAGTGATCAAGACCTGTCCAGCGTTCTCTGCCTTCTTCCCTGCTGTGGTTTTTGAAACCTGAAAACCACGATTCAGCACCTCCTTTCTCTGTCCCTGGTAGCAGCCCTCCTCTAAGGGCGGGCGGCTCAGGCCTGGGCTGGGGGCAGAGATCTTGGAATATAAGGAGGTTTGGGGGTAGAGAACCCACTGGTTAATACTTTAGCATTGTTCTCCTGCCCATTTCTGCTGGTGAGAGAGGAGGCAGACAGGATGCGTGGGGAAATGGCCTTGCAGGATGGCTGGTCCTCAGGCAGTTTGCAGGGAGGGAGGATGGAGACTCGTTCTTAACCAGTTACGGACCGTAGAGCTTGTCAGGTAAAAAAGAAACCTGGGCTTAGGTAAGGAGAGGCTTCATTGGAAAGGGCTGTTGCAGCAGAGAAGGGGAGCTATTGCATAAGAGGAGGGGGCTTTTGTAATAGGGAGAATGCGCCGACTGTAAGCTCAGCACACATCTCAAAGGGAATGCAGAAAGGGATTTGATAGGGAGGAGAAGACAGGGCTAGAAAGACTGTATGTGCAGGGGTAGCATTCACAGGTAGTGTGATCTGGCAGTGGAACAGCTCTTTTTTTTTTTCTGTATTAATTTGCTGGGGCTGCTGTAACGAAGTGCCATAAACCAGATGTGTTAAAACAGTAGAAATTTATTCTCTCACACTTCAGGAGGCTAGAGGTCCAAATTCAAGGCATTGGCAGGGTTGGTTCCTTCTGGAGGCCCCGAGGGAGACTCTTTTCCATGCCTCTCTCCTGGCTTTCGGTTGTGGCTGGCAGGCCTTGGCGTTCCTTGGCTTGTAGATGCCTCACTCCAGTCTCTGCCTCTGTCTTCACATGGTTTTCTCCCTGGGTGTCTGGGTGTTTCCTCTTCTTGTAAGTTTGCCAGTCATATTGGATCAGGGCCCACACTAATTAGTGTGACCTCATTTTATCTAATTATATCCACAAAGACCCTATTTCCAAATAAGATCACATTCTGAGGTCCTGGGGATTTGGACTTCAAATAGGGGAACACAGTTCAGCCCATAACCTTGTAGTTAGGGGCCCTTAAAGAGGTTGTTCTGTGTTCTGATGCTGGCTCAGGCTGAGGATGGATCCAAGTTCAAAGGTTTGCAGGGGAGAAAGCCTGATTAGAGTTTGGTCAAGTCAAATTAGCAGATTTTGTTCAGATTGGTCTGTGGGGACAGTTCAGTTCGGCTATCATTTATGAGACAAAGAATGGGAATTTGGAGGGTCTGTGTCTGGCCTTGTCATTGGCGAGTGTTAGATTTAAGTCATGTGGAAGGTGGCTCGTTGCTGTAAGTAGTTTCCTAGAACACTAAAGTTTGGAGTTTCTCAGCCATCACCGTTTTGCAGGACCATAGGCTCAGGTTAAATTCAACTTTGTCGATTTCTTTGAAAATCTGATGAGAATTACGGGCTCTCTTTCTGGAAGAATGCTCATATGTAGAGATACATGAATATTTGCATACAATTTCAGTGGATTCTTAGACCCTTTGGAGCCTTCTGAGCTGTAGAGGTCCATGGGTTTCAGGTTAAGAAAAAAATAAAGAAAGAAAGAAAGGCAAGGAGTAAGGGCAAGTCCAGGGGTGACCAGGTGGCAGCAGGCAGTCCTGTTGGAGGATGCGGGAAGTGCAGGGAGTGTTGTAATAGGCGTGGCTGGAAAGGTAGTGTTGGGGCCAGAGGGTAAGGTGTTGGCAGGTTTGCTTTCTGCTGAGACCCGTCTCCTTGGCTCACAGAGGACCACCTTCTGGCTGTGTCCTTAAATGGTCTTTTCTCGGTGCACCCACATCCCTGGTGTCTCTTCGTTTTCTTATAAGGACAGCAGTCCTATTGGATTAGGGCCCCACCCTAACAATCTCATTTTAACTTCATCACTTCTTTAGAGACCTTATCTCCAAATACGGTTTCATTCTGAAGTACTGGGGGTTGGGACTTCGACTTATGAATTTTGGGGGAACACAATTCAGCCCATAACACTTCTCAAGGGACCAGTGCCCCATCAGAGCACAAGGTTGGTATTTCTCCCTGGATTATGCAGGGATCTCTGCCAGGAAAGCTAAAGAGAACAGTGCATCTCTCCGGAAGACACCAAGCACCCAGCACGGTACAGGGATGCTTCTGCCTCGATTCTGTGCCTTATTTCATCACACACAGTAGGATGATTGACATGAGCCCTTTTTGAAAGGGATGCTGATGGCTGAAACTGAACGAATGACATTTAATTGGTTGGGGCAAGGAGACTGTCAATGGTGAGGCCAATGTGTGGAGTGTAGTGATATCCATAATTATCATTCTGATATGAAAGTCATTTGGGCCAAAAAGATACATGAAAAAAATGAAATGGTAATGTTAAGGTCTGGTTTTGCTCAATCCTTCCTGTTGACAGTTTCTTAATTGCTTTTGGAATTATTCCTTTTCCATTATTTTCTATTCGTTGAGTCTCGTGGGAGCAATGCCCTTCTCTCACCCCCATTCAGGCCCCAGAGGGTTGGCAAGCCTGTGCTTCTCCATCTGAGTCACTTTAGTTCAGAACAAAGTCCCATATTACCGCCATGAATCTGCTTTCTCACGTGTGAAGAAACTGCACCTTGGTGATTTTTCTCTTCCTCTCAGTTTCCTAATAATAAAAGTACCCTCAATTACTTAATCTCACAAGGTTTTTCCTTGTTCAGAAACAATGGTGAGGATGGACTAGCAGAGCAGGCTGAGAATGACCCATGGGACAAGAGACTAGAAAAGAAAGTTACTAATCCATAAACTCATTGCCGTTGAATCCATGCATCCTTAGAATTCAAAATAATGTTAATGCTGCTGCCATACTTAAGTATTTCCTCTGTACCTGGCACTCTGCTAGGTGCCTTTTATGCACTCTCTTAAGCAATCCCAAACAACCTTATGAGTTGCATTCTGGGATTAGCTATATTTTAAGGCTTAGAGACGTAGGAAACTTGCCTTGCATTTTACAGCTAGAAAGGCACAGGGGCAGGACTTGAAGCCAAGATGGACAGATTTCAAAACCTGGGTCACTTTTCTTGTTTAAAACCTGATTCTCTTCTTTCAGACCAGATTAACCTGCCAGATGCAGAACAAGCAAACACAGTATGTCTAGCAGTATTGCTGTCATTTCTAAGAAACCTGCATGAAAGACCACCTAGTGATTAGACTGCTGAGAAGTAACCGTTAATCGCTAATAACCAATGTAAAATTATGATCAGTAATTCCTATTTTCGTATTATATTTTCTTCAAAGATGCTGAAGGAGAGGGTAAGGTTTTAAAGTGTCCCACGTTTGAAACCATCAGCAGCATTAAGTCCCCATTCATTCATCCTTCCATTCATTCATCCTTCCATTCTTTCAATAAAATACATGCAGGTGTTCTGTAAACATCTGTCCCTGTTTCAGCTGCAGCTTTTCGCAGATTGTCCATGTCCACAACTCCTCCAGCTGTGACCTTCAAGACTTCAAAGACCTAGGGTGCTTTTCTTTCACTCCGCCCGTTGAGGGTTTGATAGTATCCCGGTGGGGCTGTCCTTTGAGTGAGCACAAATTAGGCTTGTCCTTTGTGAGTGACTTCACCCTGAATAGCAAGTCATTAAAACCGTGGGGACCTCCAAAGGCTGTGTGGATACATCCAGAAATGATCAGATCACTCATTTCTGAGTAACATTATTGCAAATCAAGGTATGGGAAGTTTATCTGTTTTTACCTCATTAAAATTTTAGCAAATTTCAAAATCAGTTTGATATTTTTTTGATTAAAACTTTTGGGAGGAAGATTTAAATATATTTGTTTGCGTATATGAAATACAGATTAGGTAGAAAGGCTCTGAGTTTGATTCAGTTTTAATATTCGAGCATTGTGACTAAGGATTATGTTGTTATCACTGATACCTTAACTGTGAAAACTCACAGTTGTGTGGTATATATTATGAAGCCGATTAAAGGTATACTTCTTGCCCTCATTATAATTAGAGAAATCATACGTAGTGCCAGTCAACTTCAGGGGTCAGAGGCATTCCTTAAATGGTTAATGGACATTTAAAACATTTTTTTCCTTTTTTTTCAAGGTTTTTAAGAAAGCTTTTATTTTATTTACTTACTTAAAAAGTATGTTTTGAATCTTCAAGATGAAAACATTTGGAATTTTCAGAATAGTGGGAAAAAGGAGTTTGGGACTCAAACTGTAAAAAAGTGACCTAACAATGTTGAGAAGTGAGTATTTCTACAAAATGAAATTTCCAGATAAATGAAGCTTTCCTCCTTAACTGTCAAAGCATTCTTTGTTAGTGTCAGTTTCTAAATTGTGTTCCACGCTTCCTAGCCATTGTGTAAATAGTGGATAATGTAAGGAATATGTCAGTGTTCCACAGTTAAAATCTCAGGCTCTGGAGACTTCCTGGCTTCCAATTTTGTTTTACCACCTGTAGCTGTGTTCCCTTGGCAAGTTGTCAAACTACTTGACCTCAGTTTTCTGGTCTGTGAAATGGGAATAATGATAGTGTCTCCCTGGTAGGTACATTCGGAGGATTAAATGAGTTAATATTTGTCAAGTGCCTGGTATGCACTAAGCACACAGTAAATGTTAGCTGTTATTATGTAAATTTATGTTATGAACATAACTTACAAACTATACGATGCTCTGATGTAGCAGTGATCTCAGGGATGATCATAGGACTCCTGATTTTTCTTCATTCTTTTGATTGCTTTGGATGATTTTTCTCCCCCACATGTTTTTGTTTCTCCTTTTGTCATTGATTCATTCCATGGTGGTTAGGAGGACAGGTTTTGAGAATGAGAGACCTGGGTTTTAGTTTTGACTTTATCACTCCCCAACTCTGAAAACTTGTGCAAGTTATTTCACCTTTCTGGGTCTCAGTGCTCTTATATGTGACCTGGGCTAGTTGTGCCATTCTCTTCAGAGGAAAAGTTTGGCACGGGGTAATAATAGCTGCCTTACTATCCTTAATTTTTATGTATGCATAGTTGCCTAGAAAAGATATTTATTCATAGTTGCCTAGAAAAGATCCTGAAGGTAATCTTGTGATTTTCCTGCAGAATAAAGTTTGTAAATGTATATGTATATATATATAGTTATATATATTTATTTATATATAGTTACATATAAATATATATATACACATATATAATTTTATCCTTCTTTTTTTAAAGTAATATCTCATTTTAATAGTACACATTTTATTTTGTTAGTTTCTG
>NC_041215.1:129712828-129713480 GCF_002837175.3 Physeter macrocephalus | reverse complement strand
TTCTGCTTTATAACAAAGTGAATCAGTTATACATATACATATGTCCCCATCTCTCTTCCCTCTTGCTTCTCCCTCCCTCCCACCCCTCTAGGTGGTCACAAAGCACCGAGCTGATCTCCCTGTGCTATGTGGCTGCTTCCCACTAGGTATCTATTTTACGTTTGGCAGTGTATATATGTCTCTGCCACTCTCGCACTTTGTCCGAGCTTACCCTTCCCCCTCCCTGTATCCTCAAGTCCATTCTCTAGTAGGTCTGTGTCTTTATTCCCGTCCTACCCCTAGGTTCTTCATGACAATTTTTTTTTTTAGATTGCATATATATGTGTTAGCATACGGTATTCGTTTTTCTCTTTCTGACTAACTTCACTCTGTATGACAGACTCTAGGTCCATCCACCACACTACAAATAACTCAATTTCATTCTTTTTATGGCTGAGTAATATTCCATTGTATATATGTGCCATATCTTCTTTATCCATTCATCTATTGATGGACACTTAGGTTGCTTCCATGTTCTGGCTATTGTAAGTAGAGCTGCAATGAACATTTTGGTACATGACTCTTTTTGAATTATGGTCTTCTCAGGGTATATGCCCAGTAGTGGGATTGCTGGGTCGTATGGTAGTTCTATTTGTAGTTTTTAAAGGAACCT
>NC_041215.1:129712350-129712786 GCF_002837175.3 Physeter macrocephalus | reverse complement strand
TTTTTCATTTATTTCTGATCTGATCTTTATGATTTCTTTCCTTCAGCTAACTTTGGGTATTTTTTGTTCTTTTTTCTCTAATTGCTTTAGGTGTAAGGTTAGGTTGTTTCTTTGAGAAGTTTCTTGTTTCTTAAGGTAGGAAGGTATTGCTATAAACTTCCCTCTTAGAACTTCTTTTGCTGCATCCCATAAGTTTTGGGTTGTCGTATTTTCATTGTCATTTGTTTTTAGGTATTTTTAATTTCCTCTTTGATTTCTTCAGTGATCTCTTGGTTATTAAGTAGTGTATTGTTTAGCCTCCGTGTGTTTGTATTTTTTACAGATGTTTTTCCTGTAACTGATATCTAGTCTCATAGCGTTGTGGTTGGAAAAGATACTTGATACGATTTCAATTTTCTTAAATTTACCAAGGCTTGATTTGTGACCCAAGATATGA
>NC_041215.1:129708530-129709770 GCF_002837175.3 Physeter macrocephalus | reverse complement strand
TGATTAGCTCTAGTAGTTTTCTGGTGGCATTTTTAGGATTCTCTATGTATAGCATCATGTCATCTGCAAACAGTGACAGCTTTACTTCTTCTTTTCCGATTTGGATTCCTTTTATTTCTTTTTCTTCTCTGATTGCTGTGGCTAGGACTTCCAAAACTATGTTGAATAATAGTGGTGAGAGTGGGCAACTTTGTCTTGTTCCTGATCTTAGTGGAAATGGTTTCAGCTTTTCACCACTGAGGACGATGTTGGCTGTGGGTTTTTCATATATGGCCTTTATATTATGTTGAGGAAAGTTCCCTCTATGCCTACTTTCTGAAAGGTTTTTACCATAAACCGGTGTTGAATTTTTCGAAAGCTTTCTCTGCATCTATTGAGATATCATATGGTTTTTCTCCTTCAATTTGTTAATATGGTTTATCACACTGATTGATTTGCATATATTGAAGAATCCTTGCATTCCTGGGATAGACCCCACTTGATCATGGTGTATGATCCTTACCATGTGCTGTTGGATTCTGTTTGCTAGTATTTTGTTGAGGATTTTTGCATCTATGTTCTTCAGTGATATTGGCCTGTAGTTTTCTTTTTTGGCTTATCAATTTTATCTTCTCAAAGAACCAGCTTTTAGTTTTATTGATATTTGCTATCATTTCCTTCATTTGTTTTTCATTTATTTCTGATCTAATCTTTATGATTTCTTTCCTTCAGCTAACTTTGGGTATTTTTTGTTCTTTTTTCTCTAATTGCTTTAGGTGTAAGGTTAGGTTGTTTCTTTGAGAAGTTTCTTGTTTCTTAAGGTAGGAAGGTATTGCTATAAACTTCCCTCTTAGAACTTCTTTTGCTGCATCCCATAAGTTTTGGGTTGTCGTATTTTCATTGTCATTTGTTTTTAGGTATTTTTAATTTCCTCTTTGATTTCTTCAGTGATCTCTTGGTTATTAAGTAGTGTATTGTTTAGCCTCCGTGTGTTTGTATTTTTTACAGATGTTTTTCCTGTAACTGATATCGCCTGGTAATCTTGGTTGTAGGTTTTTCTCGTTCATCACTTTAAATATGTCCTGCCACTCCCTTCGTGCTTGCAGAGTTTCTGCTGAAAGATCAGGTGTTAACCTTATTGGAATTCCCTTGTGTGTTATTTGTTGTTTTTCCCTTTCTGCTTTTAATATTGTTTTTTGTATTTAATTTTTGATAGTTTGATTAATATGTGTCTTGGTGTGTTTCTCCTTGGATTTATCCT
>NC_041215.1:129707416-129708352 GCF_002837175.3 Physeter macrocephalus | reverse complement strand
CTTCATCTGCTGTGTGTTTCTCTGTCTTCTCATTTTGCTTAACTTACAGTTTGGGGTCTCCTTTTCGCAGGCTGCAAGTTCGTATTTCTCATTATTTTTGGTGTCTGTCCCCAGTGGCTAAGGTTGGTTCAGTGGGTTGTGTAGGCTTTCTGGTGGAGGGGACTAGTGCCTGTGTTCTGGTGGATGAGGCTGGATCTTGTCTTTCTGGTGGGCAGGTCCATGTCTGGTGGTGTGTTTGGGGGTGTCTGTGGCCTTATTATGATTTTAGGCAGCCTCTCTGCTAATGGATGGGGTTGTGTTCCTGTCTTGCTAGTTGTTTGGCATAGGGTGTCCAGCACTGTAGTTTTCTGGTCATTGAGTGGAGCTGGGTCTTGGCATTGAGATGGAGATCTCTGGGAGATTTTCACCGTTTGATGTTATGTGGAGCTAGGAGGTGTCTTGTGGACCAGTGTCCTGAGCTTGGCTCTCCCACCTCTGAGGTACAGCCCTGACGCCTGGCTGGAGCACCAGGAGCCTGTCATCCACATGCCTCAGTGTAAAAGGGAGAAAAAAATTAAGAAAGAAAGGAGAAGATAAAATAAAATAAGGTTATTAAAGTAAAAAATAATTATTAATAAAAATTTTTAAAAAGTAATAAAAAAATTTAGAAAAAAGAAATAAGAGAGCAACCAAACCAAAAAACAAATCCACCAATGATAACAAGTGATAAAAACTATACTAGAAAAAAAAAAAGACTGAACCCTAGGACAAATGGTAAAAGCAAAACTATACAGACAAAAATCACACACAGAAGCATACACATACACACTCACAAAAAGAGAAAAAGGGAAAAAAATATATATGTCATTGCTCCCAAAGTCTACCTCCTCAATTTGGGATGATTCGTTGTCTATTCAGGTATTCCACAGATGCAGGGTACATCAGGTTGATTACGGA
>NC_041215.1:129706998-129707357 GCF_002837175.3 Physeter macrocephalus | reverse complement strand
CGGGACATTGCACCAGCCTGAGGCGCGCCGTGCGTTCTCCCGGGGAACTTGTCCCTGGATCCCGGGACCCCGGCAGTGGCGGGCTGCACAGGCCTCCCGGGAGGGGAGGTGTGGAGAGTGAACTGTGCTCGCAACACAGGCTTCTTGGTGGCGGCAGCAGCGGCCTTAGCGTCTCACGCCCGTCTCTGGGGTCCGCACTGATAGCCGCGGCTCGCGCCTGTCTCTGGAGCTCCTTTAAGCGGCGCTCTGAATCCCCTCTCTTCGTGCACCAGGAAACAAAGAGGGAAGAAAAAGTCTCTTGCCTCCTCAGCAGCTCCAGACTTCTCCCGGACTCCTTCCCGGCTAGCCGTGGCGCACTA
>NC_041215.1:129705546-129706729 GCF_002837175.3 Physeter macrocephalus | reverse complement strand
AAGCTCGCTCCTCTGCCACCCGCAGTCTCCGCCCGCGAAGGGGCTTCTAGTGTGTGGGAACCTTTCCTCCTTCACGTCTCCCTCCCACTGGTGCAGGTCCCATCCCTATTCTTTTGTCTCTGTTTTTTCTTTTTTCTTTTGCCCTACCCAGGTATGTGGGGAGTTTCTTGCCTTTTGGGAGGCCTGAGGTCTTCTGCCAGCGTTCAGTAGGTGTTCTGTAGGACCTGTGCCACATGTAGATGTATTTCTGATGTATTTGTGGGGAGGAAGGTGATCTCCACGTCTTACTCTTCTGCCATCTTGAAGCTCCTCCTCTCCTTTACTTTTGTTTAGATGCTGAGGCAGCCGGATGTTTTACTTACAGGCAAATAGGCTCTTAATATACATTCAAGTAGTTCAGGTATTCCACAAAATATTATAAAATATGCATAAATAATAAAAAAAAATAATATATAATAATCAGACTGGAAACCACTGTAGTAATATTATATCCACTATTATTCAATTATTAAATAATACAGTATTGGCCATTTTCCTAGCATGTGGTAAGTTACTTTAAATGAGTTTTCCAGATACCTGAACTTTACTCTTTAAGTTCTGATATTTTTCTTTGCAGTCATTTTTCAGGAATGGCCCCCAGTGCACTCTATGTGTCAGCAGCACATACAGAACATAATTTAACCTTTTTGTTGACTCAAGAGCATGGTTTTGAGCATTAATTGTGGATTGTTCAGTAACTACAACCATCTCCAAGTGATCAGAAGGCGTGGGCTGGTGCCTCTCCACCCAGCGGCCTCAGACGGCCAACATGTTGATTCCATGTTTCTCCCTTTTATATATTTTGCTGCTTCTCCGTGCTTATGTCAGTGACTCAGTCTATAGCAACAGCTTCTCTTTCTAATGTGTAGCTTCTAATTTATTTTGGGCTGTGAAACCAGATAATCAATTCTGTTAGCTTCGTCTTCAAAATGAGAATAAACTATTCTGATCAAAAGCCATGTCTGGGGCTTCCCTGGTGGCGCAGTGGTTGAGAGTTTGCCTGCCGATGCAGGGGACACGGGTTCGTGCCCCGGTCCGGGAGGATCCCACATGCCACGGAGCGGCTGGGCCCGTGAGCCATGGCCGCTGAGCCTGCACGTCCGGAGCCTGTGCTCTGCAACGGGAGAGGCCACAACAGTGAGAG
>NC_041215.1:129700774-129702323 GCF_002837175.3 Physeter macrocephalus | reverse complement strand
AGATTGCTTTTGCTATTTGGGGTCTTTTGTGTTTCCATACAAATTGTGAAATTTTTTTTTCTAGTTCTGTAAAAAATGCTAGTGGTAGTTTGATAGGGATTGCATTGAATCTGTAGATTGCTTTGGGTAGTAGAGTCATTTTCACAATGTTGATTCTTCCAATCCAAGAACATGGTATATTTCTCCACCTATTTGTATCATCTTTAATTTCTTTCATCAGTGTCTTATAGTTTTCTGCATACAAGTTTTTTGTCTCCTTAGGTAGGTTTATTCCTAGATATTTTATTCTTTTTGTTGCAATGGTAAATGGGAGTGTTTTCTTAATTTCACTCTCAGATTTTTCATCATTAGTGTATAAGAATGCCAGAGATTTCTGTGCATTAATTTTGTATCCTGCTACTTTGCCAAATTCATTGATTAGCTCTAGTAGTTTTCTGGTAGCATCCTTAGGATTCTCTATGTATAATATCATGTCATCTGCAAATAGTGACAGCTTTACTTCTTCTTTTCCTATTTGGATTCCTTTTATTTCTTTTTCTTCTCTGATTGCTGTGGCTAGTACTTCCAAAACTATGTTGAATAAGAGTGGTGAGAGTGGGCAACCTTGTCTTGTTCCTGATCTTAGTGGAAATGGTTTCAGTTTTTCACCATTGAGAACAATGCTGGCTGTGGGTTTGTCATATATGGCCTTTATTATGTTGAGGAAAGTTCCCTCTATGCCTACTTTCTGCAGGGTTTTTATCATAAATGGGTGTTGAATTTTGTCAAAAGCTTTCTCTGCATCTATTGAGATGATCATATAGTTGTTCTTCTTCAGTTTGTTATATGGTGTATCAAGTTGTTTGATTTGTGTATATTGAAGAATCCTTGCATTCCTGGGATAAACCCCACTTGATCATGGTGTATGATCCTTTTAATGTGCTGTTGGATTCTGTTTGCTAGTATTTTGTTGAGGATTTTTGCATCTATGTTCATCAGTGATATTGGCCTGTAGTTTTCTTTCTTTGTGTCGTCTTTGTCTGGTTTTGGTATCAGGGTGATGGTGGCCTCATAGAATGAGTTTGGGAGTGTTCCTCCCTCTGCTATCTTTTGGAAGAGTTTGAGAAGGATAGGTGTTAGCTCTTCTCTAAATGTTTGATAGAATTCGCCTGTAAAGCCATCTGGTCCTGGGCTTTTGTTTGTTGGAAGATTTTTAATCACAGTTTCAATTACAGTGCTTGTGATTGGTCTGTTCATATTTTCTGTTTCTTCCTGGTTCAGTCTCGGAAAGTCGTGCATTTCTAAGAATTTGTCCATTTCTTCCAGGTTGTCCATTTTATTGGCATATAGTTGCTTGTAGTAATCTCTCATGATCCTTTGTGTTTCTGCAGTGTCAGTTGTTACTTCTCCTTTTTCATGTCTAATTCTATTAATTTGAGTCTTCTCCCAGTTTTTCTTGATGAGTCTGGCTAATGGCTTATCAATTTTATCTTCTCAAAGAACCAGCTTTTAGTTTTATTGATCTTTGCTATTGTTTTCTTTGTTTCTATTTCATTTATTTCTCATCTGA
>NC_041215.1:129683964-129696625 GCF_002837175.3 Physeter macrocephalus | reverse complement strand
GGGTTCGTGCCCCGGTCCGGGAAGATCCCACGTGCCGCGGAGCGGTTGGGCCCGTGAGCCATGGCCGCTGGGCCTGTGCATCCGGAGCCTTTGCTCCGCAACGGGAGAGGCCACAACAGTGTACCGCAAAAAAAAAAAAAAAAAAAAAAAAAAAAAAAAAAAAGCCACGTCTGTGAGTACAGTGTATGGTTGTTCAATGAGTTTAAAAATCATTAGGATTTTAAGTTATGTTTAATGACATATGCTAAGTAGGTGAATTAATATACAAAATTTTGATTGGACTGTGAGACCACATTGAGGTGTTAAAAGAAAAACACAAAGGAATTTTAAGAAGGGAATATCATTTCATTTGGTTTGTATGAAAGGTATGCCTGAGTTGGCATACCTCCAAATTACTAAGTTAAGCAAATTTACTAAATTAGTCAACCTCAGTCTACAAACAGTCACGAATAGAATATGAAATACGCAACATTAGAATTTGAAAGGCCACTGGAGCATGATGCCGGGTGGAAGAACTAAGGCTTGTGGAGTCAGAATTCAAGGACGTGGACTGTGTGTCCTATTTCGGTCACTTGGGCACCAGCTCTGTGATGCTGATTAAGTCTGGTGAGCTACCTTTTCACTTGACGTGAGGGTCCTTGAAAATGGGTCTTCATGAAGCCAACAGAGGTTGCGTTGAGAATTACCGAGCTGCCGATATTCTGGAATCACATGTAAGACACACATTAAAAAATATCTGGTGTGGTTCCCTTTTTCAGTCCTATATTTTTCTCAGGGAGGAAGTGGTGAGAACTCTTGCCCAAGTGAATTGTTTTGGCTTTGCATTATCTTCTTCCTAGACTGGAAATGTTGTCTTCTTTGGGACCTTCACGCCGTGTAGCTTTTGTTGTATAACAACACTAAATATTTCCTTCTACCTCCAGAAACTATGGAATTTTGGATCCACTATTTCCTGGCCGGTACCATATGTGATTAAAAAAAAAGAGTTGTTATGATCTTTCTGCATGTATTATTTTCCTCTTAGGATATAGGGTTGGCGGCCTCTGAAGGCCATTAGGTGCAGCCCTTCATGCAGGGAAAGGGCGGTTATTTTCATTTGACAGATGCAGAAAACCAAAGCTTAGGGACAGGTGACTTGTCCAAGCTTAGAGGACTGGGGACTGGCTTTCTGATCTGGGACACTTTTCATGCTTATTAGACACTCTTTCTCTGGCTTCTTTATGAAGTACAGAAATAAATTACTTAAAATATTAGAAAAACAAATGCCAACTTTTTTTTTTGATAAAAAATTGAAGTATGAAGGAATACAACTAATGTGCTTGATAGGTCTGTTTTAACATCCCTTTTCAGAGGGGTGTTAGTTGTTGAGAACAGTTGTATCTAAGCAAAAGTAATTTGAAAACTAATTAATTTTTCATTATCTAAATTATGAGAACTTATTTGGAATAATTGTCACAGGTGACAAAGTTTTAATTCAAATGAGAAGCAAATCAGTGTTTTAAATAGTTCTATATATTTAGATTGCAATTGTTTGAATAAATTAGATCTAAATCCTGGAAACTGTGTCATAATCTCTATTCTAGAATGCAAATTTATTGTTATAGAATCAAGAAAGGGAGCTTTTTCTTTTTTTCTTTTTAAATTTACCATTATCTCTATACTGATTTTTGTCATCAAGCTAATGTTGAGCTTCGATAAATAAAGATCAAGAGGGATAAAGGATTTCCTATTTACTGAATGTGATTTGTGTAATTTGAAATTAATGTGAGGTTGAAATGCCTGCTTTTCATTTGTTAACATCTCTATGGTGGATGTGCTCTGGTGTCGGCAAATATCAGTCATATTCAGGGCCTCTCTGTGGCAGGTTGTCACACCAGAGCTAGAGCAACCTGCATCAGACCCTCCCATCTACATAACCAGGCCAGTTCTCGGCCCAGTGACCAGGATGGGCCACACGTCCAGGTAGGTAGACACTGTGATTTCAGGTACATCAGGAATGGCGTCACCCCAGGGTATAAGGGATTAATAGCATTGTAGATGTCAGACCTTCCAAGGGCCTAGACTTTATCTAGACTCTAGACAACTCTATCCTTTTTACCTGTGATACCCAGAGACGGGGGTGACTGCATAAGTGGATGGAGCTCGCCACGGTAGCATTCTCTCTTCTACGGCAGCGTTTCTGGGCACAGAGAAGGGAAGGAGGGACACACAGTATCTAGGAGTGTATTTTCGGGGTGATCTGTGAATTGGTTGAAATGATATGTAATGTGTGCTCTCATTTTGATAACAGCCCCCTGGATCAGAGATGACCTCTTTATAATTGAGTATACTCTAAGAATCAGGGCTTGATTGTGTTTACTGTAATTGACTAATGAGAAAAAACAGCAGTAATAAATAAAGGATGTATTTGCTTCAAGTACGGGTCAAAAGTCACCATGGCGCCACACGACAAAGGTTTTAAGATGGGTTGAATGCGGAGAGGATGGGGGAGGATTAAACGTCACAGTGGCCCTTGTGGCCCTGGTAGTAGCATGGGGGGGCCAGCTCAAGAGCACCTTCACGGAGCACGGTCACCTTGTGAAGAGCCGACTGGCTACAGCAAAACAGTATCCTCTGCTACATTAAATTAATTTACATTTGATTAGTTTCGTCATTTTTGATAAAATTTTTTATGTTTATTTTACAGTTTTGTATCATTTTGAGCAACAATTTCAACTTCAATTGCGGTCGGCTGAGGATCTGTGCTACTTGTTTGCCAGTAACAGGGGTCCCTTTCTTTTTCCAGTTTGATACATTTCTCGGCTCCTTGATGGCCCAGACTCTCCGAAACCCAGACTCTTTACTGGGTCTTACTTACCTGCTCTTCCTGTAACTGCTTGCATTGTAGTAACTGTCGAGAGGAATTGTTTTTGGGCCACAGGGGTCACAGTGCAAGGGTGACCCCCGAAGGAACCCTGTGCTTTGTCCTCTAGAGAACAATTCTAAACCCTCGCTTTGGACCATTTGGAAGATGCACGTCAGGGTGGGAAAACGTTGCTAACTGTCCTGCCTTATTGACGATTAGGGCTGCCAACCTGGGGCTCCTCCTTTCCCGCTTGTTTGAAGCAGTTTCCCGGATTCAGAACTGAGTGACAGATGTGGTGTTGCAGGCTGTGCAGGAAGAGCCGACAGGCAAATGTGACCCAGTCAAGCTGCCTCGGTCTCTAGCCTGCACCTACTGTGACTTCAAAAGCTAGCTTCCAAGGGCCCTTTCAAAACATAGCAACCTCAGAAGAGGCTGCCGCTTTCTGGGAATGTTTTCGAGGCATCCGTTCTTCTGTCAAAAAGCATCAGCTCTGCCGATGTTCACGGGGAATTAAGAAAAATCAGGAAAGTTTGAAGAAAGGGGAGCACGAGGTTGTGAGAGGGGTCAGAAGACAGAGTTTGAAATCTGTGTAGCACCTCTCCGGATTGTTCTGGACAGACTTGGGTGATTCCTGTGTGTCACTCCAAGAATAAGACGTTATCAATGTGCCTGCTGGTCCTGATCGTACAGAATGTTCGACGTCAAGTGACTATATCTTGGGTCATGTGAGGTAAATGCAACCTCCTAGTAAAATCTATTATCCTGTACATTTCATTTCCCCAACCAGCCATGAAGAAAGTGGGGACTGGTCCCTTGATTTTATATATGATGAAACTGTAATTCAAAGTCACTGTTCACTTAGTAGAGGAGGTGGGGCTGGGACCCAAGGCCAAGAGCCCAGGCTCTTAGCTCTGTTCTTTGCCTTGTCCTTTAACTTAGAGATAACCCTGGTCTAGCCCAGAAAAACTGCAAGAAAGTCTTTTGGATCCACAGACCTACCTCTTGCCCCAAGAAATTGTGATTCTGCCAATGAAATGCCCTGTAGGAGGGTCTAGAAAGAGGTTAGGAAGCAGGGCAGAGATAAAGCTGAGGGTAGAATGAGTGTCGAGCTGGTCGCACTTGCTCCCAGCGGTAGTGGACTCTGGTGAGGCTGGGCAGGTTGGAGAAAACTGGAACATTCCATCTAGCTGTGTTTCATATTTTTTTTCTGACGTATCTCAAATTCCCAGATACTCACTTTCAAGTATAAAACTCAAACTTTTTGGGCGGCCAGACATAAAATTACTTTTGCTTTACTCCTCACTTTCTTTGTCTATGCCGTGAAGGCCTTCATTAGTGTGTATAATTAGGAATTTAAGGCTCAGCAGTTCTGAAGAGCGGCCGAAATAAAGATGAATGATTTTCTGACTTAATAGTAGGTATAGTCATTTGTTTCCCAAGGTGTGCTCTGATTCACCTGCCTTCAGCTGTCCTTCCTGAAAGGTGAATGAGTAAAAGAAAAAATCCAGACACCTTAGCAGCTCTTGTGTGTTTTTTTTGGGGGGGAGGAAGGTAAAATATAGTAAAAACAACATATGCCATATATTATGTTTGTGGTGTGTGTTCACATCTCTTGCATCTCAGATGTCTCATCTATAAAATGGAGTTGATAACACTTGCCTAACAGGATTATTTTGGCGTTTAGAAATCACGTTTGTAACACTTATAGCACCGCTACAGAACATTCACTCAGTATATGAGAATTTCTGTCATCACTTTTTTATTTTCTACGCAATATGCCGATGGGTCATGTCTCATAAGTTGAGGGTGATGTGACTATAATTCAGGTGATCTGCCTCTTTTGCACTCCTATATTTGAACGCTTGATTATGCTTTTTACAGTAGTATGCACTGAGTGCCAAACTACTAAAAATGCTACTGTAGTTATTGGTAATGCTGTTTGGATTTTATTTCTTCCCTTTACCAGCAAAACTTCTGTTTTGGGAAGCAATTATTTATAGAATGAACTGGCTATTAATCTATATTACAGTCATCAAAATTAGATCTTTTAATAAAGCTTTGTTTGCCAAAAATCTTCCCTGCAGAGTTGGAGAGAATAAAGTGACTGATAACTGGACCTCACGTCAGACATGTTGCGCTGCAAACGTTGTAATGAGGACACAAATGCGATTGAATTTTAGATAGAGCTGAGCCATTGTTTTATTTTATAGCAAGTCCCCTGTACTTTGTCTTAAATATGCAAACACATATTCTGGTCAAAATAAATTTGTATATTGGACTAGGTTCTTGCTTTCTAATACATAGGAATGTAGCTGGTGGTGCTGCCACTTTAAGATTGCACAGTAACTCCCCCACCCAGTTCTCCCTCCGTAAGTGAATAGACGTGATAATAAAATCAATTCATAGACTTATTCACAGGATCTAGAGGTTAGCACAGAGGACCAAACATAACTGGTTTGGAACTCGCCGTGCCTTATGTTGCTCAAAACAGAAGCTGAGCTGAGCGCGTTGGTGCTGCACCCCACCCCCATCTCCAGGGCATTCTTGCCAAGTGCAAAGGAGTGTGTCTCGAACGGTTCCAGTCAGTGCCGGGCCCACAGCTAGCTAGCTTGCTGGAGCTGGCGCTGCCTCAGTGGACACCCCTCGTGGGCAGCCAGCACGTCCTCGGTCCAGAATCTGCTGACACTTTGCACCGAGAACCCCCATCTCCCTGACCTGAGGCGCCCTTGCTGGCAGTAGCTGGCCCTACCACACAGCTCTTCCTTTACAGTATATCGCTCTCTGGGTCATTAAAAAAATGAAGTTGTCTTTTTACTGAGGTATGATTGACATATTAGTTTGAGGTATACGACATAAAGATTTGATATCTGTATACATTGTAAGATGATCACCACAATGTCTAGTTAACATCCATCACCATACATAGCTACAAAAACGTTTCTTCTTGTGATGTGAACTTTTAATATTTACTCTCTTAGCAAGTTTCAAATATGCAGTATAGTACTATGATGTATAGCCGTCATGCCCAGGACTTATTTATTTTGTAACTGGAAGTTTGTACATTTAGATCCCTTTCACCCATTTTGCCCCTGCCCCCCACCATTGGCAACCACCAGTCTGCTTTGTGTATCTGTGGGCTTGTTTTTTTAAAAAATATTCTACATATAAGTGAGATCATATGGTATTTGTCTTTCTCTGTGTTATTTCACTTATCACAACGCTCTCAAGGTCCATCCATATCGTTGCGAAAGGCAAGATTTCATCCTTTTTTAAAGCTGCACTTAGGGACCCTGTGAACTCAGGTGACCTCACAGGACCTTGTGTTTTTTCTCGCTAAAGTGAAGAGGAAACCTTTTTGCCTGCCTGCCTGCCTGCCTGCCTCTCGAGGTGGTTATGGGATCTCTCAGAGCAGCGTCAGTCGCGTGCATTGTCAACCCGCTGATTTCAATCGTTGATCAGTAAACTTGTTCTCTCTGTGCTCTGTATACTGTTCTCTTGAAATGTCAGCTATTTGGCTTTCTTAGGAGATGAGGACTAGTAGACAGCTGAGCACCCAGATTGTTGCACTTTCTAGAGTCTTAAGTGGCAGAACTTTGGGACTTTACTTTTTGTGGAAGTCATTTATAGAGTGATGCATGTGATGCAGAACTTTTATGTACTACCTCACAACAAACTCTCTGATATAAGCCAGAGGGTCCCAGACTTTCTTGGTTTATGGTGGTCTTAGCATCACAGTAAATGTTTTACAGAACCTTAGGCCAAAAGAACTAGATAATGCTCCATTTACGAAATAATGTTAAAGAAAAATCAGAGCTGGAAGTAGGTAAAGTGACAAAAACAGATTTTATTCAGGACAGTTGCGATTGTGGAAAAGGAACCTCAACATAGAACTGGGCTCAGTTGTGAATACAGCCTGCGCAAGTGGGAATTTATAGCAGAGAGCAGGTAGGGGTCAGTGGATGGAAGATTACTCAGAGGAAACATCAAGGGCAAGGAGAGATTCTGGCTAAACGGACCTAACAGGATTCTTGCTAAAATTGTGCAGTGTAGAAACAAACACAGTTCAAAAGCCAAAACCTAATTGAAAAATTCAAGGGAGCTTAAGGAGCGTTTGGTCAAGGAGAGGATCTTTGTCAGTAGAATTAGGTCTCAGCAACTCGCCCCTAACAACGTTGTAACTGAAAAAATAATGCACGTACATTGAAAGAAAAAAATAACAACTTTTATCTCGTTCTCAAATAACCATGGTTATATACTAATTTATATACTAATGGGGGACGTGTACCTGCTGGGTACTCACAGCTCCTCAAATTGCTCACCGCCATCCTCACTTCCTGTTCATGTTGACTTTCGTGGGGCATTTGCTTTTTTATCACAGCAATTGCTGCAAACCCAGCTTTGGCAAGATCTGATGTCATCAAAAGATCTCCAGCCCTGGGCATATATCTGGATAAAACTATAATTCAAAAAGATACATGCACCCCTGTGTTCATAGCAGCACTATTTGCCATAGGCAAGACATGGAAACAACCTAAACGTCCATCAACAGATGAACGGATAAAGAAGGTGTGGTACATATATACAATGGAATATTAGCCATAAAAAAAAGAAATAATGCCATTTGCAGCAACATGGATAGACCTAGAGATTATCATACTAAGTGAAGTAAGTCAGAAAGAGAAATATCATGATCTCACATAGGTGGAATCTAAAATATGACACAAATGAACTTATCTACTAAACAGAAACAGACTCACAGACATAGGGAACAGACTAGTGGTTGCCAAGGGGGAGGGAGTGTGGGGGAGGAATGAATTGGGAGTTTGGGATTAGCAGGTGCAAACTAGTATACATAGAATAGATAAACAACAAGGTCCTGCTGTATAGCACAGGGAACTATATATTCAATATCCTGTGATAAACTATCATGGAAAAGAATATGAAAAAGAATGTATAGATATATGTGTGTTAACTGAATCACTTTGCTGTACAGCAGAAATTAACACAACACTGTAAATCAACTATACTTCAATAAAATAAATTAAAAAAATTTGTGGTGGGATGTAATGTTGGAACCATGAACTACCTCCATCTGGGTGTTCTCAATGTCTGGCAGATGTTGTGTATCCTGTGTTCCCTTTGAAAATTAGAAGAAAATCTCCATAATCGTGGGTGTTGCTGTGCCTTCATTGCCGTGGCCCTCAATGCTTTGTCACCCGTTTTGGGAACTGTGGATGTACACAGCGTGTGCATTGCTGTTGCCATCAGAGGGGTGTGGAAATGGCTTGGAGTTGCCCAGGGTGCACGAGTCTCGTGAAAGGACCCCAGTCTGGAACCCGGTCCTTCTGAATGGTCTTCCAGTGTGTTATGGGTGGTCAAGGAAATGATGCCCTCTGTGCATGGCGAGATGGAGCAGTGGAAATCCATGGATGGTGCCCTCTGGGACCCCGGGCCATCCTCAGGAGCAGCAGCTGCATATGCCCCTCTGGATGGGGTGGAAGGCAGAACTGTCCTTCTGAACGTGGATCTCAGTCATGAAGGGAGAACAGGTGTCTTTCTGAATAATATTCTCCTAAGTGAACTGAATGCTCTTCAGGAAACCGCTCTCTTCTTCAGGGTTCACTGACTTTGAAGCTATTTTGAGTGTTTCTTATCAAATTCTGCAGCATGACACAGTGGACCATAAACACCGCCTTTTCTGTACCATTCACACTCTTCATTGATAAAGGGCACACATCCTTCATGTTTGTTTCTGGACCTGCGCTTAGGTTTATTGGGGGTGGCTCATTCCAAAGTCTGAGAACTTTTCATCATCAAAGCCAATGGCACCAGGTCATTTTTACTATTTTAACTCTGAACAGAACTGGAAACACAAACAACATTAAAAGAATCATCTCTACAACTACACAGTTACTCTAATTCCTATTATAGTTTTTGCAAGGTGGATTGCTTTTTCCCAGGAGATTTCGGATGTGGTAAAGTTTCATGTTCTGAATATTTCTAGCTGATGGGTTGAATCAGTATTATAATTCTTGAGAAGCAGATAGTAAAAATATTTCCAGGCATTACTTCTGTCTCATTGGGGGAGCTCTATAATCATTTAGCTTTTTTTAAAAATTAAAGCTATAAAAAGTGGATTGTATAATCCATGTAAGAAAATTGTCTTTGTCTTTTCCTGCATTAGGTGACACATATGAGCAGCGATGTGTGACAGTGTTGATTTGCCTCCAGTGTTTATCATCTGTGTCCCTTTGCCAGCACCATAGGAGCAGAGGCTCTGGCTGTTCCCAGGGTCTAGTGCAGGGATCAGCAAACTTTTTCTGCAAAGGGCTGGGTAGTAGATATTTTTGGCTTTGTGAATCACATGGTCTCTGTGGTAGCTACGCAACTCTGCTGACGTAGGGTATAAGCAGCCAATAATAAGTTTTGTGTTCCAGTAAAACTTTATTGATGGAGGCTGAATTTTGAATCTCACATGATTTTCCACATGATGTGAAATAGTCACTTTCTCTGAATTTTTTTCAACCTTTTAAAAATGTAAAAATCATTCTTACTTTACAGGCTGGATAGATATAGATGGTGGGCTGGATTTGGCCTGTGGGCCAAAGTGTTCTGAGCTCTGGGCTAGAGCAATGCCTGGCACACAGAAAGTACTCAGTAAGTATTTGTTAATGATGAAGATCACAGATTAAACTGAATTTTTATTATGAAATATTTCAAACACACAGAAAAGCACAGAGAATAATATAATTAGCATCTACTACTGAGATTCAGCAGACATCATTCTGTCATATTTGCTTTACATATATTTTTTTAAATAAAATAGCAAGATATAAAGCCCACCACCCTGAGCCCCAATCTGCTTGCAGATGACATGATACTATACATAGAAAATCCTAAAAGTGCTACGGGAAAACTAATAGAGCTCATCAATGAATTCAGTAAAGTTTGGATATGATTGATTACTATAGCTTTGTAGTATAGTCTGAAGTCAGGGAGCCTGATTCCTCCAGCTCCATTTTTCTTTCTCAAGATTGCTTTGGCAGACTTCCCTGGCGGTCCAGTGGATAAGACTCTGCGCTTCCACTGCAGAGGGCACGGGTTCAATCCCTAGTTGGAGAACTAAGATCTCACATGCCTCATGGTACGGCCAAAAAAAAAAAAAGAAAAAAAAACGATTGCTTTGGCTATTCGGGGTCTTTTGTGTTTCTATACAAATTAAAATTTTTTTTGTTCTGCTTCTATGAAAAATACCATTGGTAATTTGACAGGGATTGCATTGAATCTGTGGATTGCCTTGGGTAGTATAGTCTTTTTGACAATATTGATTCTTCCAATCCAAGAACATGGTATGTCTTTCCATCTGTTTGTATCATCTTTGATTTTTTTCATCAGTGTCTTATAGTTTTTGGAGTACAGGTCTTTTGTCTCCTTAAGTAGGTTTATTCCTAGGTATTTTATTCTTTTTGATTTGAAGGTGAATGGAATTGTTTCCTTAATTTCTCTTTCTGATCTTTGTTGTTAGTGTATAGAAATGCACCAGATTTCTGTGTATTAATTTTGTATCCTGCAAACTCCTCCCTGACCCCATTTCCCTTCCTCTCTATCCAGAAACTGTTGTTATTCTGAGTTGATATATAAGCTTTCTGTCTTGTGGTTTTTTTTTTTTTTTTTTTTTTTTTTGCGGTACGCGGGCCTCTCACTGCTGTGGCCTCTCCCGTTGCAGAGCACAGGCTCTGGACGTGCGGGCTCAGCGACCATGGCTCACGGGCCCAGCCGCTCCGCGGCATGTGGGATCTTCCCGGACCGGGGCACGAACCCGTGTCCCCTGCATCAGCAGGCGGACTCTCAACCGCTGCGCCACCAGGGAAGCCCTGTCTGTGTTTTTATATTTTTACAACATATATATAAAATGTCTATAGGAGAGTCATACTGCACCTGTCCTTCTGCAACTTGATTTTTTTTTTTTCACTAATTACTGTGTTTTTTCTCTGGCTGTCAGATGTAACTCTAGTTCATTCATTTAAATTTTCATGCAGTTTAATATATTCATCTTTTATAAGTCTTACTCAAGAGTTCTTTCCAACTTTGATATCATAAAGATAGTCTCCTATATTTTCATCTAGAGCAGGAATCAGCAAACTTTTTCTGCAGAGAGTCAGCAAGTAAATATTTTAGGCTTTGCTGGCTACATTTTCTCTTTTGCAACTTCTCAACTCTGTGAAAGCAGCCACAGGCAATACGAAAACTAATGAGTGTGACTGTGTCCCAATAAAACTTTATTTACAAAATCAGGTGATGGGCCAGATTTGGTCTGTGAACTGTAGTTTACTGACCCCTGATATAAAAGTTTTGAGGTTATATTTTTGACATTTTGATGTAAAATCCATCTGGAATTCATTTTTTGTGTGTGTGTGGGTGTATATGGCATGGATTACATACTTACTTTAGCTACAGGGATCAGCAGTTATTCAAATACCACTTACTAAATAGTTTATCCTTTTGCATTAATTTTTAATGCTTTCCCTGTTATATAACAAGTTCCTTTATGCGCTAAATCTCTGCGCTCTTTTCTGACACATTGTTTAATTTGTCTTTACCTGTACCAATACTATATACTGTTACAATGATTATAGACTTCTAGTAAATGTTTATATCTGGCCAGGAAAATATATCTTTATTTTTCTTCAAATTATCTTGGAAATACTTGCCCCTTTCATCTCCTGTTTAAGTTTTTGGATCAATGTGACAAATCAGGAGAAAAAAGAACATGGGGTTTTGGTTGGAATTGTATCTTTCTGCCTGGATTAGTATTCTTTTTTTGTTTTTGTTTTTGTCCGTGACATGCGACTTGCAGGGTCTTAGTTCCCCAGGGATTGAACCCGGGGCCCACGGCAGTGAAAGTGTGGAGTCCTAACCACAGCACCGCCAGGAAATTCCCTGGATTAGTATTGTTATTACATGCTAGCTGATGACCATGGACGGGTACTCTAATTCTTTGAGCCTCAGAGATATATACAGATAATTCTACTTAACTGGGTAGGGTTATAGTGAAAATGAAATGAGTTAAAACATGGAAAATGCTGGGAACTGTGCGAAGCATAGTGTAAGCCCTCAGAAATCTCAGCTATATAAGCTATTAGTATTCTTTGGTAGAAACTGTCTTATCAAAAGGATCAGGACAGTTAATCAGGCCAATTAAAATAAGCAAGGAAGTTAAGTGGGGAATCCTAAAAATGTTTCAAATGTACCGTAAGCATCTTATTTTATCTTAAGATGTAGTAGGGGAAAGGGTTCTGTTGAGTCTTTACCTGCAGTTCTACATGCTGATGGTGGTGTGTTTCCTTGTGCAGTTTGTAATTTTTTATTGTGAGCTCATTATAGTAACTGTTTATGTGTGCACGTGTGTGTGTGAGTCTCACGTGCTCTGTGTTGTGAAAGCGTCACTCGGTCACTCTGCTGGTTCTGGTCAAGTTTTTTATGTGCATTTCTTGGTTTAGGATTTCCACATCAAGGGGATGTTGTTAATTTCATGGGCTATTTATATGGAAGGTTTTGACTACTCCCGGGCAACTCTTTTTCATCTAAAGACCCTGAAGCTATGCCAGTTTTTCAGAGGTTTCTCCAGGCCTGCAGGTAGATATATCTCCAGACCACTTGCCTTTTAATAAACAGACAGGGTGGCTCTAAGAGGCTTTATGTATGGACTCAGGTATAGCTCCCCTCCTTCTCCTGGGCTCAAGGCCACATTTCCCATCCGTGTGATTTATAGAATTCAGCCCCCCCCCCCCCCCCCCCCCCCCCCCCTAGGGTTTA
>NC_041215.1:129677663-129683954 GCF_002837175.3 Physeter macrocephalus | reverse complement strand
TGTGATTTATAGAATCCAGCCCCCCCCCCCCCCCGCCTCCCAGTCCTTAGGTATTATTCCAGGTCCATAACCCCTGTGGTTAATGAAGAGCTAATGGCTCTGGTTTCGAGTCCTCTTCTCTTTTCATTTCTGACACTTGAGGATTTCTCTTCTCCCCTACCCCCTTTTAAAACTCACCCTTGAATTAAAGCATTTTCTGTGTTATCTAAAATTGTTAAATGGTTTTAGCTGGAGTAGGGTCTGTCCATCAGTTCAATCTGTTATAATAAAAGTCCTAAATAATGAAATTTCCCATCAATTAAGCTTTTATTTTCTGTGTGCCTATAGTATTTACATATGCAAGAAAAGTGGCAGTGTCTATAATCTTTATGCAGTAACTTAATTCACATAGTCCAAGTTGGCAAGCATTATTAAATGTGATTGGTTTCATCAACATATTAAAACAATTCAGAGGATGCTCTATGCTCAAAAATAAGTTTGCTGAAAAACCCTTAATTCTACATGGTTATGTCTTACTGACTGTTTTTCTAGTGTGGTTTTCTACCCTCCTAATTTCATGCCTAAATTGGAAACGCTAAATATTTGTGTATTTAAAGAGATCATTTGTATGATCAGTATTGAGTGCCTTCAGAGCCACAGTGCCTCTGCTGTACCACTTCTGTAGACATAACTATACAGGCGCCAGCTCTCTGCTGATTTAAAGTTTAGCTTGTCATGGTCGAGGAAACCGCTCTGTGTCTTAAAGACAATGCATTGAAGGTACTTTGAATGTTCTCTCTTCTGCTTCCCAGTAAAGCAGTCCCCCGTCCGTAGGGCTGCACAGTTAAGGTGGTGGTGGTTTTCTATCCTTGTGCCTCCCCTCCCTGCCCTAACTCCCAGGCTGCAGACACTCCAGTCTCTGTGACCTTCCTCTTTTCTGTGCTTCACAACCCATGGCTGTTTCTAGTTGGCAGGGCTTTCATGGATGACCTCTTCCACTCTCAGCGCTGTTCTATTCCTTTATTAGTTTTTCTTTAGCTTCTTTTGTCTTTCATAATGTAAAAGGTCCTCTCAGCTTCCTCTTGGAAAAACACTTGGCCTTTTAGTAGATGTTAGCCAATCAGAGAGCTTCTTTCCAACTGTGCCCGGAGGTGACTCATATGAGCGTGCATGCTCTTTGGGGGTCTTTGGCTTTTGTGGATTTAAAAACAATTGCTAATGGATATCCAGGGCCTGCTCTTTTGGTGGTTTGAATTTCATTTTTTTTTCTTTCTACCTTTTCTTCTTAGTGAAGATCCCTACATGAAGCTTGCTGGTTCTAGAAGGCTTACCTCCAGGCACATGAAGTTGGACAAGAGGAAGACTTGAGATTTATCTGCAGGGCCACTGCTTCTTGTCCTCATCTCCAGAGCAGATGGCTATTAAAATTAGAGCAGCTGTTTCCACTTAAGTTTAGGAAAGCTGAAAAGAGAGCAGAGAGAATTTTTGTGCCTGCAGAGAGAAAAGCACACATCAGAGTGGTCAAGAGGCCAGGCAGGTACACAAGCATACAGAACACTTTACAGCTTAGAGCAAAAGCCTTTCCCCAATAAGCTTTTGTACCCTGGTTTCACAGCATCCTAGAATTCTCCCCCAACTTTTCTTAAGGATCCAGGCTATCAAGCCTAGCAGGTATGGGCTCCGAGTGAAGAATGGTCTAAAAGAAAGCAATGCCCTCTCGGTTTCAGACAATAAATATTTAGTGAGTGCCTACTACGTTCCTGGTTTTGCAGCTCCCTGCTACCCTACAGAAGTGTCATTTACAACTATTTTAAGTAACAAAGAAATCAACACATTTTAATATTTGGAGACTACCTTTGGGGACCCTAAGAATCATAAAAGGTTCTTTTGAAAGTGGGAGACTGACTCCAGTACCCACTCTGGTATGATGTATTTCATTGGCTTCCCAAAGCTTCCAGGATGGCAACCAAACCCATTAGAATAACACGGAGGCTACTGTACTGGGGCCTCTTCCCTGGCTCCCACGGCCTCGCGTGGCTTCTGTGTCGCTGGAGAGTCTCCATGGAATCTTCGTGGTGCTCCGCCATCTGGGAGGAATGCCAGGAAGGAACCTTGAGGTTACTTTTGGGCAAAGGCAAGCTGGTGTCATCATCTTTGCCAGAAGCTTCAGGGATATTTCAGGAACGGGAGCTCTGGGTGCAGGAAACTCTCAAAATAGGGATGCAGTTCCTGAAACTCATATAATGTTGTAAATCAACTCACTTCAATATAAAAGATGGAAAAGGCAAAAAATTAGGGGTGCAGTTGACACTGCTCTTGACGGTGTGATCTTTACCAGGGCCTCCTGCCGAGGGCAGTTACCTGTCCATCTCAGGTAACACTGAGGGTGTGTGTCTCAGGTTGTGACACAGGTTACAGAGTTGGCAGATGACAGAGACATTTCCTAGGGAAAAAAAAAAGACATGAACAAAATATGCTTCTTTCATTTGGTGGGAAACGTCACCCAGAAAGGTGTAATCCCACACATGTGCGGACGATCCCACCCCAGACTTTAATGAACTAGCTCTTCTCAGGACAGAACTAGCTCTTCCCCTATGTCTTCTCTCACTGCCAGTGTGGCTTGTCTGGGTCGAATCCCTGAGAGCCCTCACCTTGGCTCTCTTTGCTGTGGGCGTGTTACACGCTATACTCTGCTCTCTCTGAATTTATCCGGGTAGAGCAGCCCCGTTTGTCTGTATTCTTGGGGCTCAGACTTTGCTCTTTTGCACATTCCTGAAACTCGGTCAGCATGGTGTTCATCCAGCAGACACTTGCTCCTACAAGTTTTCCTGCGGCTGTCTGTCTGAATTAGCGCAGAAGAAAATCTGACCTTTCCCAGCTCTTCACCCCGCCCAGACCCCCTCTAGGGCGGCATGTTTGTACAGGCTCCATGCTCCTGGGCATGCCTTAGGCTTCTCACATTCTGTGTATGCAGAATTGGATCGTTGAACAGAACCATGAACCAGGGCCTCTGGGCAGGCGTCTTCCCTCCCTCTGAGCTGAGGGCGCTCACTTCCCGTTCTTTCAAAGGTCTGATAAGCTGAGTTTGGGGTCTGTTTAACCTGAAGCCCTTCACGGCTGACTGGAGCCAGGGTCCCCTCTATTCCTCTGTGTCCTGAGTGTCCTCCCCTCCTCTTCCTGACCCACTGGAAGGTGGCCTCTGACCCCTCTGGCTGCCCAAACTGCCCTCGTCAGTGCCAAATCCAGGGTCCACTTTCCAATAATCGAGTTATCTTCCTCTAGTGGCCTCTGGCTGTTAGCCACACTCTCCTTTGCAAACCCACTCCTTGACTCAAGGAGATAAAATAAGACACTTTGGAATATGGGAAGAGGTTACAATTTGGAATCACTGAGTCTTCGGTTCACCTCTCAGCTCTGACACCTACTGTGTGTGATTTTGGACCAGCTGCTTAACCTTTCTGAGCCTTAGCTCCCAGGATAAAGTGAGGATGATATCTATTTCATTGGATTGTTAAGAGCAAATGAGTTGAGACGTGTAAGGGACCTGGTCCTGTGGGCCCTCAACACATTTTAACTCTTGCCTGTAACTCCTTTTTCCCCTCTGTGAGAACAGTTTCCTGCCTCTTCCAACCCACCCTTCCCAGCCTCTGTGAGGCCTCACCCTCAGTGATTTCGTGTGTACGCCACCCCTCTCCCACCTGCAACATGCTGGTAGCCCGGAGCGCTAGCTCATTCCTTCCCCCCAGCACCAGATCTGTCCTGACAGTCTCTTAAGGGCATCCCCTACCCAGTGTCCCTTAGCCAGCCGAATACCTTCCTTCCCCAAACAAAAACCATGACTTCCTGCTCCTTTCGAAACTTCTTTCTGAATCCCACGTTTCAGTGAGTGACCTTACCCTTTACCTGCTTGTTCAGGCCAGAATCCCAGGAGTTCTCACGCACAGTCCCTTTCCTGTCGTACCCCCATATCGAATCAGTTAGTCTCCAGCCCTGCCGATTCTCCAGCCCACCTTCACGTTTCCGTCTATGCTGACCCAGCCCCAGACATGGCCTGCAGCCCTCCTCACCCTGCTGACGGCAGTGGCTTCTTCCCATACTCCTGTGGCCCCAGATTGACCCCCTCAAATGCATCATCCCATTCTTGCTAGAGGGGTTTTTCTAAAGTGCTTCATCTGTCACAGCTCTACTTAAAATTCATTATGGATTTGCCTTCAGAGCCAAAGTCCAATATACTACCAACTGGTCTTCATTTTTTTCAGCAGCCCTCCTTTTAAAACTCCCTGGCAGGCACTTGGCCTGTTCTCCAGTTAAATAGAATTATCTGTAGTTCTCCTCTTACACCACCCATTTTATAGCTCAGGGCCTTTGCCATTGTTCTTTCTGGCAGGAGCCCCCTTTCCTGCTCTTCTTTCCTTGGGTAGCTCATCTTTAACCCTTGACACTTAACTTCACACAGAAAGACCTCCTGGAGTCCTTTAGTGAGTTCACTGCCCCACTCTTTGTTTTTCATAGCACCCTGTAGGCATATCTCATGCTTTTATCTATCTATTCTATTGTATGCATTTCTTTATTTAGAAATATTTTAGAAACTTATTTTTAAATTAAAAAAATAAAATTGAAGTATAATTGATTTATGTTAGTTTCAGTTGCAATTTACAATTTAATCTTTGTGTCTGGTGTGTGGGGGGGAGTCAAGCTCAATTTTTTTCCCCATATGGTTATCGATTTATTGAAAAGACTATATTTATCACACTACTCTCTTCCAGAAATGAATTGTCCATATATGGTTTTTCTATTTCTTGACTTTTTATTCCATTGTCCTAATTACTGCAGCTTTAAAGTTCCTTATTTTTTATAGAGCAAGCCTTCCCACATTTTTCTTATTTAGGAGTGTCTGGGCTATTTGGGGACATTTCACACAAGAACAAGAAACACTGTTGTGATTTTCGTTGTAGTTGCATTGAATCTGTAGGTCACTGGGGAAAATTTGAATCTTTGTAAAAAATAAGTGTTCTAATCTCTAACTAGACTCTCCTTCCATTTGTGTATGTCTTCTTTAATTTCTTTCAATACTATTTTATAGCTCTTTGTTGAGGCCATGCACTTCTTTAGTTTGATTTATTCCTAGGGATTTTTAAAATATTGTAAACAACACCTTTCAAAAGATTTTATTTTTTGTTTCTGCTACATGGAGATGCAATTGTTCTTTTTCCTTTTTAAAAAAAAAAACCTTTTGACCTTGCATCTAGCAGACCTGAAGTTCCATATTCTAATAACTTATCTGCATGCATAATCACATAGTCTGTGAATCATGACAGTTTTGTTCCTCTTCAATCCTTGTAACTTCTTTTTACTCTTGCCTCCTTGCACTGGCTAGGACCTTTAGTGTAGTGTTCAGTGGAAGTGGTGATAGCAAAATCCTTCCTTTGTTCTCAGTTTCAGAGAGAACTTTTTCAACATTTCACCGATAAGTATTACATTCTGTAGGGTTTTTTGTAGATACTCTTTGTCAGACTAAAGAAGTTCTCTTCTATTCCTAGTTTTCTAAACATCTTCACTTTAAATGGATGTTGAATTTAATAAAATGCTTTTCTTGCATCGGTTGAGAAGATCATACGATCTTCATAGGAAGTTTTATTCCCATTTTGCTGCAGGCTTCTTTTCATGAATAGGCAGGGAGGTAAAAATTGACATATTTCCTGTATTCATGACATTTTTGTTTTGTAAAAAAAAGTTTGCTGGGAAGTATGAGTGTCTGTGATGAGAGATGGGACAAGAATATATGCACTGGAATTCTTCTGTAAGTTTCTGATTCAAGGAACTGGTTTTTGAACGATTAAAAGAAAAAAGAAAAAAAAAAGCATTTCATTGAGGTTGGTGTGCCCATGCCAGTAAATGCAGTTGAATGTTATCTCTTAGAATTTAGTTGAATACGGAGAGCAAGCGACAAAGGGTTTGCCAAGTTTCTGAAGAACAGTTATTTAATTTTGATATATCTGCAACGAGCAGGGATTAAAGATTCATCAGTATGAGTATTAACTGTGTGTGTTAGCTGGACTACAGCAGAGGGAGTGCAATTTCAAGATAATCTCTAAAAGTATCAGGTTTTAAAGAGATACCATGGAAAAGTTGGAAAATAATTGGACAAGCAGTGGTTTTTTGTTTTTTTTTTTGTGGTACGCGGGCCTCTCACTGCTGCGGCCTCTCCCGTTGCGGAGCACAGGCTCCGGACGCGCAGGCTCAGCGGCCGTGGCTCACGGGCCCAGCCGCTCCGCGGCATGTGGGATCCTCCCGGACCGGGGCACGAACCCG
>NC_041215.1:129656758-129677652 GCF_002837175.3 Physeter macrocephalus | reverse complement strand
CCCGTGTCCCCTGCATCGGCAGGCGGACTCTCAACCACTGCGCCACCAGGGAAGCCCACAGTGGTTTATTTTTAATGGATTCTTTTCATGACAAAAGTTTGAATTCTGCTTGTAATTTCCTTTTAGCCCACTTACGGATGTGACTCAACCCACATGCAAAAACCAGGACAGGCTGATTTCAAGAAAGTGACTCAGAATTGAAGGGAAAAGTGGACTGCCCAGATTAGTCCCGGAAGAATTTTTCAAGTAATTTCGAGTCCCTAATACAGAAGTAAAGAAATACCAAAACACGTGGGAATTAAGCTTATTTAGTGTATTTCACTAAGATATGTAGTTCTTGTTTCAGTAAACTGCATGAGCACTTTTATTATTTGGATTTGGGAAAAAAAAATTCATGGGATGCATTTCTTGGCCAAGACTACCACTGGCATAAGCACTGTAGTGATTTTTTTTTTTTCGCACATTTTTACTCCTAGTGGGTAAGCAGTTGGTGTTGCAATATAGTTGAGATCTTTATTGAAGAAAGTGGGAAAAATTCCTTTTTAAGACAAAAATACTGTGACAGTTGGACCCCAACAGTGTGCATTTGTCTTTAAGCATGAAGACGACATTTCTAACCAGTGCAGTTCCTGTTTTGGACAAGAAACATGGTATGAAGAACTGAAAGGACATTAGGGTTCTCTGGTCCCATCCCTTCCTTTTACAATTGAGGAGCTTGAGCCCCAGGAACCTTCCTTGCCTCGTCCAAGATCACCCACAAATGGGAGTAGAAACCCAGGCTTTCTCTGCTGTATCCCAGTGCTTCACGAGCAACTGATTATTATCATTTTTCCAGAAACCCCAAACTCCAAGTTCTGGGGTCTTCTTTGTCCTGGTCCCTCTCCCCCAGCTGGCAGATGCAGACACTCTGCTGCTATCTCAAGGCCCCTGGGGTGGGTGGCTCCTCCCCACCCACCCTCCTCCAGGGTTCCACCTGTTTCTCTGTTTAGCATCTGCAGTGGGCTGTCCATCATTCACCTCCATGTAGTTCAGTTGATGGGTGGGAGGGGAGGGGAGAATTTCCACATTTCTTCCAGTGCAGGGGAGGTGGAGTATGACCCTTTATTGTGGTCTTTCTTCATCGTGGATTATCCAGACAAGTTATTCCTTTGATAGTGCCACACCCTCAGAGTTGTTTTTTTTTTTTTTTTTTTTTTTTTTGCGGTACGCGGACCTCTCACCGCTGTGGCCTCTCCCGTTGCGGAGCACAGGCTCCGGACGCGCAGGCCCAGCGGCCGTGGCTCACGGGCCCAGCCGCTCCGCGGCACGTGGGATCTTCCCGGACCGGGGCACGAACCCGCGTCCCCTGCATCGGCAGGCGGACTCCCGACCACTGCGCCACCAGGGAAGCCCTCTTTGTCCTTTTTACTGAGGTGTTTCTCTTTTATTGATGTCTAGGAATCTATATTGTAAAGGACTTAGTCCTTTGTAATAGGTGGTACATATTTTCCTCCACCATATTGTTGCCTTTTGGCTTTATTTATGGAGTCGTATGGATTTTCAAAGCATTTTGATGGAATGAAATGCTTCAATCTGTTCCTTTGAGACAGTGGTTCTCACCTGGGGGTGGCTTTTCCCCAGGGGACACTGGCAGTGTCTGGAGACGTTTTTGGTTGTCACAGCTGCCATTGTTGGTGGGAGGGTTCTCTTGGCATCCACTAAGTGGAGATGAGGGATGCTGTTCAGCATCCTACAATGTACAGGGCGACCCCTACACCAAAGAATACCCAGCCCAAAGAGTCAGTAGTGTACAAGTTGAAAAATCCTGCTCTCAGGCTTTTGTTTTTGTTCCTTACTTAATAAGTCACCTCTTCTTCCTGTAATACTAATATCTGTATCAAAATCTGTATTAAAAGTTCCTTAGGGGCTTCCCTGGTGGCGCAGTGGTTGCGCGTCCGCCTGCCGATGCGGGGGACGCGGGTTCGCGCCCCGGTCCGGGAGGATCCCACGTGCCGCGGAGCGGCTGGGCCCGTGAGCCGTGGTCGCTGAGCCTGCGCGTCCGGAGCCTGTGCTCCGCAACGGGAGAGGCCGCAGCAGAGGGAGGCCCGCATACCACCAAAAAAAAAAAAAAAAAAGTTCCTTAATTGATTTTGCAGACAGTTTACTAAAACTCTGGCCCATTCTACTTATTTCTTAGCGCCACACACAAACTCCCCCTCGGTTATTTCTCTTCTGTGTCTACACTCCTCTCTCAGTGCCCCGAGGCTGTGCTCCGCAACGGGAGAGGCCACAACAGTGAGAGGCCCGCATACCACCAAAAAAAAAAAAAAAAAGTTCCTTAATTGATTTTGCTGCTCAGACAGTTTACTAAAACTCTGGCCCATTCTACTTATTTCTTAGCGCCACACACAAACTCCCCCTCGGTTATTTCTCTTCTGTGTCTACACTCCTCTCTCAGTGCCCCGAGGCCACCGTATCCCTCCCTGCCCGCAGGTGAGCTGCGTGGCCTGGGCCAAGTGGCGTGTTCCATCAGTGTTTGTAGGCTCTCCTCCTGGGCTTCTTTGCGTCCGTTTCCTCAGACACTCTTCCCATTGCTTGGATGACTCTGCCCACTCAACGTGGATATAAATGAGGGAGGGAGGTGACCCCAGTTTGGCTCTGTGCTCCTCTGGACCCTCTGAGAACAGTCATGTCAATGGGAACCTAAACCGCAGAGCTGGAGCAGAACTTGACGTGCTCCATCCCAGCCCCTGGATGTGCGAGGAATGTGTATCCAGAGTGGGCAAGTAACTCGCCCAAGCCGCTCAGCCACCTGCACACCAGGGCCGTCACCAGGATGCTGGGTTCTCACCTGCCTCCATTTTTGCCTAGAAAATTTTCTGCTGCTGCTTTTGTGAGAGCTGCCACTGCCACCTAAGAGATGGTTTCTGAGACCTGCTCGTAAGCTGCTCATTTCATAGCTGCAATCATCAAAGCCCGTTCTCTTTTTCAGTGTTAAGAACTTTAACTCAATCAAACACACGATCGTAATGGTTGACACGCATACGTGCAGGGTATTAGTTGACAATTCGACGGCTCAGGGCACGTCCAAGTTCATGTGTCTTACCCTTTTGCTGGGCTGGGAGTTCTTTGAGGGCTGGGGCTGGGCTTGCTTTGTCCCCCTGTCCCCTCTTCTAGGCGTCCTACCTGGCACATCATAAGTGCCGGATAAATGGCACTTGAATTACTGATCAACCATGTTGAGTTTTCTGTAAAAGTACAGGAGAAGTTGGAACAAAGTCCACCAAGTGTCTAAACTAGCATGGAAGGCTCACCAGGAAGGTGGTTATGTGTCTCCCAGGCGCCACCATCACCAGGCAAGGCAGACGAAGGTGTTCACGTGCAGCACTTTGCAGCGACCCTGGTAGCTTTGACGTATTGTATCTTAACGACCCCGTAAGTGGGCCTCTTTTACACTTGTTTTAAGTTTGACCTTTTCATCCTCCTGTTTGCAAGCTGCAGAGGGCACTGGAATTGCCAAAAACATGGGCAGCACTCAGTTTAGGGAAGGAAAACAGGTCATGGCTAAAGTGTCCCATGAGACTGCCTTCAAATCATGAGTCCCGGGCTGGCAGGCACCTTCGCCCTGACCTCACCCTGTATGCACCCCCATAAGCGCTCTTGATTGTAGTATAAATTATTTGACATAGGTGAAAAGTTGCAAATAAAATGTGAAAAGAATAGTTTTAGCTTAGCTCTATGATGTGAAAAAATTTGGTTTAAATGAATTAATCTGATGCAATGAACATACAGCATTTAATAGATGAGCTTGTTGGTTACTGTAAGCAGAAAACCATTAACATATAGGCTTTCTCTGTGCTCTTTCTGCTGATATTACAAAGTCTTCATCCCTTTACCCCCCATCATTAGAAGCTAGAAATTATAGCCAAGAAGGTATCACCTTGAATTTTGAGTATCCCCAAAGTCAGGTCTATTAATTACGATATTTTGCCTCATTATGCATTTTGGCAGTTTGCTTATTTTCTGCTTATAGTTCGAATGTAATGGGATTCAAGGGCAGTAGTGGCCTCTGTAACAGGACTTTTTCCCTGTGAGATAAAATACACATACAAACTTAAAAAAACAACTCAATAAGCTGTGTACAGAAAAACAGGACTTACAATAAATATTTATGGTGCCAAGATTTTGCTTAAAGGTTAATGATTGCATTTTATCTTGTATTTGCTGTTAGGCAACTGAAAAGATTGTTTTTTTTTAATGAAACTAGTCTGAAGTGTTAGAGGATAGAAAGGAAGGTAATTGTCATTGTTAGTGAAGCAACTAGACGAAAACCCAAGGAAGCAGCATGTATAGGACATGATTATCTTAAAGAAGAGATCAATGATCTCGCAGTGCATTTAACGCCCTGCTTTGTATTCAGTGCATGTGTGTGTACATGTGTGTACGTGTGTGCACCATCACATCATTCACTGTTTTGAGTCCCTTTAGAAATCTATACAACTGATAGTTTAATTTTTAGCTTCTGTCTTCTTTTCTCTACCCAGAGCGTTTTTCCTGGCCTTTTACGTTAGCCATTCCTTATTGAATCCCATGCTCTTCCTGCTTTCCTCTCATCTATCAAGCCTAGACAGTAGCACTTAGATGGTATTGTTTATCCTCAGCATATTTTTCTTTTGGCTCTTTATTCCCTCACTTGGTGGAGCTGACTCCTGGGCCTGGTGAATTGGGCCTTGCCCTGGGGGCCTGCCCTTCCCACCCAGCTCTCTCCACCAGCACCCACCCCAACACTGCCCACGAAGGGATGGACTTCACACAGTGACTCACCTTGATGGTCTCTGAGACTGGCAGTCGCCAGCAGTAGGCTGTGGCGTTGGGACGGAAGCCCTGGTGCATCTTTGGCCATCAGATTGGTGGTCTTTGCCTTGTGGTCTTTGCCTTGTCATTCCCTAAGCTGCACCATGGAGGTCTGCACTTCCAGAATTGATTTTTGTAATGATCTCTCCAATTTTTAAAAATGATTTAAATGTATTTTTATGTTTTTAGGCATGTGTTAAAAGTCTTAATTTGTGACTAGGTCAACTGTCAGATGAGCTGATATCAGAAACCTGGTTTATATGTCCCCTTTATCCTAGCTAATTAAATTCTTCCTCCTTCTTGAGGTGATACCCATTCCACAAAGCCTTCCTAAAAATAAATCCAAAGCAAGGGAACAGTATCAGGACTAAAGGAGCAATTCAATCTGTCCCTCATCACACATTGCTTTTCAGATGTTGATTGATCTATCTGTCTTTATTTTTCCAGTGCTTTTTTAAAGAAACTCTACCATGTTTTCTGTGTTCCTCAACGTGCTGGGAATAGAGCTGTGAACATGGCAGATAAGTCCATGCACTGACGGGGCTCACATGTCTTTGGGAGACAAAAAAGGGATTTATTTTAGATTTCACGGTGAGGGAAGGCTTCTCGGAGGAGGTGACATTTGAGTAGAGAACTTTGTGAATTGAGGTAGAGAGCCATGCAAAGTCTGATAGAAAAGCATTCCAGGCAGAGGGCCCAGCAGGTGCAAAGGCCCTGGGGTGGGAATGACCTTGGCATAATGCAGGGACATAAAGAAGGTGAAGAGGGTTGAATGTAAGGGAAGAGGATCAAGTGTGGGAAGAGAGGACCTCAGGGATAGGAAGGGGCCAGATCAGGGAGGGCTTTGTCTGCCGTGGAAGGAGTTTGGATTTTATTTTAAGTTGATAAAGATTGTAAATATTTTAAATTATTTACACTTGAAATATTTTCTTCAGATACCAATCCATCTACTCTTATCTGAGATTTTGTGAAGGTTTTGCCAAGTGATAGCATAGAATTAACAATGTGGTATTTTTGGAGCTTCGTTTTATTCAATCCAAAATCCCTTAATCTTCCTAAAGGAGTTTGCTGGAAATTGTGTGACAAGGATCATTAGCAGAATGAATAGCTGTTTTTCCAGGCAGAATTCTATCCATGTGTGTTGAAGTATGAACTCATTTCAACAAGAGAAATTGAAGGTCCCATTTCTCTGTTGTCTATTATTCACTCAATTCTCTTACCAGCCCTGAGAAGCCAGGGTCTAATTTTCTGTTATCACAGAAGCAAATGATAACTGAATAAGCTCTGTGAACATGCCTGAACCCTTGGGCTGTCTGGAGAGTAGCATTGTTATGCTGCTTCATTTCACATTGTTTTTGTAGCATCCCCAGGTAATAACAAATGGCAAGTCAGAGGTCAGCCAAGGACTCAGCGATAAACACTTTCCTTAGAACATGAACACAATTTACAGGTATGCAACTGAAATTTTATCTTCCACATCCAGCAGGGTAACATTTCTCTGTAATCACCCTCCAAAATAATCAGGTAGACACTTTCATAGAACTCTTCTTAATGTAAGTCACCACCATGCTCCCTTCTAGCATGCAATTGTCACGCAAGCTGATCATTTTGGAAGCTTTTAATTAAATAACATCACCTTAAAGAGAATTGTTCATCAGGTAGGAAATTGGAAGACATAGGTAAGTGCATCTGTAGGGGGGATAAACTAGGCAGTCATTTCTCATGAGGGAACCTTGCAATGGATGGTCCAGGATGTGAAAGAGGAGATTTCAATTTAGATCCCTAGTATCAGTTGACTGGCAGCTAAAAATATCAAAGTTGGTATATTCCTAAGGAGCCTCAGTTTTAACTATTTTTGCCTTAGAAAGTTCCTCTAAATAAGTGTTCCTGAAATCAACATTATTTAGGGCCTTGGTGGGGGGGAGGCTCTTCCCCACTAACTACATACTTCCTTGTTGGACGCCTGTTATCTGTGGAAGGGTTAATATTGGGATGACCTTGGAAGGCCCCCCTGCCCCAAACAGCACAAGTAGTTAAAAATGCATATTCCACAGGAACAGTGTTTCTGTTACAGCAGCAACCCTGAGCCACGGAGCTCGTTTCCCAGAGACGGCGCCGATTTTCTTACGAGGGAATAATTGACCCGTTTATGGTCTCGTTTCAGTTTGTTGCGGATCCTTGCGCCAGCAACCCGTGTCACCATGGCAACTGCAGCAGCAACAGCAGCGATGGCTACCTCTGCATTTGCAGTGAAGGCTATGAAGGTCCAGTCTGTGAACAGGCACTTCCCAGTGTCCCCGTCTCTGGCTGGACGGAGTCCATGGCACCCAGACAGCTTCAGCCTGTCCCCACCACCCAGGAGCCTGACATAATCCTGCCCCGCTCTCAGGCCACCATCACCCTGCCAACGTGGCAGCCGAAAACTGGGCAGAAAGTTGTAGAAATGAAATGGGATCAAGTGGAGGTGAGAACATTTTAGTGCACGTGCTTTTATGGAAGAAACCAGTACAGTTAAGATCACTCCAGTGGTTCTGATATCAGCAATAAAAATGCAAGACCTTGAAGTTACACACTGAACAAAAGACATGCCTAACTTTTTTTCCTTTCTGCCTTTGTGTGTAGGAAATCTCTCTTGGTTGCATACATGGGACGTTTCGGTTATGATTGTTTTGTGAGCATAAAAAGAGTAAGCAAAAGAAGAAAATGAATGAAATTATATTCTGGAATGATAACCACATACATTTCTGTGAGATAATCTTAGATTTGGGGACAGGCAGCTCAATGAAGAATATTATAAATGAACATATTACAGACCCTCCATTATTGATCTAATTTTCCTTCGTGGAATTTTATGTTCCATTTTTTGGTTGTCTGTTTTTGTTTAGGTTCTATTGGTGCTAAGTTGCAGCACTTCAATGGGATTTAGAAAAAAAACCGCTATCGCTGATTTTTAAAATATTTTGGCAATACATTCGAGAATGAGATTTCCAAATTTTATTCATTTTGGCAACAGCAAATTCTGTTTATTGAATCTTGTCCAGTGTGGGTTTGGCTTATTGGATTTTCAACCTCATCAAAAGTCCCATTCTGAGGATTTTCCAGCAAACCTTTAAAAGATTACATAAAGTATAAGTTTGCTAGCTAGACGAATAGAAGAACAAATACAAAACATGAGTTTGAGGTAACATTGATAAAGTGTAATTCCACTCCATATCTTGTCCTTTATATGACTTCCATATAGACCTGTGGTTGTATATTATTACAGGTTTTGTAGCTTAAATGAAAAAAAAAAAACCTACATAGATCTTTGGTGTAGCATTTTTAGAGCCAAAGAATATGTCTAGAAATTTCGATTATTCTTATAAAAGAGGTAAGGCAGCATTTCTTGTTTGATGTTTCTGGGTGATTTTAACCAGTTGACCCACTTTTTTTTCATTGCCACACTATGTGTGAAGACCCCATCCAGACCGCAGGGCAGTGTTTTTATCCTATCTAAAAAACTGTGAACTTGTCCTGATTTCAGATTTGTAATGGTTGTTTTGAAGTTAGGATTTTAATATCTCTTTGCTGAATGACTGACTTCCTGAATGTGAATTAGATTTGGTCCCATGTTTATCAAGGAAGCGTCCTTTAAAGAAAATTTCTCCCCAGCCAACCGTTTCAACCTATTTATTCAAAGACGTGCTATCCTACAGTTGGTAAATGTAAAAAAGAATTGCCTCATATTCGTGTCATGCGGTTATTTCATAGGCTGTTCAAGAAGCAGGTTAAAAGTGCCAGAGGAACACGCGAATATATTTCTGGACAATAAATTCTACATGTTGGGAGTGGGGTGAAAGTGCTGAGAATTTCTGTATTGTTCTCAGTTCAGTGATGACAAACACTTTTAATACCCTTTTGTTTTGATTCTTGGGATGAGTACAGTGATCACAGCATGAGGAATGAATGAATAAACAGGTCAGAGGCACCTCACTGGACACAGCTCAAGTGTTAGCAGTATGCTTCCTGATGAGCACAGTTTCCCCCCTTGAGCTCCTTTTTGTGCACACATCAGTATAATACTTTCCAGAACACGTTACCTAAAAATGAAGGTCTGGTCCACAGGGGAAAGAAAGGGCAGCTCCCAGCTACCTGGCCTTAGCACGTGCTTCTACGTACACCTCTGCACAGAGCACGGTCATTCAGACCAGACGCGTCTATTACTCTCTGGAAAGCTCATTCTCCTATAGTCATTGAGATTTCTACCTGTGGCACGGAAGCTAGTCCTTTAAGGCCACCTCCTTGTTCTCTAAGCATTTAGTCCCTCGTTACCCACAGACCGAGCAGAGAACAGAGGCCCGTGACTGCTTGCAGGATGAAAGAGAGAGGGGAGCAGATCTTCCGCCCTTCCGTGCAACATGCTATTAGCAGCTGTAGTCATCCCGGGAATGTGTAGACGCCTCTCAGCAAAGCTTCGGCGTTTCAGAAACTCAAATGGCAAAGCTTTCACTTTGCAGAGAGTTTGTAATGTTTCACTTGGCCTCTCAAGTGGCCATCCCCAGCATCACCCAAAGGAGTGGAGTGCAGGCGGCTCATGGAATTTTGCTTCCTAATGTTATCTTGCACCATGATTAACCCCCATAACTTATCTTCTTTGTTGTTGTTCTTTGTTCCTCCAGGTGACTCCAGATATTGCCTGTGGGAATGCCAGTTCTAACAGCTCTGCGGGTGGCCGTCTGGTGTCCTTCGAAGTGCCACAGAACACTTCAGTCAAGTAAGAATAAACTCCCAGTTAAAAATGGTTATGTTTGATACTGTGACTGTCTGCTGGGTGGTGTCTGTTCACATAACTGGTCCATAACTGGTCAGTCCAGTGAGAATTATGAATGGTTCCACGTGTAGATGTGGCCTCTGTCACTCAAAAACTAGAGGGAGCCATTTCAGAGGAGAAGATTCCAGGGAGGCTGGATTGGAAGAGTTAGGTGGGCGATAAGAAACCCAGGTGCCTTAGCTGAGATCTAGAGCCAGACCCTTCTCTTCTCAGATGACTTTTGCTCCCCAGATTCTTTGGCTCCTTCTGGTTTTAGTGGACCATTAGTTAAATTCGTATGCATGATTTACCCCCAATTTAAGATCCAAACATTACAGTTGTCTCTTTAAAAACAAGCAGGTGAGACGAGTGTTTTGTTGTGTTTTAAATTTAAGCTCCTTCAAATTACACACGGCTGGTTGTCACTGGTGGCTTTGGGGAGGACGCAAAGGGAAGCAGTGATGACAGCCCCGCAGGGCGCCAGGTGCTCTGCTTCGCTGGCGAGTCACGCTGCCTGGAGCACTGCCCCCTGCACCTGTCTGACAACTTCCACCACCCGTGCCCCCTGTTGGTATTAACTGGCACTCCCCATCCTACCCCTCATGCGCTGAAACGGACATTTGCTCTCTAGCCTTCAGGGACTTCAGAAGACAGGGGGACACATGGCCCTCGTCCTGGTTAACCAGTGTGCTGCATCGCTCCACTTTAAGAGGGCATGGGCGCTGGAGACCCACTCTTCACTTACACAGGGTCATTTCTGCCCGCCTTCCCTTCTAAACAACGGAGTCGCTGAAAATGTTTGGAAGAGGGGCTTTGTTCCACTGCCCCTGCATCCCCTGGCCCCTGCCTTGAACTCTTCGGGCAGGAAAAGCCAGGATGGGCAGTGAACTCCAGGCACAGGGAAGACATGCCTGTAGGGAGAAGGGTGTGGCACTGAGGCAGCTCTGAGTTCTGCCAGTAGGGGGCGCCCTGTCCTAAGTGTTCCCTTGCTCGTACCAGAGATGAAACTCCACCGTCCAGAGCCGGTTTCAGGGAAATCGGAATCATTTAGTTGCCTTTATGTTTATGAAACCAGTTCTTTCTTGTCTAGGTCATATTGTTTTACTTTCATAAGCCTTCCTGAATAGTTCTGATCTATGCTGCGGCCTTTCCCGTTGCGGAGGACAGGCTCCGGACGCGCAGGCCCAGCGGCCATGGCTCACGGGCCCAGCCGCTCCGCGGCACGTGGGATCCTCCCAGACCGGGGCGCGAACCCAGTTCCCCTGCATCGGCAGGCGGACGCGCAACCGCCGCGCCACCAGGGAAGCCCTGATCTATCCTTTTAAATGCCTTCTTTCTCCCGCCAACCCGCTCAAAAAACCTGAAATTCCCCAAGACTCTCTGAGGCTGCAGATGTGGACAGAAAGAGCAGAGTCTGACCTAGACTGAGTAAGATGGGAGTGCTGAATGATCTCTGGGTGCTGAATTCACGTGGGAGGGTTACTAGCTCCTTACACTTTCATTTATTCATGAATTTGATCATATATCAACCCTTTATTGGGCCCCCTGCTGCAAGCCAGGAGCTCTGCCCTGGGGGGTGCAGCTCTGTGCACCGTGACCCTGCTTCCCCGGCAGCACAGAGGAAGGACAGGCAGCTGCTGGTTGCCGGGAAGATGGGTGCAGAAGGTCTCAGAGGAGGGGTGCTAGTGGGCTAAGCCTTGAAGAATGACACAGCTCCCAGGTGGAGGAGGAAGCAAAGGCTGGGACCCGGGACAGCACCTGCCCGGGGAAGAGACAGTATCTCCTTGCGGCCGTTGCACTGGGTGGCAAGGATGGAACTGTAGGATCCGAGGCTGAGAGGGAACTGAGGCCGGGGTGGGTTAGTCGTCTAGGGCATCTCATTCTTTGGATTTTATCCTGAAAGCAAGAAGAAACCAGGGGAGGCCAGAAGCATGGGAGGTGACACACTTTCACTTATTTTAGCAGCACCACTCAGGTGGTTTGGGGATGTATTACACATTTATAATAAATTTTAGCAGGACTCTTTATATTGTGTGGTTATGGAAGGAGTTGTCTCTAAACTCAGTATTCCCTTTTATTATTGATGAAAATTGTTACCCAAAGGTGAATTATCTATTAGCGATTTTGTGGTATATTTTTGACCAAGCGGGAGACAGACGTTTCTAACGGTGTGGGAAATGACGGCCGTGAGTCTGCATGAAGTGGGCGCCTGTTTAGAAGATCATTTCTTCCATTTCCCAGTACTTTTATGGATGTGTGTGCCGTCTTTATTTTTATTTTGAATCTGATCGCCTGATTCTGAGATGAATTTTTCTGCAAGGGACATTCCATTGACATCGTTCTCATTTTCAGAATTCGTCAAGATGCCACTGCCTCACTGATTTTGCTGTGGAAGGTCACGGCCACGGGATTTCAACAGTGCTCCCTCATAGATGGACGGAGCGTGACCCTCCTCCAGACTCCCGGGGGCCTCGTCCTCTTGGAGGAGATGCTTGCCTTGGGGCCCAATCACTTCATCGGTGAGTTATGGAAATCTTGTATCCAAAACCGCATCTGGTTCAACCCAACCTCCGTTTGGTGTTTAGAGATAGTATATAGGGAATGTTGCTCAGATAATCTGAATTCTAGCCATCAGCATAATTTCCTCCATTTTAGGTGAGGTTTTTCTTATAATCAAAATTGGCTTCTAAGATAATAGTTCCGGTGTGGCTCAAAATGGAAAAATTCTGGGCTTTGGAATCCAGAGAGTGTATCCCGGTTCTGGCCAAAGAGTCCTAGATGTGTGGTCTTTGGCATTTAATGCTGTGAATCTCGGCTTCATTTTTTTAAAAAATTAATTTATTACTGTTGCGTTGGGTCTTTGTTGCTGCACGCGGGCTTTCTGTAGTTGTAGTGAGCGGGGGCTGCTCTTCATTGCGGTGCGCAGGTTTCTCGTTGCGGTGGCTTCTCTTGTTGCGGAGCACGGGCTCTAGGTGCACGGGCTTCAGTAGTTGTGGCACGTGGGCTCAGTAGTTGTGGCTCGCGGGCTCTAGAGCATAGGCTCAGTAGTTGTGGCACACAGGCTTAGTTGCTCCGTGGCATGTGGGATCTTCCTGGACCAGGGCTCGAACCCATGTCCCCTGCATTGGCAGGCGGATTCTTAACCACTGCGCCACCAGGGAAGTCCTCGGCTTCATTTTTGACCCTTTAATCTTCTTTCTCCCGGAATTGTGGGCAACTTGAGGCGTTGAATGTTGGTGTCTCAGAAGAAGCTTGGTTTCCACTTGATGTTGGCCTGACCGAGGTCCCTGGGCTCGGCACCTGAGCAAACGATTTATCACTTCTGAACTTTTGACTCAGAATAGCTTGGGGGGATCACAACTCTCTTTGGGGCCCCTCTTGCCCACACCACCTTCCTCCACGGTTCACTTCTGAGTTTTCACATCTTCTCTAACGTGGTTAAATCTGTCATTTACCTTTCTCCAAACTACCACATGTCCAGTTAGCTGTTTTTAGTTTCCTCTGCCCTGGAGGAAGATGACCTTCAGAAAGTATGATTCCTCCTGACCCTCCCCTCACCCCCTTACCCCCTCCTCCTGCTCCCCTCAAGGGCTAAGCTTGGGCAGTTTCCAGAGGACTTTCCCCCGGTTTAGCATTCTGATTGTATTCTGCCAGTTATTTTCATTCCGGGGTTGGGACTTGTAACTCGAGCCGCTTACCATGCTGAGAACTTCCTGACTTTATTCAGACTTGTTCCCGTCATGCTGCCTCAACTCAGAGACACAAGCTCAAGTTCAGACTCTTCTCATCCCAGTCCAGGGCACCCAAGTGGCCCTCTGCATCCTGCTGTTACTATCTCGTCCTGTCCAATCATATATTCTAACAGTCCTCACCTGGAGGAAGAGGGAACTAGGGGGTAGAGGCAGCACCTGTCTCTCAGGGGTGTTGAAAGGGTTTAATGAAAATGGATGTGAAAATATAAATTACAAATGTTAGGGATGCTTTTGGTTGCTTTCACAATTTTTTCTGAGGTACACTAAATATTTTGCTAAATTAAATGGAAGCATTAAGGTGTATTCTCCAAGATATGTGTTTGATGCAAATATACTGATGACAAACTGGGAAAATGAAATGCTCAGCTCTATGTAATTTATATTGTATTTTATATTTGATCCTTCTCTGGTGATAAGGTCATTTCCCAATCTTTGGAAATCCAACTGGGGGTGGGGGGCAGGGATTTTATCGGGCAGAGAGAAGGTAAAAAGAAATCAGCTTGGGGAATGGACATGCTGGTAAAAGAGGGGACGGTATTCAACTTTGGACCAGTTTTTGGCTATTAAGATGGATACAGTACTAGATTATTAGTTAGAAATTGTGTGATGAAGTGTTGTCAACAGTCAAATCTAAATTTTACTCCCCGGGGCTTCCCTGTTGGTGCAGTGGTTGAGAGTCTGCCTGCCGATGCAGGGGACGCGGGTTCGTGCCCCGGTCCGGGAGGATCCCACATGCCGCGGAGCGGCTGGGCCCGTGAGCCACGGCCGCTGAGCCTGCGCGTCCGGAGCCTGTGCTCCGCAACGGGAGAGGCCACAACAGTGAGAGGCCCGCGTACCGCAAAAAAGAAAATAAATAAAATAAATTTTACTCTCCAGTACAAGTAACTGTTATTTGCTTCCATATCTGTTGTAACAATTTATTTAAAAGGAAATAGTTTGTATATTTTGATACATAGTTGCAATTTTATTTTATATTAATCTTTTAAGTTTTTCCTTTTAGTAGATTAGCCTGGTCTGTGACATGGAGCTAACATTTCAGGAAAATGTATGAGTCATCACTACTCTTTAAAATGTCATTAATTTTACCAAAATATATACATTCGAAATGTTACCTTACATTTTATACTACTTTGGGTTTTAACATAACCGTGATTTAGACTGATATTGGGAGTATTTATATTGGGAGTATATCAGGGATGAATATTAATAAGAAAGATTTTCCAGTGTTAATATTAATTTATTCTTTTGAGGTACAAGAAATTTTATGAACTCCAGCATAATTTGTGTTCATTTTGCTAACAGAAAATTTCATGGAAAGACATGTCTTTGGTTGAAATGTTCCTTAGAGGAATAATTTCCAAAAATTAATTTGATATGTTAATAACTAAATTAAGGAATTCTTTCTCAAAACTTACACTTTGGGTTATGATGAGGAGACAATGATTTTGATCCTTTATTTCTCTAAACCATTATTTTCCACTTTGAAAATTTGTGATCTGATATCTTTTTAAGTTTCCTAACTAGAGCTTCCTGTTTTATGTGGCTTTGTAATGGAGCTCACCCTCTTTTAGTGTTATTCTTTTTAAAAATAGCAGTCTTGTTTCACAAGCTCCTTTCGAGAGAATGGCTGTCTTCCTCACAATGATAGATTGGCAACACCTACTCACGGCCAGCTACTTCTTTTTACAAAATCTTTTTATCGTAAAGAAACAAGATTTATCTTTTGTAATCATTGTGGAAGCCTTATGCTTACTGCATTGACACATGTTGAACTCTCTTTTTGAGAGTTTAATTTTTTTTTAAAGCAGCTTCTTATAATAATTACTTTTTTTTTTTTTTTTTTTTTACAATATTGGGCTTTATAGACATGAATACATTTTCAGCTAAGAACCAAAAGACTATTTTGAAGAGTACAGTGGCATTCATTCAACGGATGAACAATGCGATGCCAGTGCAGGTGGGAGAAAACTTCCGTGCTGAAGGGAGAGGAAAGTTCCAGAGTTGTGCTGCTGTGTTTAGTCACTGCTGCTCCTTCCTAGAAAGAAACTTGAGGCCCTTTCAGGAACTGTCTCCTCTCTTTCCCTCACTCTCCGTAGATTCCCTTACATAACTAAGGTCCTAAGGGGTTTTAATATTTCTCTGCAACAGAGCAAAGGAATCCCTTTTGTGTCTTTGAGAGACGCACTTGGTTGCCATTACCAGCTTTCCATAAATGTTTGTTTTAAAATTTTATTTTATATACTTTTATTTAAACACTACTAGGATCCCATTCTTATTATAATAGTTATAAGCAATTCAAAAAATTTAAAAGTGGTATTTTTAAAAATATAAATATCATTATTCCCAGTCAAACTCCATCTTTCTTTGCTGAGTAACCAATATTAATAATTTTGAGTGTTGTATTACATACAAATATTTTCAAGTACACAAATTTACGTTATAGTAAAGCAACTATACTCCAATAAAAATTTTAAAAGAAGTTACAGATGTTCTATATCTCTAACAATAGAGCAGTGAATGATTAAAAAGTTAAGCTGTAGTATACAATGGGATACCATGCAGCAATTTTAAAAGTCAGTATGTTACGTTTGATGGAGAAAAAAAATCGAAGATTTAGTTTTAAATTTAAAAATAAGTTGAAGAATATAATACTATGTCATATAAATGTTCTCTTTTAAAATTTATTGCTGAGAGCCTCACATTAATATTCTGCTCATTCCAGGTGATGAGAATGTATTTACCTTTGACCTTTTCCATTGCTACTCCATTTCATTTTTTCCAGTTTTCCTTCATTACCATGGCCTTATGAATATTTATCCTCTTTCACGGGAAGAAAGAGGTGATGTAACATTGTACACAACATGTGGCTCTTCCCTCTGGGCCTCAGTGTACAGGCCCCTTTCCTCCCGTGCTGTCACCCAACTTCAACTCTTCCGCCCTCTTCTTAATTATCTCTTCTGTTTTCCCTAAATATGTCTCTTCCAAATATCTTATTTGCTTTATGCAGTGTTTTGGGGGCAGAGAACTAAATCGACCTTTGTTTAGCGTCTTCTGCTCCACTGGAGGTATCCGAGGTGCTCATTAGCTCCGTGAGGATCCATTCGCCCAGTGCTCTCGATTCCCAGGTGGGAGATTCATTGTTCCAGTTGCATTTCCATGAAATGCAGCTGAGGCTTCCCTGTCTGAAGTAGGTCATTTTTTGCTTCTGTTTTACTTGTGGTTGCTTGGAGACACTGCCACGATGGACCATCTCAGGGGTGGGGTCCAAACCAGCCCTCTGGTGTGTGGCCTCTGTGTTGGAAAGCTGCTGGAGGTCTCCATTTCCTTAGGGTAACAGCTGCATTGGGCTCCTTCTCTAGGCTTTTATTTCTTCTCGTCCCTTGCCCTTAGGCATATTTCCCCTCAATTCTACACGGTGGACCTCTGCTCCAGCCTCCTGCTGCTTGTCCCATCCCCACCTGTACCTTCCCTGTCCTCCCATCCTCTCCATGCCTCAGACGGCCAAATCTATCTCTCAAGACCTCATTTATTTATTTTTTTAATTTAATTTTTATTTTATATTGAGGTATAGTTGATTTACAATGGTATGTTAGTTTCAGGTGTACAGCAAAGCGATTCAGTTATACATCCATATACATCTATTCTTTTTCAGATTCTTTTCCCATATAGGTTATTACAGAATATTGAGTAGAGTTCCTTGTGCTGTATAGTAGGTCCTTGTTGATTATTTATTTTATATATAGTAGTGTGTACATGTTAATCCCAAACTCCTAATTTATCCCTCCTCCCCACCTCCCCCAGCTTTCCCCTTTGGTAACCATGAATTTGTTTTTGAAGACTGTGCATCTGTTTCTGTTTTGTAAATAAATTCATTTGTGTCATCTTTTTAGATTCCACATATAAATGATATCATATGATATTTTTCTTTCTCCGTCTGACTGACTTCACTTAGTATGATCATCTCTAGGTCCAACCATGTTGCTGCAAATGGCATTATTTCATTCCTTTGTGTGACTGAGTAGTAGTCCATTGTATACATGTACCACATCTTCTTGATCCATTCCTCTGCTTCAAGACCTCATGTAAACTCTCCTCACTTGGAGTGGTATAGGATGAAAACAGCCAGCAAAAGATTCTGCTCTACGTGGATTCCCAAATCTCCTTAAATTCTTACAACTTCCTACGAACACATAGATGATCCTGGCATATCCTCATAGTTAACTCTCCTTCTGATCAGAAAACTCAGCAGGGCATGTGTACTTTACCGATACTCCTTGTTGATCGCTTGCTCAGAGAAATGCTGCTGCCCCCCTCCCCTACTTTTCACTTCTGTGGTCTGTATTTGTTGCTACCTCAATCTGGTATTTTACCTCTTTCTTCTTCCTTGAATTTATTTTCCTTTCCATCCAGCTCATCCTCTCTCCACGCTTTTCTTTCTGGTCGTCTAGCTGCTTATATTTGCCTTTTTTTGCTTTCCTCATTCCCTTCTCCTGCTCATAAGCCACTACTTTTTCGATCACTTTTACCACATTTGTACCATTTTTTCTTACAGTTTTTAGTACATTTTTATGTCTAATTTATATTGTGAAAAGAAGCACATTGTATGTTAAATACAGACCAATGGTATATCGTTTATGATCTACTAAAAAGCTGCTCTTGTAACTTTAGATCCACTTGAACTTCACAAAGGAATGAACAGTGCTGTCCTTGTAGGAGCTGGGATCACATCTTCAAGATCATAGCTAGTAGATTAGCCACAGAGCTCTGGAAATCAGTGACTTCCAGGTCTTTGTAACTGCCATCTTAACTGGATTAGAAATGTTCCCCGTCTGCCCATGACCCTTTTGTGCCACCTGGGAGCTGTAGAGTGCTTTAAATTTCCTTGATTCTAAATATCCAGTTGAAAAAGATTCTTGTCTTGAAAAATTATTTGTAAAGCAGTGCATTCTGTTGATTTTCTTCTCTTGAGAAATAAGGAGAAATTACCCAGTACTTGAGCAAGTACAATGAGGGTTAAGACTTTGATTGAGGTAATAAGATGGCTCTGGTGCAATGGACTTTCACAGCCCCAGTGGTTTAAATCTTTAGGGACTTACCTGATACATTTGTTTTCACTGGCATCATGATGCTTCCTTGGAGACATAGTCTTTTGTAGTCTGTTGATACTGGCATGTTTAAAAAAATGGAATTTTCAATACGCAACCAACGGATGCTGTTATTCTGAGGCAGAAGTTCCTCATTTGGGCTCAGTTGGCCCCTGGTTTTGCAGTAGTTTTGGAGGTCAAAGGTCACTTCACGGATTCCCATGAATCTCCTGAAAATGCACTGTAGACTTTTATGTGTTTGTGCATCTTTCTTTGGAGAAAGCCCAAACTTCATTGGATTCTCAGAGATATCTGTGTCTCTAAAAATTTTAGAACCAACTCTTTAAGCTGTGTGTGATCATGTGACAGCGTGTACGTTTTCAACATTCTCTGCTCTTTCAGTGACATTTCTTTTGACTGATTTACCCGCTTCCCAAATCTCCAAATCAGGGAACTTAACCTAGTTTTATTTATTTACATTTTTAGGCAGCAGGGCTGTGGGAAATACGCAGTTCCTCATTAGTTTAGAAAATCTGCGTTGCATGCCTTGTTTCTCGGGCACTGTGCTCACCTGGAAATGCCGGGGTGATTTAGGTGTGGTCCCTGAGCACAGGGGCAACAAAGATGGAGACAAGGTGCGCGTCAAAGAGGAAGGAGCAGGTAACTTTGCTGGGGGTGGAGCGGGTGTGGCTGGGGCGGGGGGATGGCAGGGCAGGCAGAGGATTCTTCTTGGCTGTACGAAGGGCAGTGCATGACAATTTGATGGCCCAAGAGTGTGTGTCATTAAGATAATTGAATAATAGTGCTAAACATCGACTAATGGCCATCACAACTGGAAATAGACTTTAATTTCAACAGGCACATCACAGAACCTTGGAAAATTCCACCCACTCCTCCAACTGCCTCATATCTTAAACATGAACAAATACATTTAAATTTAAGTGCTCAAGGTGTGAGTTTTATTTCCTGGGTTCTCTGTTTATCCTCAGCAGGTAAAGGAAGTCTAGGCTTCGATGTGATTTTTCAGGTAGTCTTTCAGAATCTTTTAATAAAGCTCTAGTTTCTTCCGGTTGAACTCTCTCTCTCCCATCCCTTCTGGGTAAACTATTCCTGTGAGCCTTGTCCTTTAAAATGTAAGTTTTGGGGGCTTCCCTGGTGGCGCAGTGGTTGAGAGTCCGCCTGCCGATGCAGGGGACACGGGTTCGTGCCCCGGTCCGGGAAGATCCCACATGCCGCAGAGCGGCTGGGCCCGTGAGCCATGGCCGCTGAGCCTGCGCGTCCGGAGCCTGTGCACCGCAAAGGAAGAGGCCACAACAGTGAGAGGCCCACGTACCACAAAAAAAATAAAAATAAAAAATAAAAAATAAAAAAAAAAATTTAAAAAAATGTAAGTTTCAAAAGTAGTTTAGCTGGAGTTGGAGCAGCTCATCCTGTAAATCTGATGAAGGGAGGCATTTGGGCAAAAGTGCTCCCGAAAGCCAGGGGACCCCAGGAGGACCTCACTGGTTGGGGTGAGGGTGGTAGGCGACATTCAAAGGGGAAAATGTTCCAATAGAAAAGTAGGGACAGGAGATTTTTTAAAACATCATAGTTTGGCTGGAGAGCTCCCTAAAGCCATGCATAATGACCAATATTAATATTTTTGCCTGTGCCTATTTTTAGCAATTTAGGCATCAGCTCTCTGGATGGGTCTTAGTTTATCTCAGCCATTTTTTGATGAATTCCTGTGTTTCTTGCTCAGGAGTTAAAAGGAATCAGGAGGTAAATAGGCCAGACACTGCCTCTCCCCACCCGCTGTGCTTCTCCACCTCCATGCTCCTTGTGGCCAGTCCTTGGCCATGAGGACCCTGTGGAGGTCCCAGGATCTGACTGCCTGTGGAAGACTCCGGGTGGTAGGAAAGGGATGGGAAGAAGGGCCAGGTACAGACCAGGACATGTCAGAAGAAAGAATTCCCATGTGGAGTAAAAGCTGCTTAGTATAAGTTTTCCTCTTACTTGTTGGAAAAGGCCACTGGGAGAGGCAGAGCCAGAATGGTAATTCAACTCTTGCAGCTGTGAAGGCTTTATGGCCTGCCTAGCTCTCTTGCATGCACTCAAGTTATACTTTTCCTGGCTCTGATGTCCATTTTAATTTGTATTTCACTATTTAAAGGTATGCATTTTCTGTAAGCCCCTCAGATCTTCTAGAATAAATTAGGATATAAAGAAATAAGGTATTAATTGGGGCACTTAAAATTTCTGAATACTCTTTACTAGACCTTGATGATATCTTCATTGAGTATGGTACTTTTTAGACCCATTAGTATAGGGATGGGTATTTGCATCATAGCTCTGAACTAGTAAAGCAGGGTTGATTCTCTGAAATGTCTTTTTTTTTTTTTTTTTTTTTTTTTGCGCTACGCGGGCCTCTCACCGCTGTGGCCTCTCCCATTGCGG
>NC_041215.1:129638275-129655738 GCF_002837175.3 Physeter macrocephalus | reverse complement strand
GCTACGCGGGCCTCTCACTGCTGTGGCCTCTCCCGTTGCGGAGCACAGGCTCCGGACGCGCAGGCTCAGCGGCCATGGCTCACGGGCCCAGCTGCTCCGCGGCATGTGAGATCTTCCCGGACCGGCGCACGAACCCGTGTCCCCTGCATCGGCAGGCGGACTCTCAACCACTGTGCCACCAGGGAAGCCCTGAAATGTCTTAACTCATCTTTCTTGTACGCGGATTGTTGCCCAACTATTTTCTGAAATCACCCCTTTCATTCTCGTAGTGTCTGAACCTGCATTCTCCAGACCCGCTTAGTTACGTGAAGCCTTCAGTCTCCAGGTCATTCTCCAACAAACCTGCAGTATTTTATGAGCTCTTATTGGTGGAGGTGGGTGGAGTATACATCTTACCATCCAAATCTGGGGCTCTGAGGTCCCTGGCCCCTTGGCTCTACATTGAGCTGGAATCTTCCTCTCTAAGCCCAGAAGTATTGAACCTCCTCCAGCTTTCAGCTGTGAAATCTAATTTCCTGCAAGAGTAAGGCCACACTGTCTCTAGTTCCCCTTCAGGACTATCACCCTGTCCGGCTTCTCTGCCCATGGTAGGCCCTCGTCTCTGTGGTCTGGACCCTGTCTTCCTTAAACTGCAGCAGTGCTGCCTGGACCACTCCCAAACCTTGCACATTGATGCCAGCCCGGAGTGGAGCTGTCTTTCCCCCTTCTGAATCGTGTGGTTTGGCTTGCTGGTCACCTTTCCAGATGTTCATCTAACCCCAATCCTGCAAGTTTCCCACTTATTTCTCTCTCTATGTAGCTGGCATCATTTTTTTTTTAACATCTTTATTGGAGTATAATTGCTTTACAATGGTGTGTTAGTTTCTGCTTTACAACAAAGTGAATCAGTTATACATATACATATGTTCCCATATGTCTTCCCTCTTGCGTCTCCCTCCCTCCCACCCTCCCTATCCCACCCCTCTAGGTGGTCACAAAGCACCGAGCTGATCTCCCTGTGCTATGCGGCTGCTTCCCACTAGCTATCCACCCTACGTTTGGTAGTGTATATATTATGTCCATGCCACTCTCTCACTTCGTCACAGCTTACCCTTCCCCTCCGCGTGTCCTCAAGTCCATGCTCTAGTAGGTCTGTGTTTTATTCCCGTCCTATGAATTATGGTTTTCTCAGGGTATATGCCCAGTAGTGGGATTGCTGGGTCGTATAGATGGCATCATTTTTTTCCCAGCCCTGTCTCCTTTCCCTTCTTCCAACTCCTTTATACAGTCCTCACTTTTCCAGCCACTTAAGTCTCACCAACTCCTTTGATAATCACGTTTGCAGCCAGCATCATACAACTCAGCATCTGAATATTCCTTTCCTCTTTGATCTTTTTGTATGTTGATTTTATATCTTTAATTAGACTGTAAACTTCTAGAGTGAAGGAACCATGTCATAGCTCCGTGCACTGTGATGGTCACATGGTCACGTGAGTGATTACATTTTGTTCGTATGTAACAGTTATTCTGCTTAGTAAATGCCGTGTGAAGAAAAATTCCAGTTGCAAATGTTAATCTGAAGAATTCTTTGTAAGTTTTCACAACCCATCTCTGTGACACTTAAACTTTACCCCCCTTTATTGCATTAAAAGTGGAGGATCAAATGAAGAAAACAGGGAAAGAAAGAAACTTTTCATCATTCTTTTGGGAAAGCTACATTCTGCACTTCTTCCTTTAAGATATCTTGCTCTGGAGGCCAGGGGTAAAATAGTCAAAGGAAGTTTGGAAAGGAGACCAGCTATAGAATCATTAACATAAAGCTTTTGCTTAATGCTTAAGACTTAACAAAGAAAATGCAAATATTTCACCTTTTATTGGTCATCTTAAAGCCACAGTTGAATATGGTCTATTGAACTCCCTGAAACAGGGGGAAAATAAAAGTTGGGAATGTTTAAATAAAGGCAATAGTTGGAAGAGAACAACAGCAGAAGTATAAGGCTGTCCTGAACAGCATAATTTAGATAAAATTGTTATAGCTCACATTTGTCTAGTTGGGAGTTTTCTGTTAAATTTAAGTTTTACTTAAATTGAATCCACATTTCAATATTATTAGCAGTCAAGATTATTCTTTTTGATCTTTTTATTATTGGTAATGAATATTAAGATTTTTGGTTGTTAGTTGGCTTTGAACTTCAGTGCTCTGCTATCTTCCTATATATCGTCATGGTCAGCATCATTTATTTATTGGTACCTATTGATTGTGGTGATAAACCAGGCATTGTTTTAAAAAAAAAATCTATTCGAAACACACATGGTCCTTAGAGTTGACAGTCTAATATTCACTGGGCCCTGTTCAGCATTGGTTGGTCAAGCTGTGGTGAAATTGGGGCAGGTGAGTGAAGATAAATGAGACATTTCTCCTGCCCTTCAAGACAGCCCCTGGAATCAGGCTTCGTAGAAAGGCAGATTGCTGGCCTACAGAAAATAGGTTGGTGGTTCTGCCAGAGGCAGTGGATGGGGTGTGGGGTGGGTGGAATGGGTGAAGGGGGTCAAAAGGGACAAACCTGCAGTTAGAAGATAAGTAAGCCCTGGCGATGTAAAGCACAGCATGGCGACTATAGTTAATAATACCGTATCGCATGTTTGAAAGTTGCTAAGAGGGTAGATCGTAAAATTTCTCATTATAAGAAAAAAAATGTGTAACTCTGTATGGTGATGGATATTAACTAGACTTATTGTGGTGATCATTCTGCAGTATATACAAATATCAAATCACTTTGTTGTACTCCTGAAACTGATATAATGTTATATGTCAATTATATCTCAATAAAAAATAGATAAATAAAAAAGGAGAGCAAAGAGGCTGCAGGTAATTCTCCTATAACGTGGGCCTAATTCATTAAGTGGTTTTCAGAAGCAAACTCAAGGTATGTCTTTATAACCATAAACTCTCCCTCTCTCCCCCTTCCCATTCTGCCTTCTCATTCTTTTTCTCTCCTTCTCTCTCAGCCCTTTATTTAAAAATAAAGATAGTCCTTTTTACTTATATATTAATTTGGAAACATTAAATAATAATAAAATTATTTTTATATTTTTAAGAACTTCTTCTTAACTAGTACCTTTTTACTTAATCGATAACATGAATTTTAACCCAAATCTTATCCACAGAATTTGATTAAACTATTAATTAAAAAAAATTGTTCCCCGCTTCTTGTAACTTAAAGACAAACCTCAGGGCTTTGCCAGTTTACTGTTGAAAGTTTTTCTAAGTTTCTGTCAGTGCACATTTCAAATGAGAAAGTAAATTCTTTCATTGCCTTTTTTACAGTCCACTTCCTGCTTCTCCGTAAGATCTCTTCTGTTTCTTCTTTCTAAGGGGGAGGGGAGGGAGAGAGGGATGGAAAATGAGGAAGAGAGGAGGGAGAAGAATGGGAGTGGGGGGAGAGAGCGAAAGAGAGAGATTGATTATCAAGGCTGAATATATAAACATAAGGGAATATGATTTTTTCTCGCCAGAATGTAATTTTCCAATTTACTCTCCTTTGGAAAATAAAAGAAGGCTCTAGTGTCTATTTCTTATCATAAAAGTAATGCATACAAGAATAAGAAAAACGGAAATGTACTTTCTGTAATTCCCCATCCGCCACTGACAACCAGTGTTTACATTTTGTGGTATTTCCTTCCAGATACTTTCTTTATATGACAGTGTGTGCATGTACATACATGCTTTTTTTTTTGGAAACAGAACACATTCATGTGCTGTCTGGTTACTTGCTTTTTTTCACTTAATGCATCATTGACATTCTTTTGTGTTAATCAGTGTAAACTTAGTATTCTTCTTAATGACCGTATAGAGTTCCACTGAATCGATGCACTATGATTTAATCAATATGCTATTCTTAAGCAATTATGTCCTTCGTTTCCTCCTTTCTTTTGCCTCTTTAGGCAGAATTTCAAACATCATGATAACCTCATCTTTGTATCTTTTCTGGTGATCTACTTGGATTACATTCCCAGGTATGGAATTTACTGGATCAATGCACATTTTAATGACAAATTAAAATATATTATCAATTCGTCCTTCTTCTAGTTTTCACTGAAGATAGCCAGTTTATCTTTGGAATTGTGCCTTGTCCCCCTTCCATCAATTTTGACCAGATGCTTTTAACTAGATCCAGCTGGAAATTTACATACACCTCTTAGCAGCATCCTTAACAGTCTGAAACATTTAGGGATCGCCTCGAGCAGAAAAGTGGTCATTATCAGTTTCCAGAAAAAGGACAGTACAAATCTCTTTAAGCAGAAGATATTCAAAGTGGTTTCATTACAATGTTGCATTTACACCTCAAAGTATGGTAAATGTAATGGTTTCATTATATCATTGAGTTTGCACATCAGAGTAAAAGTAAAATGGGGACAGGAGGATGGGGAATGAACATGTGGTTGCTGCTCTCTTGGTCCCTATCACATTGTCAAGTTCTAGTGATGTTTCTTCCATTGAATGCTAAGCAAAAAACATCTATCAGTATATTCCAGAAGACTACAACCCCTGATTCCATTTCTATCTCCTTCTCTTAAATTATTTTGCTTTTCCACTTCAATATCCTGGAGATAGATAGTTAAGTTCCTTTTATCATGGACTTTTTATGAGGTCAGAGTTCTTCCATGAGAATGGGGCGGAGGGTTTTCCAGAAAAGACATACATTTGGAAAAACTACCAGGGATGCTTTAGAGATGATCATTTGATTTGGACACAAAATCATGGTAGTTGTGATTGTTTTTCACAAAGATCTTGGTATCAAACTGAGAGTAGCAAGTAAATGGACTGAAATAGGGCATGTCAGCTGGAGAAGGTTATCTAGTTGTTGGTGAGGAATATAAATAATTAGGGTTGAATTTCAAAAAGACGCTCTTGCTTTCTCCTCTTTTCTCCTCTTTAGTGCTGTCTCTTGACATTTGGGTATTGAATGCCATGATATTTTTGGTATTCACATGCATCCTTAACAAGCACAATGCTCTCTTGGCTTTCCTGTGTTAATGCTGTAATTGTGAGTTTGACCTACAAAAGTTATATTTGCTTGGTAGGTAAATGGAAAATCTCCTTAAATAAATACACTGAGAAATACTGTTTGGCTACATCACTAATAACAGATGACAGCCTCTGGAACATGACCATGTTAAAAATTTAACAGGATCTGCATCATCTGTGCATTTATCCACAGCCCTGTTTATCATCAACCACTATTTATTGATTAATTACCATGTGTAGGACACGTGTTCAGGACAGTGAATACAAAGGTATAGAAGATCCCAACTCCTGACTTCGAGGGGTTTTAGCCTCCAGGCAAGCAGGACATACTCCATACTCATTATGGAACCCAGATAAATTTTGTCATCCTGTGGCTCGGTCTTGTTCATAGAGTTACATTCGAATAAACAAAATCCAGTAGCCAAAAAATGAATTAAAAACACTTTAAATCTTCATTCATCTTTTTGAGGGAATATGAATCGGAGTCGGGAAGATGCATTTCTGTGGTGCAGCAAAAATCTTATCAATCTTATCTCCTCCTCACTGCTCTCTTAATAGTCTCCGTGTATTTGGCACTTGCTTTGTGAAATTCTCTCTCCCACTCTCAACGTCTACTCCCCAGAATCTCAGCCCCACACCCAGCCTTTGAGGCTTTTCCTCCTTTCTCTTCCTGTTATTGCATCTCTTTATTTTGTGTATCAGTGTAGCTTCTCTGCTTGCTTGTTTTTACTTCTTCGCTCTGTCTTGCCCATTACCTAGGTTCTCACTACAAAGAACTTGCCTGGGAACTGACCCAAGAGGTAAGAGTCCTTCCTCATGAGAAGTGGAAGAGAAAGATTGTAAATATCCATATAATAAGTCATTGTTTCTCCTGTTAGATATTAATGTTTTTGAGATGATGTTCCACATAAAGTGATAAATGAGAAGGTAAAGGAGTGTATATTAAATTTCTCAGGTGAATTGTACAGTCAATGTAAGGGCTACATGAATGCAGAATGGCAGAGTCATCACTAAGGGGAAAGTTCAGCTTTAGGCTTGAGGTATATCCTGAGCTTGGCCTTGAACTCCAAAGTCAGTTTGAGAGGGAAAGACATTCGGGATAAGAAAAGTGGTGTGAACAATGATATGCAAGGGAGGGTGCGTGTGTTTCAAAATAACAGATCAATTTGGCTGGAGCAGCAGATTTCAATAAATAAACCATGGAAAATTAGGAAATGGATAGGATGCATAAGCTAGACAGTGAAGGAGGTTGCATACTGTGCTAAGGGGTTTGTATTTAGCTTGTAGGCAGTGGTGACCAAGTTTTTCAGCAGGAGAAGTGCAGGCTGTGACAGTGCTGGTGGGATAATATGGTGAAAACTGTGGAGTAACTTTTGGTGGTGAAGATGAAGGGTCAAAATCAGCTGTCCTGGAGATTTAATCAGACAGACCTCCTGCAAGGGAATGACGGCCCTCGGAAACATTTGGTTTGGGCTTGTTCTAGATTTTGTGCGTGTGATCTTATTTTATAGACTATGTTGTTGAGGGACTTCCCTGGTGGTCCAGTGGGTAAGACTCCGTGCTCCCAATGCAGGGAGCCCGGGTTCAATCCCCGGTCGGGGAGCTAGATCCCGCATGAATGCCGCAACTAAGAAGCCTGCATGTCGCAACTAAGACCCAGTGCAGCCAAAATAGATAAATAAATAAATAAATAACTACATATTAAAAAAACGAAAAGAATACATTGTTGAGATATGTAGATGCACAGACACCTACGTCCATCCATCATACATATGTACACACAGAGGTGCACATAGGTACGTATAAGACACACGTGGTTGCATGTGCACACACATGGATGCTCATTTGTGTATATACACATATACAGATGCGCATTTGTACATAGATTCACCCATACAGAGATGCACAGATGTGTATATGCACATATGTGGTTTAAAGGACTTGATAGGTGGATAACTATAGGAAGGTATACAGCTGGGAGCAGGTGGGAGGGAACATGTGGGGACCCATAAGACCGGGCAATTAGTTTGGAAAGAAACAGAGTTTTTAGAATTGGAAATAACGCTAGTATTTACCTGGAGAATATAGTACATAACATTCATGAATGCAAAACAATCAGCAAATTAATGAATTAATTTTGTATTAAGCTGATAGTTTTTATTTGAAGAAGCATTTCCTTTAGGATATGAAAGTGTGATTGGCTTCTGCAAACAAGCCTGATTCCAAAAGCTTGAATTTCCCACTGGGGAGCTGGGTCTCCTCCTGTGGTGGCAGGCAGCCCCTCAACCTGGGCGGGCCTACACTCAGCGTTAGAAATGGCAGCTCGAGAAGACGGAGGCCCACGTGATCTGTCCAATCATCCTTTCTTTGTTTCGGATGGGAACAGATGAACAAAGGTCGGTTTTGTTTTGTTTTGTATTGGACCGCTGCCGTACATACTGCGATTCCTGTTAGATTTTCCGGTAGTGAAGGCAGCCTGTCCAAACACAGTTAGATTGGGATTTCGAACAGTAAAGGTTGTAAGGGAGACGGACAGAATTTTTAATTTGCAACATTGACTGCTACAGAAAGAATCGATGATCGGATAGTATTCCCAGGACTTTCGTAAAGACTGAAGTGTAAATAAAATCTGTTCTGGGACAGATAAAGGAAACCCTTTTCAACCCACTGAGCTGATGGTAACATTGAACTAAAGAATTTAATTTCGGAAGAGAGTTGATTGAGAACTGGGACAATCTGTAATTCATTCTTTCTTGGTAAAACCCCCAAGCAGGATTGGTGGTATTGTTTGTAGTCTGGAGCAGGGCATGGTTTAGCGTGAGGCTTGCCTCCTAAATTGGTTTGGGGCTCTGTGTTCATGCAGCTACTGGCTGAGATTAAAGCCACTCAGCTCCGTGGTCAGCGCTGTTATTGATTACTGCATCCACGGAGGCTGTGAGCTGTAGAGCAGCAGATCAGGGAAGTTGGTCTCCGTCACTACCAGCTTTCTTTTCTTTGTTTCTCTTCACTCCTTTGTCCCTCGTGTATCCAGTATTAGCTGGCGCCACACTCAGCTTGCTTGTCCTCCTTCCCCCGCTTTTTTTCCTCCCCAGAATATTTATTGAGTACCTACTGAGTTAGCTACCTGCTTGGCACTGGCAATAGAGCAATGAACAAAACAAACAAAAATCTCGGCCCTCGTGAATTTTATGTGTTAATGGGGTGACAGGTAATAAGGAAATAATTTTACAAATAAATAGGAGCTGACAACTGTGATAAGCACACGTGCTGTGACTGTAGTAGATAATAAAAATCTGACCTAACCTTGGGGCAGTGGGGATCACTACCTTGAAGGAAAATGACTTGGCTGAGCTATTAATGAGGCAGTGAGAAAACCTTTCCAGGCAGAAAGCTGGAACTGCGTGTGCAAAGGCCCTGTGGCTGGAGAGAATGCATAGCCTCAGAGGAACTGCAGCAAGGCCGCAAAGCTGGAGCTCGGAGAGCAAGGGGGAGAGAGGGGGAGATGTGGTGGAGACGGAGGCTGGGTCAAATGGCCTCACATGCTGGGCTCTGGAGACGGCGTGAAGATCCTAGTGGCCGTGAGGAGCTGTTGAAGGGAAGGAGCTGATAGACACATTCATCCCGTGTAAGGTCCCTACCGAAATACGTGCATTTTAACTTGGCAGAAAAGAAGTCATTCTTAAGACAGCAGCTTCCATACCTGGCAGTCAGACATCTGGGGGAGTGGTAGACCCACAGGCATCTGTGGCCATGTCCCCAGAGATTCTGCTTCACTGGGTCAGGGTGGGGCAGAAATACCAGTTTATTAAATAAACTCTGTGGGTAATTCTGATTCCAGGGGTTTGTGAGCCAGATAGGAGAGGGCCCTAGTCGTGGAGACCTTCTTGGAGCTCCTGAAAATGAAGCAGGTAGGGAAGGCTGCCTCTGAGCATCTTGAGGACAGTCGGTGTGACTCTTCTTGTGATGAAAATGCTAATAGGAGCTAGAAATAGCCCAGCCACACAGGCTGAATTGGAGTCAACCTCTCCATACCTCCCAATTTTTTTTTCCCCTCAAATCATGGCACACATTGGGGCATTATTGAAATACACTGGCTCGTTCTATTTTTAGTGCAATAAATACCCGCACAGAAACATAAAGTTGTTGTGCATAATTCAAGAAGCAAATGCATCTCAAATTAGAAATCTCACCAAACACTTGTAAATTCAGGTCACATCTTCCATATGACCTTGAAGTTACCAGGTAGTCTTGTCGGTGGCCACTTAAATGTGGGGTTTTGAATCAAAGCGGAGCAAAGAGATGTGATAGAACAAAGGCCAATCACAGGATCGTGTTCACAGCAGCCAAGAAGGTAAACATGTCAATCAGCAGCTTTTCACGTTAGCTCCTCTGAAGGCCCGATCCCCTGGCTCCCCAATGTTATAAAGTCACCTGCAGCTCCAATTAGCTGTGCATTTATAATCTCCCATTACCGTCACATCAACATAGAGAAGTGATTAATTATTTTGGCATTCATGGTAATGTCATTAATCAGGATGCATTCACTGGGTATTAATGACTGGACATGATGGACATTCATTGTATATGAATTCTACAGTAATTTAGCAATTGATTTACTAGTAGTTGATGAGTTGAAAGTGTGCTAATGGAAGATTAAGTGATGTACTTCTAACTGATTATGAAAGGGTGATTAGATAGACATTGAAAAAGAGATTAAATAAATGAGGAATTTCAGTTGTATAGTCTGTGTGAGCCAACAAAATTTCAAAGGAAAACACAAATTACTTTTCATGTTCTACCAATGGATATTCAGGAACTGGCATTAAAATATATGTCCAATTAGGAAGTGGTTTTCATATGCAATGAGAATTTTTTTTTCTTAATGGAGATTACTTAATGCCCAAAATAGGCACATAGAGAGATTTGACAGGCTTAGTTGTAAATTTTGCTTCAAAAGAGGATTTTATAATGTGGATGTTTTATACCATTATGCCATTGTATTGGCCAGTGTCTCTTGTATTATTGCTGGTTATACTTTTTAAAAAAATGTCTTTTAATCCTATAAATTGTAGCCATACCTAATTTATCACCCATATATATGCGTGTATATATAAAATATATATATATATTTTACAACTTTAAGTAAAGCCTAGAGCTTAGCTTTTTAAAATAGAACCTAGGCATGAATTATTCAAAATGGCAGATAACCTAAGTCACATTATTATGAAGATACTTTTATTTGGACATTATCTTAAAATTCTAGCTATAAGTTTTAAAAGTAGCAATAATTAAATAAAAATTTATTTCAGGGCTTCCCTGGTGGCGCAGTGGTTGCGCGTCCGCCTGCCGATGCAGGGGAACCGGGTTCGCGCCCCGGTGTGGGAGGATCCCACGTGCCGCGGAGCGGCTGGGCCCGTGGGCCATGGCCGCTGGGCCTGCGCGTCCGGAGCCTGTGCTCCGCAACGGGAGAGGCCACAGCAGGGAGAGGCCCGCGTACCGCAAAAAAAAAAAAAAAAAAAAAAAAAAAAAAAAAATTTATTTCAGAGTTTCGACTCTCTAAATGACCTTCTTGCTTGCATCTTGGCTCTGCTGTTTTCTCAGGGGACATACTTTCCCAGAGCCTTTTTTTCAGAGCTACACAAGTCTAAGTTTCATTCAGGACCCAACTTTAAATACATGTTGTTTGTCGGTATTGCTTTTGATGCTAGTGATGATGGTGGTAATGATGATAATGATGGTGGTGGTGGTGATGGTGATGATAGTGATGGTGGTGGTGGTGATGATGGTGACGTTGTTGGTGGTGATGGTGACGACGGAGGTGATGATAACGAAGATGATGGTGATAATGGTAGTGATGACGGTGATGTTGATTGCTAGGGATTGAATGTGTGTGTCCCTCTTCTCCCAAATTTATATGTTGAAACCCTCACCCCCAGTAAGTGGTATTTGGAAGTGGAGCCTTTGGGAGGTGATTAGAGTTAGATTGAGGCATGATGATGGAGCCGTCATTGTAAGATTAGTGCCTTGATAAGGAGATGAAGGGACCAGCGCTTTCTCTCCACCACGTGAGGGTACAGAGAAAAGGCAGCTATCTGTAAACCAGCAAGAGGTGTCTTCACCAAGAACCTGACCCTGCGGGCACCCTGATCTCAGACTTGTAGCCTCCAGAACTGTAAGAAATAAATATTTATTGTTTAAGTCACCCAGCTTATGGTATTCTGCTATATAGCAGCCCAAGCTAACTGGACAATGCTGGGGAGGATGATAATTATAATGATTTACAGAGTCCTTATCATAGGCTTCAGTATTAAAACCTTTGCCCATGTTAAGATCTTTAATCATAACAACCACGGTAAAAAATGGGTAGTGTTATTATCTCTATTTCAGGGAGGAGGAATCCAAGGCATGAAGGATGTAAATATCTCTCCCAAAGTCACAGAGCTGGTAAGAACTTAGACCACCTGGTGGTAGAGCCTGGTGTAATCTCCCATTACCCTCATGTCAGCACATGGTTACTCGTTTTAGTATTTACTGTAAAGCCGCTAATCAGGAGGCGTTCACTTGGAATTAATGGATAGATATGGTGGACAATTACCCACTTCTGTAATGTGAAACGTATACTATATACAGAGTACATAAAATGTTAAAATCCAATTCTAGAATATCTCATCTGTTAATATATATATTTATAATATCCCTGTGTGATAAAAGGAATAATATTAAGTGTTTTTTCCTAAACTGGTGCTCAATTCCCTCCTACTCTTCCTGTGTCTCATATAAGCTGAGCCACTTTGATGGCCAACCCTGCCTCGTAAATATTAAGGAAGAGGAGGGAGGGGGGAAGTGATGGAGTTGGTATGTTGTCAGTTCGGAACACTAAGTAGTAGCTAAATGGTGATTCCTTCTGAGTCAAGTGGCAGGGGTGGGGCGATGCAGCACAGGGGAAGGAGTTTGATGTGGTTCCTTTGCAGGCCTGTGTTGGTCAAGATGCAGTCTAAGCTGTTGTAATGGAGAGACCGGGAATACAGTGGCTTAAATGGGTTACATGTTAATTTCTCGCTCATGTTGTTACAGAAAGTGGGGTCAGGTTGCTTGCCGCTCTAAAGCCAATAAAAAGGCAAGGTTGGTGGAAAGGAAAGTTTGCATTATTTTGGAGGCCAGCCACGGTGGGGGTGGCGGGTGGTGGTGGTGGACTCCCCCCTGACAATTAGGGGCAAGAGCTTTTAAAGGGGAGTTTCAGGGGCGTACAGGCAGACGGAGGGAGGGGGCTACATGCAGAAACAGCACAGTCAGCTCTGACCGTCATCTTGAAATTGGTCATGCGGTGGTCTGATCGGCGTCATCTTGATTGTTTTAAGGACAGTTAATCTTCAGTTCTGGAGTCGGTTTGTTCCAATTTCTTTGAAGCCAGTTCTCGGAATTGTGGCAACTTATGTCGTGGCTACATCCTGATCATCACGTAGTTAACTTCTTCCACCTGGTGGGGCTTTCAATATCTATAAGACAGCTCTGAGGATATGGCTCAGAATATTATCCATAGCCCTTGAAGAGGAACTTAAGGTCCTTGACTTTGTTTAATGACTAAACTCTTGTTATTTGGTCTTGTTTGACGGTTTTCCTTTGCTTATGCATTTTCTCACTTCTCTGAATAAACTTGTTTTTTGGCTAAAGTTTTTCTACAGACAGAATGCAGGCGGGGGACATGGTGGGGAAGGACCATAGGGTCTTGCTCCGTTTCAGTGTTTCAATCTAGAGGTAGCTGGTCCAGGATGGAGGGCAGCTCTGCAGCCTCAGCACACAGATCCCATCTCTGGATTCAGACTGGCTGCCCTGGCTGCCCCAGTGGCATATCAGCCACTGGGAAGGGGGAAAGGCCAAAAAGAGCACTTGCTTTGTCTTCTTAAATGTATAACACAGAAGTACCGCACATCCTCTCCCCAGGTCACTGAGGAGAGGCTGGGTGACCCAGTTGTTCCCAGCAAAAACTCCCAATTCTCTTATTAAAGGAATATGGGGAGAGTGGATAACAGTGGGCAACCTTCCACGGTTCAATACTCAGGTCTTACTGAGGACAAATAATTTAGCTTAATTTTAGTGGAAAAAGGAGTGTGGTACGGTGGCTATCTTGAAAAACTTAAACAAAAATATAGCACTCTGGGCTAGTAACCCTTTACTGTGGGAATAGATACTTGTTTTGGAAAAGTATAGAATGTCAACCTAAGAACTCTTAACCTAAACCTTTGTGTTCATTTTTTCAGCCTGTGTTTCATATTGAATTTTCAGTTTTCTCTGCAGGATGAATAGCGAGAGGGGGCAGCTGAGATACTGGCAAAGTTGGGAAGTAGTTGTTGAGGGCTGCTCTATCTGACAGATTGTGGCGCATAAACCAGTCTCTCTTCAGGGAATAGCAAGCTGACTGTATGTATTTTTTTCTATAGTATGTTCCCATTATCTTTATAATTTCTTTTTCCCTTTAGAGCAAATGATATGACTTAATATATACTTTTCCTAGTCATCTGGCTGGGTGCAATCTACCTGATGATTTAAATGAGTGGCAATGGTAAAAGTATTACAGTTGGATCGTTGCTGTTATGGGCCATTGTGTCTCGAATTCTGAAAGCATTTTTGGCCGCACCTTACTCAGGAACCCACAGAAAATGAGAGTTTCTGGACAGGTGAATTTTCCAAAAAGCAATTCACTGCTGCAAGCAACAAAGCTTCAAAGCAAGCAAACAAGCAAATGAACAACAACAGGATTCAGACTTTCACAAGGAAATCCAAAGAAAGCTTTGTTGAGAAAAGGTAGAAAGAGCTTGGGTGAGGTCTGAGATGGTGGGTGTGGCCAGGCAGCTTCTCCAGCGAATGAGGCATCATTGTAAGTGTACTTGGGTGTAGTGACAGCTCTTTAGTGTTCCTTCACTTTCCCCCCTTAACTTGTGGTCTTACTGCATTCCGCACACGTGCAGTGGAAGGACAGCTGTGTCCCTGTAGCAGGAGGTGTGTTAGTAAGCCTTGTTGTAGCATCACGCTGCCCTGGATTTGGTCTAGGTTCAAGTTTGTCCCCCGCATCAAGCTCTTTTTCTGCCTTTGGCCAGATACTGTCAAAAGATGATTTATTTCTCAGGTTTTGCTTCCCAACCCCCAGGTATTGAGTCACAAATCCATGGGGGTCCTGACTGGCTTATTAAGCTTTGCACTAACCTCCATCCCACCTTCCGAAAGAGATGACTCAGAGACGCCATCTTATCCCTGCTTCTGTGAATCGAATTGTGGGAATTGGAGGTGTTTGCTTTCCCAATGCCCAAGCTAATGCAAAAGCCCCGGGTCTCCAGCTGGAGCTGGAGCTGTGATATTTTAAACCTTTCATGCCTATCTGGTGCCAGCCGTGGAACTTCCTGGACTGTGAACAGTTTTTATAGGTTATAGTTTTGTGCCAAATGACTCGCCAAGTCTTAAAAGGAAAACTCAGCAGTCTGTTTCCAACGGTCAGAGTTTTTAGTTTGCACGTATGCATTCCCTTTAACAGGAAAGAAAACGGTCTTTAGCCAAACCACTGAAGTAAGAAATGCAAATCTCGCTTGTTCTTAATCCCAATGAGACCTTAAATACTAAGTCCATTTAAGACTCTTTGGTCTTAATATTGAAGAAGCCAAGTGGTAAGATGAACAGTTAATGGCCAGGAGCCAGCCCTCTCGCGCTCTCTAATGGATACCGGACCAGTCCATCCCGAAGGTAATGACAAGGGTCCCTTTCGGTTGCTCTCTGCTTCTCATTGGCACCAAGGGAATGAGTTTGGCGAGGTCGCTGTTCTAAAAGGACTGTAATGATGGCAGAACATTTTATTACCGTGTTAATGAGCACAGTGTGGGCCCGAGGGTGGGACAGAGTGGTTGTGTGTGTCCTTGCAAGAGTTAGGGGCAGCGGGGACATGCAGAGAAGGAAACCCAGCCTTTATTTGTCTTCGTAACTGGTTACTTGAGGGTGTTAACAGATCCCCGGATAATCTTTGGAGAGAGTCTTCCTTCGTTATTGTTTTAAAACTCGTTAGGGAAATCACTCAGTTGTGTAGTGAGTAGAAGCGGACCTTTCAAGTGCAGTGTTATCTTTTCCCCCTCCCTCCCTCCCCTGTCCCTTCCTTTCCCAGCCTCTGAACGTTGAGCTGAATGGTGTCCTTGAGACATTTTTCTTTGTCACGGACCCCAGTCTCCTCCTTGTGGTTCTTTATCTCCTTCATGGTGCAGAAATCTTTTCTGAATCAAGCCTACTAAGGAAAAGTCATCTTTGTTTTTTGTTAAATTTTCTAGTATGATTCTGGTCTGGTCTAATCTCTTTTTATCGATATAACACTAAGTTTATTCTGTGAATGTTGGCCTGTAAAGCTTGGTTCTGGGCTCTGGTCTTTCTCTCTCTTCTCTAAGAGTGCACTTTTGTCCCAATGGTGTAGAACCCCCCAGATTCAGGTGACGCCCAGGTTTAAATCTTCAGCCCTGATGTTCCTAACTACCCATGTCCTATGTTGAACCACCAACTTGGCTGCTCCATTTGCGCGTGTGTGGAGGGGCGCTTCTCATCAGAATCTCCGACTTAACCTGCCCACGGCAGGCATCCTGGGCACTTTCCAGCACCACTGCACACGAGGTTGCCACACTATGTACGATTCCTTCGTTTCCCTCATCCAATCCTTAGGAAAGTCTTCTTTGTTCTTCCTCCAAAACGTGATCTTTGGAAAAGCATAAGTCCTGTGTTTTCCGCACTCTTTAGTGGGTTCCCGTTGCCCTAAGGGTCACGAGACCCCCTCTAATCTGGCCCCTCCTGCCTCTTTGTCCTCATCCGGGCGCTGGCCCTTGACACACTGACCTTCTCATCCATCTGACACGCTGATGTCCTCAGCTCTCTTCACTGGCTCTTTTGCAGCCTTCAGGACCCAACCTAAACGCTGCCTGCTACCCGGAGCTCGGTCATCGTCTGCTGAGTGAGCTCAGCTCTCTCTCTGTCCTGGGTGGCCCTCCATCCCGCCCCATCCCCCCACAGCTGGGTTATGCACACAGAATGCACAATCTCTCCACTTAGAGGGACTCAGTATTTTGGCCTCATAATCAGAATCATAGACTTGGACTGAACACAGTTATGATTCAAACAAATGTTTATCCATGAACTGTTTCAGAGAACTCTCATTTTACACGTGTTGTGGTTGGAATGGGGAATCTAAGGGCACGAACATGAGAAGATGATGAAATGTCTTTCCATAAAAAAAGGTGGGAGAACCCCTGAAACTTTTGCTGGACAGCCTTCCTTTTCTTCTCTCCATTTCTGCTTTCCTTGTCTTTCTGTATTAGTGTCTCCTTTTCTTCTGTCTCATGCAGTTTCTATCTCAGGCTTTGGTTTTCTTTTTCAATCTTCCTTCCTCCATCCCTCCCTCCTTGCTTCTTTTATTTCCCTTTCCCTTTTATATTTCTCCTCTATCTATTCCCCTTTCTTGCTTATAATTTAAACCATGCTTTTGCTGGAGCAACTTCATAGCCTCCTACGTGGCATCAGTTCTTTAGTTTTTGAAAAGGCCATAGAAAGTGCAGGTGTTGACAAAAGCTCATTCTCTAACAGCTCTGTGGACAGAACTGGGGTGTCACCCTCACTCTGACTTTACCGGTTTTTGTCTTTAGTTAATCGGTTGGCCTATGGTTCTTGGAATTCTGAATGTGGACAAGCCTTTTTATTCAGGCCTGTCTCAGGAATTATGTTACATATATTGATTTCATACCATTAAGGAAGAGAAAAAAAAATTGTGACCATTTCCTTGGCATTTCTTATAGGCGTGGTAGAAGTGCCACCATTTTGAGGCCTGAGTCAAAGAAATCACACTGGCTTTTCAACAACCCTCAAATGATCACCCATAAAGCCTCAAAGAACTTCTTTTTTGAAAAAAAATGAATTCTATTTTATTTCAGATTCTTCCTGCTCCTTCTTTGTAAAGAGCACAGTTCCTGCTCTTGGCATGAGGGCTACTTTGCTCTAACCCAGCTGCAGTTTGAGGAGAGTTAAAATGGACAGGATTACTTTTCATTAGGAGGAACTCCAAGCATTTTTCCCTTAGACATGATCAAAGGGAGGTGCAAACCACTTACTGAAATTGCACTTATACCTGGAAGGAGCCGCCACGCACCGTTCTCCTCATGTGAACAGAGTACTGCTGAAGATAACATGCTTATTATGCTGTTGACTCATCTGGGGGGATTAGGTGACATAATCAGAAATTATGTAGTAATGTGTGATACACTGCTGTAAAGATTGATTTCTTTAAGAGTTTACTAAGGGATTTTAGGACCCAAATACTCAGTCTTATTAAGCAAATAAAGCTAATGTAGAGGGGCTTCCCTGGTGGCGCAGTGGTTGAGAGTCCGCCTGCCGATGCAGGGGACGCGGGTTCGTGCCCCGGTCTGGGAGGATCCCACGTGCCG
>NC_041215.1:129636212-129638238 GCF_002837175.3 Physeter macrocephalus | reverse complement strand
GTCCGGAGCCTGTGCTCCGCAACGGGAGAGGCCCCAACAGTGAGAGGCCCGCGTACCGCAAAAAAAAAAAAAAAAAAAAGCTAATGTAGAAACTTTTATCAAAGTTGTCTCCAAGAACTTCAGAGACTTATGATGAGTGAGGGAATATGCATATCACCTAAATATCACAGAGTTGCCTAGACTTTCAAAAATAGACGGGCACAGTGTGCTTTCAGAGGCTCATGTGCCTCTAATTCAAGGTGATCGTTACCTTAACAAGAACATTTCTTCTGTGACTTAGATTTGTTTTTCTATCAGACCACTGGTTGTTCAGTGGAAGCACATGTCCGAATTACTTAAGGAGTCTTTTTAAATAATATGCCTAAACTCACTCCCAAAGTGTATATTGGGCTTTCAGGAAGAAATTTGTTTAGTGTCTTTTTTTTTTTGGCTGCATCGGGTCTTAGTTGCGGCACTCGGGGTCTTTGTTGAGGCACGTGGGATCTTTCCTTATGGTGCACGGGCTTGTCTCTAGTTGTGGCGTGTGAGTTTTTTTCTCTCTCTAGTTGTGGCCCACAGGCTTAGTTGCCCCGCGGCATGTGGGATCTTAGTTCCCCGACCAGGGATCGAGCCCGTGTCTCCTACATTGGAAGGCAGATTCCTTACCACTGGACCACCAGGGAAGTCACCTGTTTACTGGCTTAATATGGAGTGTCTCACGTGCTCAAACGAAGTGTTCCCACCGCTGCCCTGAGGCATCTCGAATCACTTCTAGAACTAGGGCTCACTGTGCAATGGGGGACCCCCTGGAAGGGAGTGAGCTGAAGGTTTCTGCCCTAAAGATTCAGAGTCAAGGGCTTTTAAGCAATAATTATTGGATAGTCAACTACATTGAAAACCAGAATGTACTGTGGGCAACACCAAGTGCTGAGAGAAATTATGTTACATACATACACGCACACATACATACATACATATGTAAAGTTATTTCCTCTGATTGTGACACTATTCTCCCTTTTCCTTTGCCTGATGAGTTTCCACATATCCTTTGAAACTCAGCTTCACCACGCTTTCCCTAGAAAGCCGTTCGTGCTCCCCTTAGGCTAGGTCAGATGCTCCTGACCCAGATAACTATATCGCTCACTTTATCTTCTGGTTTTCCCTGCTGGACTGTAAATTCCACGAGGACATATATGACATCCATCTTTTCTCCATGTATGCCCGGTGCCTACCCCGGTGGTAACAGATCTTTTCAGTGTGGCGCCAGGTAGTAAATATTTTAGACTTTGTGGACCATCCAGTCTCTGTTACAACTACTCAGCTCAGTCACAGTGCAAAAGAAGTCCAGACAATATGTACACAAATGAATAGACTATATTCTAATAAAACCTTATTTACAAAAATTAAAAAAAATAAATAACATGCCTACAGGGACCCAGCCAAGACCATTGACACTGAATCACTTATGTTGTAACCTGGAAGTATGTACTTGGAAAAAGCCCCTGTAAAAATATAAAGCTTCTGGTTTCTCAACTAGTTAAGGACCACTGCTCTTGACCAAGGTTTGAAGTGGCACAAACCAAGGGTGACTTCTCTCTGTAACCTTAGAATCTAATACAGTGCCGGGTTTGTAGAAGTGAGCGCAGGAAACGTTCTTGGAGGAAATGAAAGCGAACTATTTAGAAAACTATATTGTGCATATTTTAAACTGCGTATTCAATTGAATTTCTTTTTTTGACTGAATCAGGAGAAGGCTTTAATTTATTGTTTTCAGCAGCATTTTTTTTTAATTTTTAAATTTTTTCTTATTTATTTTTTTATAGAGCAGCTTCTTATTGGTCATCAGTTTTATACACATCAGTGTATACATGTCAATCCCAATCACCCAGTTCATCACACCCCCACCCCCAGCCCCCGCCACTTTCCCCCCTTGGTGTCCATACGTTTGTTCTCTACATCTGTGTCTCTATTTCTGCCCTGCAAACCGGTTCATCTGTACCATTTTTCTAGGTTCCACATATGTGCGTTAATATACGATATTTGTTTT
>NC_041215.1:129633564-129635862 GCF_002837175.3 Physeter macrocephalus | reverse complement strand
TTAAACCTTTGTCAGTTGCTTCGTTTGCAAATATTTTCTCCCATTCTGAAGGTTGTCTTTCCATGTTGTTTATGTTTTCCTTTGCTGTGCAAAAGCTTTTAAGTTTCATTAGGTCCCATTTGTTTATTTTTGTTTTTATTTCCATTACTCTAGGAGTTGGATCAAAAACGATCTTCCTGTGATTTATGTTAAAGAGTGTTCTTCCTATGTTTTCATCTAAGAGTTTTATAGTGTCCGGTCTTAACATTTAGGTCTCTAATCCATGGAATTTATTTTTTCGGACTCTTTTGTGTCTCCATTCAAATTTTAAGATTTTTTTCTTCTAGTTCTGTAAAAAATGCCATTGGTAATGTGGTAGGGATTTCATTGAATCTGTAGATTGCTTTGGGTAGTATAGTCAGTTTCACAATATTGATTCTTCCAATCCAAGAACATGGTATATCTCTCCATCTGTTGGTATCATCTTTAATTTCTTTCATCAGTGTCTTATAGTTTTCTGCATATAGGTCTTTTGTCTCCCTAGGTAGGTTTATTCCTAGGTATTTTATTCTTTTTGTTGCAATGGTAAATGGGAGTGCTTCCTTAATATCTCTTTCAGATTTTTCATCATTAGTGTATAGGAATGCAAGAGATTTCTATGCATTAATTTTGTATCCTGCAACTTTACCAGATTCACTGATTAGCTCTAATAATTTTCTGGTGGCCTCTTTAGGATTCTCTATGTAGAGTATCATGTCATCTGCAGTTTTACTTCTTCTTTTCCAATTTGTATTCCTTTTATTTCTTTTTCTTCTCTGATTGCCGTGGCTAGGACTTCCAAATCGATGTTGAATAATAGTGGTGAGAGTGGACATCCTTGTCTTGTTCCTGATCTTAGAGGAAATGCTTTCATTTTTTCACCACTGAGAATGATGTTTGCTGTGGGTTTGCATATATGGCCTTTATTATGTTGAGGTAGGTTCCCTGTATGCCCACTTTCTGGGGAGTTTTTATCATAAATGGGTATTGAATTTTGTCAAAAGCTTTTTCTGCATCTATTGAGATGATCATATGTTTTTTATTCTTCGATTTGTTAATATGGTTTATCACATTGACTGACTTGCGTGTATTGAAGAATCCTTGCATCCCTGGGATAAATCCCACTTAATCATGGTGTATGATCCTTTTAATGTGTTGTTGGATTCCGTTTGCTAGTATTTTGTTGAGGATTTTTGCGTCTATATTCTTGCGTGATATTGGTGTGTAATTTTCTTTTTTTGTAGTATCTTTGTCTGGTTTTGGTATCAGGGTGATGGTGGCCTCGTAGAATTTTTGGAGTGTTCCTTCCTCCACAATTTTTTGGAAGAGTTTGAGAAGGATGGGTGTTAGCTTTTCTCTCAATGTGATAGAATTCACCTGTGAAGCCATCTGGTCCTGGACTTTGGTTGTTGGAAGATTTTTAATCATAATTTTAATTTCATTACTTGTGATTGGTCTGTTCATATTTTCTATTTCTTCCTGGTTCAGTCTTGGAAGGTTATACCTTTCTAAGAATTTGTCCATTTCTTCCAGGTTGTCCGTTTTATTGGCATAGAGCTGCTTGTAGTAGTCTCTTAGGATGCTTTGTATTTCTGTGGTGTCTGTTGCAACTTCTCCTTTCTCATTTCTAATTTTATTGATTTGAGTCCTCTCCCTCTTTTTCTTGATTCTGGCTAAAGGTTTATCATTTTTTTTATCTTCTCAAAGAACCAGCTTTTAGTTTTATTGATCTTTGCTGTTGTTTTCTTTGTTTCTATTTCATTTATCTCTGCTCTGATCTTTATGATTTCTTTCCTTCTACTAACTTTGGGTTTTGTCTTCTTTCTCTAGTTCCTTTAGGTGTAAGGTTAGATTGTTTATTTGAGATTTTTCTTGTTTCTTGAGGTAGGCTTGTATTGCTATAATCTTCCCTCTTAGAACTGCTTTTGCTGCATCCCATAGGTTTTGGATCATTGTGTTTTCATTGTCATTTGTCTCTAGGTATTTTTTGATTTCCTCTTTGATTTCTTCAGTGATCTCTTCAGTGATCTCTTTGTTATTTAGTAACGTATAGTTTAGCCTCCATGTGTTTGTGTTTTTTACATTTTTTTCCCTGTAAATGATTTCTAATCTCATAGTGTTGCGGTCAGAAAAGATGCTTGATATGATTTCAGTTTTCTTAAATTTACCGAGGCTTGATTTGTGACCCAAGGTATGATCTATCCTGGAGAATGTTCCATGTGCACTTGAGGAGAAAGTGTAATCTGCTGTTTTCGGATGGAATGTCCTATAAATATCAAT
>NC_041215.1:129632902-129633232 GCF_002837175.3 Physeter macrocephalus | reverse complement strand
TTTAAAGTTTATTTTGTCTGATATGAGAATTGCTACTCCAGCTTTCTTCTGATTTCCATTTGCATGGACTATCTTTTTCCATCCCCTCACTTTCAGTCTGTATGTGTCCCTAGGTCTGAAGTGGGTCTCTTGTAGACAGTATATATATGGGTCTTGTTTTTGTATCCATTCAGCCAGTCTGTGACTTTTGGTTGGAGCATTTAATCCATTTACATTTGAGGTAATTATCAGTATGTATGTTCCTCTTACCATTTTCTTAATTGTTTTGGGTTTATTTTTGTAGGTCCTTTTCTTCTCTTGTGTTTCCCACTTAGAGAAGTTCCTTTAGCA
>NC_041215.1:129590540-129632834 GCF_002837175.3 Physeter macrocephalus | reverse complement strand
GCTTTCAGTAATTTTTCTTTGTCTTTAATTTTTGCCAATTTGATTACTATGTGTCTCATCGTGTTTCTGCTTGGGTTTATCCTATATGGGACTCGCTGCACTTCCTGGACTTGGGTGGCTATTTCCTTTCCCTTCTTAGGGAGGTTTTCGACTATAATCTCTTCATATATTTTCTCGGGTCCTTTCTCTCTCTCTCTTCTCCTTCTGCGACCCCTATAACGTGAATGTTGTTGCGTTTAATGTTGTCCCAGAGGTCTCTTAGGCTGTCTTCATTTCTTTTCATTCTTTTTTCTTTATTCTGTTCCATCGCAGTGAATTCCACCATTCTGTCTTCCAGGTCACTTATCCGTTCTTCTGCCTCAGTTATTCTGCTATTGATTCCTTCTAGTGTAGTTTTCATTTCGGTTATTGTATTGTTCATCTCTGTTTGTTTGTTCTTTAATTCTTCTAGGTGTTTGTTAAACATTTCTTGCATTTTCTTGGTCTTTGCCTCCATTCTTTTTCTGAGGTCCTGGATCATCTTCATTATCATTATTCTGAATTATTTTTCTGGGAGGTTGCCTATCTCCACTTCATTTAGTTGTTTTTCTGGGGTTTTATCTTGTTCCTTCATCTGGTACATAACCCTCTGCCTTTTCACCTTGTCTATCTTTCTGTAATGTGGTTTTTGTTCCACAGACTGCAGGATTCTAGTTCTTCTTGCTTCTGCTGTCTGCCCTCTGGTGGATGAGGCTATCTAAGAGGCTTGTGCAAGTTTCTTGATGGGAGGGACTGGTGGTGGGTAGAGCTGACTGTTGCTCTGGTGGGCAGAGCTCAGTAACACTTTAATCCACTTGACTGCTGATGGGTGGGGCAGGATTCCCTCCCTATTGGTTGTTTGGCCTGAGTTGACCCTACACTGGAGCCTACCTGGGCTCCTTGGTGGGGCTAATGGCAGCCTCTGGGAGGGCTCACACCAAGGAGTACTTCCCAGAACTTCTGGTGCCAGTGTCCCTGTCCCCACAGTGAGCCACAGCCACCCCCCGCCTCTGCAGGAGACCCTCCAACACTAGCAGGTAGGTCTGGTTCAGTCTCCCCTGGGGTCACTGCTCCTTCCCCTGGGTCCCGATGCGCACACTACTTTGTGTGTGCCCTCCAGGAGTGGAGTCTCTGTTTCCCCCGGTCCTGTCGAAGTCCTGCAATCAAATCCCACTAGCCTTCAAAGTCTGATTCTCTAGGAATTCCTCCTCCAGTTTCCGGACCCCCAGGTTGGGAAGCCTTCAAAGTCTGATTCTCTAGGATGCGCACACTACTTTGTGTGTGCCCTCCAGGAGTGGAGTCTCTGTTTCCCCCGGTCCTGTCGAAGTCCTGCAATCAAATCCCGCTAGCCTTCGAAGTCTGATTCTCTAGGAATTCCTCCTCCTGTTGCCAGACCCCCAGGTTGGGAAGCCTGACGTGGGGCTCAGAACCTTCACTCCAGTGGGTGGACTTCTGTGGTATAAGTGCTCTCCAGTCTGTGAGTCACCCACCCAGCCGTTGTGGGATTTGATTTTACTGTGATTGCACCCCTCCTACTGTCTCATTGTGGCTTCTCCTTTGTCTTTGGATGTGGGGTATCTTTTTTGATGGGTTCCAGTGTCTTCCTGTCGATGATTGTCCAGCAGCTAGTTGTGATTCTGGTGTTCTCACAAGAGGGAGTGAGAGCACGTCCTTCTACTCCGCCATCTTGGTTCAGGGCCACCTCAATTGAATTTCTACTGGCTCAGTAAATTTAACAGTTGAAAAGAATTTTTTAAATAACCTTTGGAGAGAGGCCTCTTCTAGAGAGTTATAGAGCATTCTGTGATCTAAATGCTTAGTAAGAAGAAAGGTGGTATAGATTTTTCAGATAATTTAATGTGAAGCTAGAGAGCAGAGCAAAGAGATGAAAAATACCTTGATAATTACTACCTGATTTTACCTCCACTATTTTATGTGTAAAAATGTCCTTTAAAATAAGAATTCTGGTAGCACTCTTACATTGTACCAGGCTCTATTTCTCTATCAAAGTTGATACGCAATTTTTTTAGTAAACTTGAATTTATGTATTCTAATGATGGCTGTTCTTCCAAGTGGACTTGTTGGATGATAGCACATTCTGGAAACTCCTCTTTGGGACTTGTCTTTACTGCTCTGGTCCTATGTGTACCTGTATCCTGACTTCCTACTTGCCACTTCTCTGAGACTTGTCCCTTGCCCTCAAGGAAGTTTCAGTAAAAGTGTTTTGACAAGTAACCATCCAAGACATAAAATAATCAGGGACCTGTACGTAACAGTATGTACCTGAGTGCAGTTGGACATGGTCGAGCTGGGAGGGGGCTGGGGTATTGGGGAAAGGCTTGTGAATAGGATGAGAACTGAGCTATGATCACTGGAGAAGGAGGTGTATTCCAGGCAAAGAGGCACCATGGGAACGTTTACAGAGTTGGAATGAGCAGGGCGTTTGCAGGCGCTGGGAGGAGGTTTGAGGTGTCTGTGTGATGTGGGACCGTGACCAAGAAGTAGAAATCTCTACAGAGGAGGTGTGTTTGCCTAATCCATCCTTTTCATTCTGTCCCAAAGCCAATTTACCATAAAGTTTTCAATAGGAAATCTTAGGAGGAAAGCAACTAGTTCTCTGTGGATGTAAAATACTACTCCGTGTCAGACCAGCAGTGCCTGTCTTTACCGAGACACTAAGACATATTTGGCTCCTAATTCCTAACTTGAAGTTGAGGTGTGTCTCCACTCCACTCTGACTTGCACAAATTTCCCAACATAACCTTGATGCTTGTGAACAGGATTAAATCCTCTGCTTCTGTTCTGAACCCATCTTCTGCCTGTTAAAGACATCCCTTGCAGTAATGTAGTGCTTTGCCCTTTGCAGGTTTGTTGTCCCTGGGTGCTCCTTAGGTCCAAGGAGCAGGGTGATCACGTTCCCCATTGCCCAGACAGCCTCACTTTCTGCTTGTGTCCAGCTGTCATCATAAAAAGCATTCTTTGGGCTTCCCTGGTGGCGCGGTGGTTGCGCGTCCGCCTGCCGATGCAGGGGAGCCGGGTTCGCGCCCCGGTCTGGGAGGATCCCACGTGCCGCGGAGCGGCTGGGCCCGTGAGCCGTGGCCGCTGGGCCTGCGCGTCCGGAGCCTGTGCTCCGCAACGGGAGAGGCCACAGCAGAGGGAGGCCCGCATACCACAAAAAAAAAAAAAAAAAAAAGCATTCTTTTTTGATGTGAAAAGAGTCCCAGAAAAAAAGAAAATTGGGGCTTAGAGAGGCATGGCTGTCTAGAATCATTTCCACCCCCTTGTCTTAAGCACCTTTTCTGGGTAATGCAGGAGTCTTTCTCCTGGGTGATGCAGGTGTTAATTATAAGTTGTTCATTTTGAAGTTAGAAATCATTCCTAAATAAATGAATATTCTTATTAGAAAAAGGTACACTCTCTTATTGAAATAATTACAGCATTGATGCACAATGCTTACAGTATTATTTCCTCATGCCAGTTGGAGACTATTATTTATTCCATATTTATTGCTACCAACTATGTACAAATAGCTGCACTTGACATAAAGATCATTCAGTGATAAACACGACACATTAATGCTTTTGTGATCAGTATTCAACTATGATTGGTCCTGTTTTATTAGATGGTTAAAACCACATAACTGAAATTGATACAGCACAGTCAGATTGGTGATCAAGTAGATATTTATGAAAAAACCCACCATAGAATGTGACCCATGTTGCCTGCCCACCGTTGAGGGCACTGAGCTGCTCGGGCAGACCCATAGCAGGGCGGGTCGGGGAGATTTAGTGCTTTTGCGACTCTTCCGAGCAGCCAGAAAGACAGAGAGTCGGGAGTGCAAGCACGTGGCTCGCCGGGGAAAAGACGGGTTCACAAGCAGAGAGAATTCTAAGGTGCTAGTGCGGGGATGGAACTCAGAGGCAGAGCGGCCCACGGAGGAGGGCAGGAGCAGGAGCAAAGCAGAGCAACTAAGGCGAGGACAGAGTGCCGGGCGCTCCTTTTCCTTGGCGACCGGCATTCCTCATGATGCTTGGGAAGAGTGGCCTACCTTAAAGGCCCGAGGTCCGGATGGCCACTAGCCGTGTGCTTTTATTCCTTGGCTTAACTTACTGCATTTTTGTTTTGTTTACCGTACTTGAATGTTGTGTAAACTGTGGTCATAGTCTTGTCAGAAGAATGTTGCTTGGCTTTACGTTTACTATTGTCCCATTTTCTTTTAGGTTTTGTGAATGATTCTGTTACTAAATCTATCGTGGCTTTGCGCTTGACTCTGGTGGTGAAGGCCAGCACCTGCGTGCCAGGGGAGAGGCGCGCAAACGACTTGGAGTGCTCGGGAAGAGGAAGATGCACCACGAAGCCATCAGAGGTGAGGGGACACCTGGGAGCTTTAAAAATACATATTTACATAAGGCTATATTTACATATAAACACACACACATATACATATACACACACACACATATATACGCACACATACACGTATATATACACACACATATACACACACATATACATACACGCATATACACACATACACACCTATACACACACACATATACACACACCTACACACACATATACACACACATATACATACACACATATACACACACACATATACACACACACATATACACACACCTACACACACACGTATACACACACACATACACATATACGTGTGTGTGTGTGTATATATATACACACACACACACACACACACACATACATGTATATGAAGGAGGAAGGAGGAGAGAGCAGTGCATTTGCTGAAAGTCTCCCCAAATTTCTGGTTTTAATCATTTGTTTGCAACATGTAGATATATAATTTTTAAACAAAGTACTAAAAAATTTGTGCAGTGCGGAACCTCCTTACTTTGGTATCAAGTAAGGATTTTGTGAAAAGTATCATCATATCTGGTAGCAGAATCGAGAAGTGGAAGAAAGAAAAGCTAAGACAGCGTCATCTCCTTCCCAGTTGTGACCTAATTCCCTCCTTAGACTTTGCACGTCTCCAGGGCCGACCACAGAATTACAGAAGTAAGGGAAAAAGTAAGAGGAGGAACGGGGAGGAGGTAGGGGCTAGAAGGCTGACTCACTCTGTTTGGCCTTCGTGGACCAGCGCCATCAACTCTGGAAGACCTGAGCCCCGTCCCCTCTTCTTTTTAGCAGCTGAGGTCACGTGGGCAGGGGGCGGGGGCTGAGGACCCGTCCCGAGCGACGGGGACCAGGAGTCAGACCAGGAAAGGACCAGCCATCCCGGAAGCCAATCTCCATCAGTGTAGGGTTCCCTTAGAACAATTTTGGCAGGTGGAGTCCAGGCTCCACCTGATCAGGGTGAGACAGGGAGACTCTGCACCTTACCAGGGGCCCTGTTCCATTAGCGGATGCCCATCCGTCTCACCACTTGCTACGTCCAACTCCTGCATCTTTTTCTCCATTCCCCTCTCCCGAGTTCTACACATATTTATATCGAGGTTCGTGCTACGTGAAAGTGGGTTCCCCAAATCCCCAAAGAGCATGGTTTATTTTAGACCAGTTTGAAGGGTAACACAGGTAAATTTTCTTTGGTGACACCTCCTTGTGGTAATGTCAGCACGTGCAGTAACAGTGGTGTGAACTTAGACAAGTGAGAGGTCTGGGGCTAATGGACAAAAGGGCTGTTGAAGACGCTTTCAAGTACTGCTCATGTTGTCTTGGGAAACCTGTGTCTTAGGTGTAATATTGCAGGGGCTTAAATATACCATTTTCTCGTAAGATGTCCCCTGTAGGGGGCAGAATGTGGTTAGGAACCCAAGAAAGTAGCAGGGATAATAATTTCTGATAAATCTTTGAAAAGGGGCACGAGGGTAAACCAAAGCCACAACCAAATCCCTGGGGGAAGGGAGAGTGACTGGCGTGGAGCCGATTTCTTTCACAAGCCGAGCCTGCCCTGTAGATCCCGTTGTCTTCTGTCTCGGCCAACTTGGACTTGCCTCTTTTCTGTCCTGAGGGGAAGCTTTGTTTATCAACTCATTCTATGCAAAAATAAACAAAGTAAAGGATATTGAGTGTTCTTCTGTGACCGTCAAGGCTAGGGAGGGGTACAAAAACGTGTAAGCAGTGGGGAACTTATCTGATTAGGAGATTCAAGCTATGTCAGATGGAAGGAGTGGTGGGGCGCTTATCTGATAAGGAGGTTCTAGAAGAGGTGAACGTGAGAGGCTGAGGAATGCCAGCTGCTCGAGGTGGAAGAGGTCAGACCCTCCACGTGAGGCTGCAAAGCGGAGGCACACGGGTCTTGCCCAAATTCATTCTTAATATTCCCAGTGACCAATTCTGCGGCCCGATTAGCCCTTGAGTAGATCATATTGGTGAAAGAGAAATGTCTTCAACGAAGAACCGAGGGCTGCCTTTAGAATCTTGGGCTGACACAGTGGTTGAGACTTGTGTGCTTTCTCTTCTAATGGATGACCCTTCCGGGGAAACTTTTCATCCGAAAAGCGGTCACCCTGTTATCTTAACGCATGCGTGTTGGTGGCGTGCAGCCTGCCCGGGGGTCTCATCTGCGTGAAAGCTCTAGCTAAGAGGCTCTGCCTGGTGGCTTAGAATGGACTCATTGCAAAGGCAGTAGCAGTATTAAGCACCTGGCATGTAACTTGGCAAACATTGCCAGAGTGCTGTGTTTTTTGTTTTTTTGTGAGAAAATGACTCAAAAGCCTTGGAATCCGTGCTAATGTCAGCACAGCTCCTTTATGGGTACCAGCTCCTGAGTGCCCCTTCCTGAGATAACCCCTCTGCCCCCTGCCCCTACCTCCCAGTTCCGCACCAGGTGCTTCTAAAGTGTAGAACTCTGCTGTTGTTGATTCTGTCAAAGCCTGCATTTGCCTTCAGTGAATTTAAGGAAACTGTGGCCAGTCATCCTGTCTGAGGCATGATAATTACCCCTGGTGACTCTAAGAAAATGATCAGGCTGGAATTACCATGTCCATTTACAGACCTACCACATTGTTATCTTGATGAGAAACATCTGGAGGCCAGTCTTTACTGTTCCCCAAAAGACGGTGGGGGGTTGGAGAGCCATGGCTGCAGTGGGAATGGAAAGGCGGGGCATCTTTTCTGTGTCCACTCGAGTCCCGTGGTTTTCTGTGATTGTTGTTTGGCTGTTGTAGCAGCTTATGCTGTTGCTAGCAGTAAAAGACTGTTGTTCTCAAGTTTCTTTCTTTTTACTGTTTCTCAAAATTAGGAGTTACGTAGTCCAGCCTTCCACCTAATGCAAGAATCTACTCTGTCGTACAAAAGGAAAAGAACTGTATTTGGTGGTTTAATTGTATTGTTTCTCGTCATTTTTATATCTTTTTGTTAGATCATTCATCAAGATAAAAGCAATTCTGTTACTTCCACACTACTCTCATTTTGTAATGGGACTCATTTCTCTTTCGTTAGATGTGCTTTGGCTGGAGGATATTTCACAATTCTGAGCGATGGGTGGTTTGTGGTAAAGCTTTTGCTTGCTGTTCTTAGATATCCCACCAACCTGGGAAGGTCTTTTTAAATGTTTACTATAACACTGTAGTATTTGAAAACTGCTTTTGTTACAAGGGTTGATTCTAATCTTCTCTTTATGAAAAGAATTTGACTGTTGACCACTACTTCTTCTTGAACTTTGTCACCAAGGTTGGCTGCTGCCTATTTGATGATTCCTTAATTACCTTATAGGTGACTGTCAGGGCTCTTTGCTGGTGTGGGCCTTCAGCCTTCTTTAGATCCATTTGGGTTCCATGACCCTGTCTCTCAAGAGCAAGAGATGTGTATTAATCAGGGTTCTCCAGAGAACTAGAACCAATAGGATATCTCTCTCTCTCTCTCTCTCTCTCTCTGTATGTATATATATGATATCTATGTATATATATATAGATTTAAAATTTATGTATGTAATTTTAATATTTATTATATATGTGTACATGCACACACGCACACACACACACACACACACACACACACACACATATAGAAATCAATCAATTAAGGAGATTTATTTTGAGGAATTGGTTCATTGTGGCTCCACCATTATGGAGTCTTGGGGAATCCAAAATCTGATGAGGGAGGCTGCTGGGCTGGAGACTCAGGAAAGAGTTGCAGTTCTAGTACAGAGACAGTCTGCTGATGAACCAGGAAGAGCTGATGTTGCAGGTGAAGTCTGAAGGCAGAATTCCTCTTGCTGGGGGAGGTCAGCCTTTTGTTCCATTCAGACCTCAACTGATTGGACGAGGCCCACCCTCACTGTGGAGGGCAATCTGCTTTACTCTAAATCCACTGGTTTAAATGTAAATCTCATCCAAACATACCCTCACAGAAACATCCAGAATAACGTTTGATCAATTATTTAGACACCATGGCCCAGCCAAGTTGACACATAAAATTAACCATCACAAGATTCTCTCCACTTTTTTTCTCTGATTCATTATTGCTCCCTTTCTACCCAATTGCATCTTTTGCCCAGCAAAGTTAAAGGATTGGTTTTAAATTTTACTTTGCCTAAGATTTACCTGAGGCCCTTGACAAAAGTCATATTCCAGGCCCACCACTCAGATCATGATGCCTTTCGTTGGGCAGCCAGGCAATTCTGATGCAAAAGTTGACTGTGGATCATAATTCTGGAAATAGAGGTCTCAAGAGCCATGCTTACCATCTTCCTGTTCTTGCTGATTCCCTAAAGCAAATATGCACCATATTTTTATTCCAAGATTTCATTATTAATAATTTCAAGGTCACACGAAGTCAGTAAAAAAGATAAATGCTGTTAAGTGATATAATGGTTCAATCCCTATCGCAAAGCTTTCCTATTCATTGGCCCTGGTCTATATTGATAGGTGAATGGGGTCAGGCCTCCATTCTTAGAAGATTCCTTAGAAACCTCTCTAGTGCTTGCCTTCTGAATCCATCATCCTTAGGCTGTTTAGATGGGAAACTAGAGCTGACTACTCAGACTTTGTTTTGAGAAAGAATTGAGCTGGCATCATGGCAAGGAGCCATTCTTAATCCCTTCTAGAGCTGGTGGCTTAGTTCTGTCTTGAGGTGTGGGCCCCTGCGTGAGCAGAGCACTGGAATGTTGGCTTCTGAAGATTCCTGACCTTCTGTGACCTCCCTCCCTACTCTTGGAAGGCAAAGGCTCAAGCCCTAGGAAGTCCTAGTCTTTCTACAGATGAGTGTTTCCGGTTAGGTTGGGTTTAGAAATGAGTCATTGGCCTGAACCGGTTGCTTTATCTATTGCTTGAGAACACCTGCTGTCCTTGCTCTACACCCCATGTGGTCTAGGTAGGAGACACTATCCTTCCAGGAGCCTGTCTGTCTCCTGTCAGCATGCCTCTCCATCTTTTCCCCTTTTTCAAAAGCTTTTGCCTCTTTGGTAGGGCTCCCAGTAAATTCCCATTTCTGAGGCTTGTTTATTTCAGCTCTGACTCACAGAACAGAGCGACGAGCCAGCCGTGAGTTGGGCGCCTGGTCACCCAGCTTCCAGCCTCAGCCCCTCTCTCAACCCCTGCACATCCCGCCCTCCCCGCCCCGATTCCTCTCTCACATCTCCCTGGTTTTGCTCATGCTGTTTCCTCCATCTGGAATGCTCAGCTGCACTCTGCCCCCTGCCCTCCCACCTGCCCAAATATATTTCAGGCTCAGCTCAAAATCTTTTTGCTTCTGGAAGCTGTCCTTCATCCGCCAGTGCACACTCCCTCCTCTCAAGCCCCGTACATTTTGTTTTTCTGATGAGACACATGACATTTGGTTTATGCTTCTATTACATACGTGCATTATTATTTGTGTTCACTTTAGGGCACATGCCACTTCACGGGCGGAGTCACTGCTTGTCATGTGCCTGGCACTGCCCTAGGCTCTGGGGGATGCACGTTTGTTCCTATAAGACGCGCCCTTTGGGAAGGAGCTGGGAGGTTCGGGAGCTGGGAGCTGGACACTAAACCGTGGATTAGAGCAGTGGGAATGTTTGCTTTGGGAGAGTCTTGTAGGCGTGTTCCGGGGGCCCAGAGGAACATCCAGCTCAGATGTGGGATCCTTGGGCGTTTCCCAGGGGCGTCTCAGATGGTGAGTTCCTTGACATCAGGAGTCACATCCGGTCCCCTTGGTATCCATTCTAACAACTAGCAAGGTGCTTTCTGCATGGGAGATACTCAAAAACTGCTTATGAACTAAATGAACAGAATAAATAAAAGAACAAAGATGTGATGGGAAACCAGTCCTCTAGGTTTTCAGTTAGATACGTAATTTGGGTTAAATGTTTGGTAAATATGGGAACATGAAAAGGACATGGTGTATTTGTTTTATAAACTCATGAATCAGATTATATTTTCTGATCTAAGGCCTTCTCACAGACTGTGTGATCAGAATGTTGCTGGAACCCCTTAGGCGCATTTTAAGCAGTATTGCCAATCCTTTCCCTATCATTTAAAAAAGAAATAGGTCAGAATAATGTGAACAAATGGGATCTTTGATGCCATTCTTTTCTTGGTTTGAAACCATTGGCGAACTCCTCTTTAGGTTAGGAAGTAGCAACGTGCCGGGGGGGCAGAAATAGATGTCATGTTCTTTCGTCCATCACTTCTCTGAGAGCTAATTCTTCCACCGTCATCAGTGTGAATAAAAAGGCCCTCATGAGACCTTGAGAAGGGCCTGAGACCTGGTAGGGTTGTGAGAAAGCCCATCAAAGCATCAAAGGAAAGGCATTCACTGTATCCTTTTGAGCATTAAAATAGCAGCTGACGATCAGAGTGTGGAGTTGCTTTTAAAAGTTCTGTTCGGTTTATAGTGGGGTTAGGTCCCCCGGGGTTCTCCTAACACTGGAGAGGAATTTCTCCTTTAAGTAGGGAACAAAACACAGCAAGAGAGGGTCAGAGTAGCACACACTAGTGGATGGGAAAATACTTGATGAGCCAGTGGTTAGTGACATGACAGAAAAAAAGACTAATTTATTCTTCTAAGGGAAGGGGGACCCTTCTCTTGACTGAACAAATAGCTTATTGACAACGCTCATTAAAAGCTTCTGAGCCAGAGTATATATGCTTAATGCCAAAATGAAGGTGTCTTGAGATACATTTATTTGCTAATAAAAGATGGGTGATTTCTCCCACAGATGATACTTGCAGAAACCACTTTGTGGGCCTTTGAGAGAGAAAGTACTTTTATGGGTAACAAAAATAGAATAATAAATATTAGAAACAGAGGTCATAAAAGTAAGTTCACTAGAGGCAGGACAGGAATAAAGACACAGACGTAGAGAATGGACTTGAGGACAGGAGGGGGAAGGGCAAGCTGGGACGAAGTGAGAGAGTGGCATCGACATATACACACTACCAAATGTAAAATGGATAGCTAGTGGGAAGCAGCCGCATAGCACAGGGAGATCAGCTCGGTGCTTTGTGACCACCTAGAGGGGTGGGATAGGGAGGGTGGGAGGGAGATGCAAGAGGGAAGAGATATGGGAACATATGTATATGTGTAGCTGATTCATTCACTTTGTTATAAAGCAGAAACTAACACATCATTGTAAAGCAATTATACTCCAATAAAGGTGTTTAAAAAAATAAATAAAAAGAAAAATTATCTAAAACTTGGAAATAGGCAAAGAGAAAAAAGAAAAAAAAAATGTAAGTTCAGCCCAGTTGTTGCTGTTTCAGTGGTCAAGGATCAGCTCGTCTAGAATTTCATGGACTTGTGTCTAAATTATAATTCTTGGTGCTAATGTAATTAAAGAGCCATTGCTGGCTTTTATGTTACAGACAGAAGGATGATCATATCTTTGCCTGCCACAAAAGTATGACAACATTTTGAGTCATTTATTATAAATTATTTTTCAAAATTGTGAATTGTGTCCCAAAAGATCGATGTTTTGTCCAGTTTCTATTTGGTATCAGCATTTCCCAGAAGGTTGAAATGCTAACAGACAGTTGTAGAGGCATTATTGGCCGGTAGCATTCCAAATAAGTTAGGGTGAGGATTATATCACTGGTGACGTTTCTAGGGTCATAACATTTAGAGTGGAGGGTGATTTTAGAGACCTCTTCACCTATTTTGTTTTAAACACCGGGAAACCGAGGTCTAAGGGAGATTTAAGCTATGTGCCCCAAGCCCAAGAGCTAATTCATAGCAGAGGCAGGAGGAGAATGAAGGGAGATTTCTGAACTTTTGCTCCAGGGCTCCCCCTGCTGGGCAGTGTGGCCTCTAGCAGGACCTTCAGCATTTCAGCGTGAGTCTTAGTGCCTCTTTAGCATCTTCACGTAAAGTTTTACTGTTCACCGCAGGGAAGAATCAGGCATCATCAGGTTGAGATGAGTTGACCTCATGACCTGCTGGTTCAGCACTTCTCCAAGTTTAATGTGCACGTGTGGGAATCTTGTTAAAAGCCCGGATCTGGACCAGTGGGTCTGGGGTGGAGCCTGAGATAAGATGCTGCTGACCTTGTGAAATGCCATGGAAATCAACCAAGACATGAGAGGTCACTGCTCTCAAGACCTTCCAAAGAGACTTAGAAGATTCAGCAACCTGGGTCCCATGGTTTTCTTCGGCATAAAATACAATAGGGGAGTAAGCTCTCTGGGACTCTTATTCTAGAGCAAAGTTTGAGAAAATCCCGGTATGGGTGAGATGAGGAATGCAGGGAAAGAGAAAATCCCTACAGGTGTGGCAGGCAGCCTTTTACAAGTAGCCCCAAACCTGTTCTTTTGGATTACAACCCCCCACCTCCAGGTTTACAGAGGTGTAATTGACTTATAACGTTGCATTAGTTTCAGGTATACAACAAAATGATCCGATATATGTATATATTGTGAAATGATCACCACAATAAGTTTAGTTACCATCCATCACCACATAGTTACAATTTTTTTTTCTTGTGATGAGAACTTTAAAGGTCTGCTCTCTCAGAACTTTCAGACATAAAACACAGTATTGTTAACTATAGTCACCGTGCTGTACGTTACATTCCCCAGGACTTATAAAGTTCCAGTTGGAAGAGAAAAAAGTTCCAGGACTGTTTTTTGCAGGCCCTGATTTTACAATCTGTTCATGACACTCTCAGTCTTTACAAAGAGGAGAGATACTCATTCTATAACTCTGTATTGGAGACAGATAACTATTATTCTTAGATTTTAATGACTAGCTTTTAGAATACAGAAATAAGGCTCTGACTAGACTTTTATTCCAGAGAGAAGTAAACCATCTCTTTGGAACTTGGTGAGCTTGCTTTCCTTGTCTCTCCTCTCCCTGAGATGCTTATCCTTTTGTCCTAGTTTTCAGTCCATAAGTCAGTGAGCTGAGTGGAAGCCCCTGGGAATAACGCAGCTAAGTGGCTTTGCCCCTGGCGTCTGGTGGGGCTGCACATCACGCTCCTCTTTAGGGATCTGAAAACTGTCAGCCGCGCCTGCTCACAAAAAACGAGTTCATTCCACTTACCATCCTGGAGAGTCATTTATTTCTCCCCATTTCCATCCCCCATCCAATGTTCTGTGAGCACCTCTAAGTGTCAGGCATGGAGCTTCACCCCAGCAAAACAGGGCGAGGAAAACCACCAGGGTCTCTGCTCTCCTGATGTCGAAAGTCAGAAAACTGGCTTTGGAAATCACTGAACTTGACCTTCCCCTGATGCCCAAATCTCCTCTGAAACATTATCAACTTCCTCAGCCTCTAATTAACTATCTAGCCAGTGACCGTTTGAGGCAATTCGGTACTGCTTTCAGATTTTGAGGAGGAAAAAACCCTTTGAATGTTCCCCACCATGTGTTCTTAGTATGGCTTTAAAGTATAAATGGACTCATCTGTTTCCCTGAAGTCGAGGAAATTAGAGCTTCGGTTTGATTCTGGTGTTTGCCCGATTCCTTCTGCGACATCCTCTTGCGTTTCAAGAATCAGTGAGTGGGGTTGGTGAATGGCTCTGCAGTTTATCCTTCCCAGTTGTGGAGTGTTAGGTGGTTGGGAGTGAAAGTCATGTGTTACGGGTTAGTGCAGCGTAACTTTTCCCAAACCAGACAGAGACACCAGAGAGCTCTGGGTGTACGTTACTAACGTGTCTTAAGGGCACGCAGAGTTAGGGGTTTTGACATGGTATTATTTGAAATCTCCTGGCCCTCCTGGCCCAGAATAGCTCCCCACTGGCCTCCCTTGTCCTTTTTCTTTAGATCTTGGCCTATTTTTCTACCTACCGAGTTACAGACTCACTTGAGGAATTGTCCACTGGATGCAACGTTTGTAGTTTTATGTACCAAACTCACCCGGTGGTTTTCTGGCTTTTTTGGTCTCGGGACTCCTTTCCATTCTTAGAAATTACTGAGGAACCCAGAGAGCTTTTGTTTACTGGGCTGTTTCTGTTGACATTTACTGCATTAAATTAAAACTGAGCAATTAAAATATTTATTATTTCATTTAATTAATAGACCCATCACATGTTAACAAAAATAACACCTGTTTAATGAAAAGTAACTGTTTTCCAAAGCAAAAAAATTTAGTGAGAAGCGAGGCATTGTTTTTGTTTTTACAAATCTCTTTAACATCTGGCTTAAAAGAAGAAAAAAGCTGGATTTTTCCATTTGCTTTTGCATTCAGTCTATTGCAATGAGTTGTTTTGGTTGAAGTACAGGAAGAAAATTCAGTCTCACACAGATATTTAGTTGGAAAAAGGAGAAGTGTTTTAATAGCCTTTTCAGATAATTGTGGATATTTTTCTTTTTTTAAAAATAAATTTATTTTATTTATTTATTTTTTTGGCCGCATTGGGTCTTCCTTGCTGCACGCAGGCTCTCTCTAGTTGCGGCAAGCGGGGGTTACTCTTCGTTGCGGTGCGTGGGCTTCTGAGTGCGGTGGCTTCTTTTGTTGCGGAGCACGGGCTCTAGGCACGTGGGCTCAGTAGTTGTGGCGCCCAGGCTTAGTTGCTCCGCAGCCCGTGAGATCTTCCCTGACCAGGGCTCGAACCTTTGTCCCCTCCATTGGCAGGCGGATTCTTAACCACTGCGCCACCAGGGAAGCCCTGTGGATATTTTTCTTGAAAATACTTCAAAACTAGACAAGTGACAGATTCTTAGAGCTTAATTGTATGTGGGATCTGGACCATATTAATGCTCTTGCTGTCTGTTACATTAAAATCCATTGGTATGTCTTGCCGTTTGGATCTTCTAACCATGAGTGATTTTTATAACGTCACACATTGGTCATTTGGAAAATATTGGAGTTATACAGAGCTTCTGAATATGGACACATTTCATAATACAATAACAAGAAATCACATCCGTGGTTGATATCACCACTAATCTCATCAGAAAAGTCGTTAAGAATTGGTAATCTGTCAAGCTTATAATGGAAGATAAATGTTATCCAAAATTCTAGTTTTTCCTTAAACGTTCAAATTTTATCTCTGATAACAAAAACTATTGGTTGTTTTCCTTAAAGTGACAGGCTCGCTTTGTTCATTGGAGAGAAAATATCTGCCAGAGGGCCAAGTCTGAATAACAGTACTTTATCTGTTAGTCATTGTTTCAAGGATAAAAGGTTTTCCATGAAAAATGAGATAGTTAGGTCATGGCTCTGACAATCCCACGAGTGTGTTTCCCGAGGCAGCTGCTGGGCATTTGTGGGCAGCAGGCGTGCTGCACGCAGACCTTCCATTTCATGACAGGGAATGTTAAAAAAAAAAAAAAAAAGACGTGCATTCACCGTGGAGGTTTCATAAAATTTTAATTTTGATTTTCTCATCCAAGACATTCTCAGTGAGACTGGCTTTTTCCCCCCTCCCTGCAAAATGCCTAAGATGCTGAAGATTCAGAGAGCATTGCTGCAAAGACACGGCTTTGGCGTGTGGGAAGGTATCAGTGGTTTCTCACCACTGTGTTTGCATCCCAGACTCCTTTCAGAGTGTGTTGCAGGTCAGTGGTGGCAGTAGTTAGTGACATCCTTGTAGCGCCAGATGCTGAGTGACAAGTTTTAGTTGGCAACCCCCTGACAGGGTCTCGGGCCCCTTCTCCTGAGGTCTGGAAGCCACATTTTGAGAACTTCTGTCTGGTCCAAGCTTTCCTGCTAACTTCTTTCTCTGGACCTCCTTATTTGCTTTCTGCACTTTTAACTTATTTTTCTGAACACTCCAGTTTAGTTTGAGACAATTCTGTTTTTTTCTCTTTGACCTTGAAAAGCACTTTGTAACTTTCGTCCCTCCTCCGTGGAGATGGCTTCTTTGTGACAACACTGGTTCAGTTGGCTCAGAGCCAATTTGACGAGTTTTCGGTCTTTGTCTGCTCCTTGAGGCCCCTCCCCCCAATGCCCACCCTGGGCTCAGCAGCCCACTGTCCCCCAGGTCCCCAAGGCAGAGGCTCTTCTCTTCCCTCCTTTTCTCTTCTTCCTTCTCTGCCAGCAGCCGGCAAAGAGCCACATCAAAAACAAATTGAACAGTCCCTAAAATCCCGTTAAAAACATAAAGTGAAAACCGGCTAATTAAAATAACAGCAATCTTCTAAAGTGGCTGAAACCAACCTTTCCGTTAAACATTGTGGCAAGCTTTATAGATAGTAAAGGGGATCAAGGAAATGGAGCGATTGTCTTTCTGAAAATTGACCTGCTTGCCTGGAGAGGAGAGGCTGCAGAATTCACGCCTGGATCTTGCGTTTGGGAGGAGAGTGATGGTCGGGGGGTGGGGAGGCTGGATTACAGGGAGCGAGGAAGAGCTTGGAGAAGCGGGTGCCTTGCCTTTTTGATAAGCTTGGCATTGAACGGCGAGGGAGAGAGTGGGACGGTATCCTGAGTGGGAAATTGGGTCAAAAGAAGAGTTTTTGCTTATGGAGTGGTGGATGCATTGAACTGGCATAGGCTGAAGGCAAGAAACGGACAGATGTGAGAGTAGGTAGGTGGGGTGTAATTAATGGGTGAAGGTCCTGGAGGAGAAGGAATCAGGAGAGGTGTGGAGGGCTTCAGAAAAGTGAGTCAAGTGATGTCAGGTACAGGCTTGACAGAGGTTTTAAAACAAGGTTTTATTTAATTGATATGAAATTCATGTGATATAAAATTAACCATTTTAATGTGAGCAATTGAGTGGCATTTAGTACATTCACAGTGTTTTTGCAACCAGGACTTTTATCTAGTTCCAGAACATTTTTATCACCCTGAAAGGAATGCTCTTCTCATTAAGCGGTCACTCTCCATTCCTTCCCCCTCTCCCTGGCAATCTGCATTCTTCTCTCTACGGATTTACCTATTCTTGATTTCATGTAAATGGAATTATACAACATGTGACCGTTTGTGTGTGGCTTCTTTCACTGGGCATCATGTTTTCCAGTTCATCCATGTTGTAGCATGTATCAGTACTTCATTCCTTTTTATGACTGCATAATATTACATTGTATGGATATACCACAATTTATTTATCCATGTACCATTGATGGACATTTGGACCGTTTCTGGCTTTTGGCTGTTGTGATTAGTGCTGCTATGAACGTGCAGGTACACGGATTTGTTTGAGTACCTGTTTTCAGTTCTTTTGGGTGTTTATCTAAGGAGTGGAATTGTTGGGTCATATGGTAATTCTATGTTTAACTTGTGGAGGAACCACCAAACTGTTTTCCACAGTGGCCAAACCCCTTCACATTCTTTTTTTTTTTTTTTTTTTTTTTTTTTTTGCGGTACGCGGGCCTCTCACTGCTGTGGCCTCTCCCGTTGCGGAGCACAGGCCCCGGACGCGCAGGCTCAGCGGCCGTGGCTCACGGGCCCAGCCGCTCCGCGGCACGTGGGATCCTCCCAGACCGGGGCGCGAACCCGGTTCGCCTTCATCGGCAGGCGGACGCGCAACCACTGCGCCACCAGGGAAGCCCCCCCCTTCACATTCTTACCAGCGACACATGAGGGCTTAAAGTTTTCCACATACTCACCAACACTTGCTATTTTCTGGGTTTTTTAAAAAATTAATCCTTGCCATCCTAGTGTGTGTGAAGTGGTAGCTCACTGTGTTTTTGATTTGCATTTTCCTAATAACTAATGCTGTTGATAGAGTTTTTTTAAAAAATCGTATTACAGGGCTTCCCTGGTGGAGCAGTGGTTGAGAATCCGCCTGCCGATGCAGGGGACACGGGTTCGTGCCCCGGTCCGGGAAGATCCCACGTGCCGCGGAGCGGCTGGGCCCGCGAGCCATGGCCGCTGAGCCTGCGCGTCCGGAGCCTGTGCTCCGCAACGGGAGAGGCCACAACAGTGAGAGGCCCTTGTACCACAAAAAAAAAAAAAAAAAAAAAAAAAAAAAAAATCGTATTACATGCTTTACGTCTTTGAAACAAATTTTTGATTTTTCCCATCAAAGCCGAATTCTAGTCGTATCCCTTTGTGCAGGAGATTATAAGAGGCACAGTCTTGGTTACAGCAGAAGAAATAATTGCAGACATCACGTGGCCGAGTTCAGAAGCAGCGGCCCCTGGGGATTCCGGATTGTTTTGCCTCTAGATTGGAGGCAGGTGATTCTGCTTGCCTGGGCCGCCTTGAATACTGGTCTAGGCCAGGTCAGTGCTGGCATATCTGCTCAATCCCCGCTTATCATTGGCATGAAAACCATTTAGAAGCTTGGTTTATTTCTAGGGAATGTGAGATAAAGCAGATTCAGAGAAGACCATACCCTAATCTTGCCTCGACTGGAAACTGACCAGGAACCCACCATCTCCATGGGGAAGGGGTAGGACAGGCATTACCCCGACACCTGTCAGACTGTCATGAGCCATCGCATGGCTTTCTTCCCTCAGACTGCCTTTTCCTTGTACTCCAAGAACAGTCCCAGGAAACCTGGCCCAAACCTGTGTGTCTTTTACTCATCAGCAATGGGGAACTCATTCTGTGCTCAACTTCCTTTCACATAATGGGCTTTTGGAGGCTAAGATCAGCATTTAATTGAGCCCCAAGCAAGTGTCCCTTCCAAGTTCACCCTGGAGGAGAATTTCTAGATCAGTGATAATTCTGCAGTTAAACAGGCTATTTCCAAGTCAATAAAGGATGGAGAAACTGGCTTGGAAGGGAATGAGAGAGCTCTCCCTGGAATACAACAGCTGCTCTGTATGGAGAAGCAGAACAAGTCTACTGCAGTCCCCTTGGGGTCATCGCTGCGCATGCAATCGACAGTCTTCTATACCCCTGTGGTGGGTTTCCACACAGTTCTGGGCAGAAGATTTGAGCTATGTCTTAGCCTCAGACAGAGGTGACTGTGTGTTATGTTCAGGGACATTTAGGGCTCCAGTGTGGAGGGAGGGGTGCAGAGGATGCTAGTGTGATCCTCTTCCAGGAGTCAGCAGAGGCCCTGGCAAATGTGGAAAGTTCCAGAGCTGTTCGGAATTCAAAGGTCATTATTATGCAGGACATCAGAACTGTCATTTACACATCTTGTTTTCACAGGGTCACAACGTTTTGGCAGGAGACTGGGGAATACAGAGCACATGAGCAGAGGAAATACCCATAGCAGCTTTTATACCGTATTATTGATATTTTCTCAGAGTAGTCATATGCACATGTGTTTAGGTCTATAGCTGTAGAAAAACTTGAAAACATTTCCCTTTCCTCCCTTCCGTCTCTGCATTATAATTCAATAAGTGTTTTCCCAGATTCACTGGCGTGTTTTTGGTTTGTCTTTCCTATTAACCTTTTCCTTTTCTTTATATGCTTGCTTCGTTACATTTTACCTCTATTCTTTTCCTGGTTATTGTCTGGTCTCAGGTTGATTTAGTGTATGTTTCAGTGCTGGTAAGCAAAGTATATCAGGTAATCACCATCACGTGGTGTCAGTAGCAGAGAAGTGAACAAAGTCCTATAAATCAAGAAAATTAAACATTGATGCAAGAGACATTAATGGTTAGTGGAAACTAACATATGAAAGGAATGGGTTATATGTCATGAAAGCACCTGCTGAAGTGATGAAAGCACAGTCTGCTGCAGAAGTTTTGTAGGGATCTGGAATGGAAGATGCGTGGGGTTAGTTAGTACTTGGATTAGGTTAAGGAAGGGCTGCTCCACAGGCCAGGGTCACAGACTGTGCGAACTTGTACTGGAATCTGGTCACCCTTCTTTTAGCTTGAATTGCTTTCATTGATTTTTTTAAACCAAAGTTTGATCTTCTATTTTAAGGATTTCTCCACACATGGAAGATTTGGGGGATTAAAAAAAAGATAGCATATTGTGATGCCTAAGATCAGAAGCAGACCCAAATTTGACTTTTGCCTGAGGGTTATTTCAAGTTGCTAAAATAAATAATACATTCTAATTTATTTTAGCAACTTCCTTATTTAGATTAGTATAATATTATTCTTCCATTTCTGTCATAAGAACAATTCATTTTGCAACTTAATCAAAAATACTGCATTCCACTTAGCTTGGTTGAAATTCACCAGATGCTATTGAGACATCAGTTCCACTGCTGTTTCCTGGTAGAAAGGCTCTTCCACTCATCATGTCCTGTGACATGACATTTTCCTCACTGGAATATTTGGATGGGGATTTTGAGGCTCTTGGGATGACTGAATTTTAGTAAGGGTTGAAGTTTTAAAATTTTGTAGTACTTCCAAAGGTACTAGCATTTTAGTTTTGTTTAGATCATTGAGAAGCCTATGGAGCCTTATTATTATTGTCATCTAGCTGGAGAGAGAATTCAAGGCTGCACCAAATATCTGTGTGCTTAAAGAGAGTACATGGTGTCTGTACTCGGTCCAGGCGATGTCAGTGTGGGCTTCCGCATCTGTACAGACCATTCTGATGAAGTGGGAGGCTGTGTGGCCCGGTGGAGGCCAGTGGACACGGGGCAGTTCAGGAGTCAAGATCTGACTCTGGCACTTACTGAAATGGCATCACTTAATTCCCTAGAGCCTCAGTATCCCTGTCCGATATTGGGAAACATGAAATGTCCATATCACAGGGCCGTGGCACATGGGAGACCTTGGGAGTGCAGGCCTGTAGAGGTGCTGGAAAAATCCTAATGGAATTTGCAATGGGATCCTATATGTGCAAGCATTTTGTAAAGTGCTTTGCAAATAAAAGGTGCCATGGTACACAGACCATAAAAGTGACATCTGTTGCCTCCATCGAGAGCCACCTTCCTGTGGCCCTTGTTGCACTTGGCATTTCAACCCTGTTATCCGTGGACGTCTCTGCTTCCCCTCATCCTCTTTTGAACTACCCGGGAATGCTTCTGGCCTGTACAACAGATTTTAACTGACTTCAGCAGGAATCATTTGGGGCTAGACTCACGTTTAATTTCCTTCGCAGAGTTCTCATTTTAAAGGGTAATTGTTGGGAGAAAGTTGATACTTGAGTTTTTGAATCCAAGTCACCAGCATATGCTCTACATACTAGTGTTTTCTGTTTTATTTTGTCTTTGGGATCTGTGCTGTGACAAGAGAGGTGCAGTTGGCCACAGAAATGGACAATCAGCTGTTTGTTTTACTTCTTACCCATTGTTTCCAAGCGCTGCTTAGCTAAATGTAGTTTTAATTTTGCAGTTAAAAAACAAAATCGTTGGCAAATACCAATTTTAGCCAGAAATACTCATGAGTGTACAATTGTCGCCCAAGAGGAACCCTGATGAGAGGGTCTTTTAAAAAATAGCAAAACCATAGTTACCAGCCAGCAGTAGTAGTAGGAGATCCTTTTTTTTTTTTAATTATGAGGGTTTTTAACTTCTGAACTGAAATTTTTAAAAAATGCTTTAAAAAACAGAAGTATAGCTAGACATTGGTACAATTTAGTTGCCTGTTCTGTTGGACAGAATACGGTGGGCTAGGAGTGTAGACTTCGTGTAAGATTCAAGGATATCTAGGGAGGTCCCTTCATCCCAAATTTCCTTGACGCTCCAGCCTGGCGGGGATGCCCGGAATCCTGGGGTTTGAGCTTAATTCCTTGTAATAAAGGCATGATTTCCTATTTAAATGCAAATGTCCCTAAAATGGTATCACATTAAGGTATTATCTGTCATTAAAACTGGAATAACTTAGCTTAGTCAGGGGCTGATTTTAGTAGGAGAGAGAAGAGTAGGTAATTCTAGAATCCAGCTGGAGGTGTTGGGTCTGAGGGGGACCTGGGTTTGGGGAGGTGAGCTTTGTCAGATTGGTCAGCAAATCAGAGTCTTGTGTTTGGTTTTCAGTTCTTCCTAAGTTTAGAAACAGGGGAGGCTGGTGGCATTTGAGCCATACTTCTGAGACAGATGTTATGCCAAATAAACAAAACCAGTTTTATTTTAGAGGAGTCTGAGAAGCCTTGGAAGTGCTCATCCGATGCCATAAATGACCTTGAGCCCCATTCCGTAGCTAAAGCCTATTTATGCCGCTCTCAGAGAAGGCAGGAATTTGGGCTAGCTCATGGAATTTTTTTTCCTTTCCAACACAAGCATTTAAAAATTATAATTAGAGAAAATTATTTGAGATTGGCTTCTCCACTAGGGACTGTCCTGTATGACAGCACTGCTGGGTCTATCAGCCTTCATCAAGCCTGTGCACATGAACCAGGAAGTGAGATTAAGATTCTTTCCAGCACTTACACGAATCTGTGCTAGCCCAAGGATTTTCTGTGACATGGACATTTCATTACCACCCTCTGATGACGGCAGTCCCGAGGCTCTAGGGAATTAAGCATGCGATACCTTTCTTTTTCCAATAAAGAACCTAAACCTGATATCCTATTCTAAGAGTCATAAATGAATTAGAAAAGAAACTTCAAGCATCAAAATGGTTCAAATATAATATACTAACCAAGAAATTGTTGGAAGGATGATATGAGCAGTGTTAGTGTTCTTACATTAAACATTTGTATGCAGATTTTCTCTCATTCAGAATTGGAGGATTAAATTATCACCTAGAAGAGATCGCTTCATTCATGAGAATATTATAGATTAATAAAAACAGTTTGAAAGCAAGCAAGATCCACCTTGCCTGTGAACTTAGCTAATTCTTTTGCCATCCCTGAGTTAGATCGTTTGATGAGTTTCTTTTGGAAGTTGTTAGGATGATTCTTTTCTAATTATCCTGGAGAAACGCATCTATTAGATATAACCTGCCTTGTGTTCAATGTTAAAATCATGAAAGCAGCAAACATTTAGTGAGATAAGATTTAATTAAAATGAATGATAGGACCTTCCCACATCTGCTGGTGTTACTTCACTTTGAGTGAGTGTAAATTCAATAAAGAAAAACATCCATCAGATCGGGGACTCTATATAAATGAAATCATTCACAATAAGATGGAAAGATAGTTTTTTCCCATTCAATACTGAAGAGGTATTTTTAGTTAAATGCCACGGTGTGGTGTCAGGGATCATACAATCAAGACAGACCTCTTGGAATTTAGGCTATGATACCAATGACAATAAGAAGAAGAATCAATCTTGATTCATGTGTATATTCTCATTTCAGTAGGAGAGCAAGGGGCTGAAGAATTGCATTCACCCCCCCACAAGGAAGGCTGAGCTGATCCTTTATACCAACTCCGCTGTGGTTTACTTTTTTGTTTATTTGCAGTCTCTCTCTTTGGGTTGGCTTTGTGACTATCCACAAAAGTACGTAAACTATTAAATAACCTATTAAGAGGAAAATAGATCTGAAGACCAAGGCAAAGGAGAATTCTAGGTCCAATAGGAAAGTAAACATAGGTTAAAGTTATAAATGTACAGAGGAAGGCTTACGTACGGGCTAAGGATAGGAATTGGGGATGCATGTTGGGTTAGCCGTGGCCCATGAACGTAATAGACCATGTATGCGAAGGAGCCCAAAGGGAATGAGGATAAACAGGAAACGGGGATGGAAGATGGAGGGAAGAAAGAAGAAAGAGAAACCACACACGAGAGAGATGTTCTGGGAGAGGAGCCATTGAATGAGTGTCCATCAGGTGGAGTTCTTCAGGTTTGTCTCCCCATTTGGGGGTCTAGAGTGTCACATGGTGACAGAGGTCTTGAGAACTCTATGGGTTATCCCCCAAAGAACAAAAACTGTCACTCAGGAATGATCTATGGATAGACTCAGGGCAATCAGACTGTTTGAACAGTCAGGGCAGGGAGCTGGGGCTTCTCTATAGGGATCAGGTGCTGTACCTTTTACCTGGACCAGGTGCAAGTGCACCTCCTGCCTGGTCTCCACATCCATTTGAGCACTTCACCTTCCCTGTCTCCAAGATTTGTAAAGGGCCAGTGCAATCTTAATGGGAAAAAAGAGACTGAGGGTTTTGATGATCTTACGCAAGCCTAATTTCTAATCTCCACCTATATATCCTGGTCCCTGAATCTAGCTTGTGATTTGATTTGCTGATTTTCATCACCTGACTCAAACAGGAACTAGGAAGAGGGACCAGTCAACCACTTACTCCTCCTGTGTCACTGATGCAGTCATTTTATCTGTAAGTGACTGTGCTGAACCCCTTTGTTATTGGATAGGTGTTCTCGAATATCTGTTGTATCATTGTAGATCTTACAACAGTTAAAATTTTAAAGCCAACAACATAAATTAAAGAATCTCTGGTTATAGCACATCTCCTTTCATTTTCTCCTATTATTACCTGAGGTCCAATAGGAAACAAAGTCCTAAATAATGTAAATTTCTTGCCCAAGGTCAAAGAGATGGAAGAACTAGGAATAGGATCTCAACAGGCAATGTAGTGTTTTTTTTCTTACTAAGCTACATGGTCGTTCGTGGTTCACTTTGACCGTAGTTTCTTTTACATAAAGGGGAGATCCTGGAATCAGATTTCCTGGGTTCACATTTTTTTTTTTTTTTTTTTTTTTTTTTTGGCTGCGTTGGGTCTTCATTGCTGCACGGGCTTTCTCTAGTTACAGCGAGCGGGGGGCTACTCTTCATTGTGGTGCGCGGGCTTCTCATTGCGGTGGCTTCTCTTGTTGCAGAGCACGGGCTCTAGGCGCGCGGGCTTCAGTAGTTGTGGCGCGCGGGCACTAGAGCGCAGGCTCAGTAGTTGTGGCACACGGGCTTAGTTGCTCCGCGGCATGTGGGATCTTCCCGGACCAGGGCTCGAACCCCTGTCCCCTGCATTGGCAGGCGGATTCTTAACCACTGCGCCACCAGGGATACCCCTGGGTTCACATTTTAACTCTTCAATTTATAAGCTGGAAGAACATGGTCCATTTACTCACCCTCTCTGTGCCTCAGTTTCCCCAAACATAAAATTGGAATAACAGTAACAATGAGGGTAACTGCATTTTGCAAAGCTCTTAGGACAGTGACTTGTGTCTTTATAAGAAGAGGAGATTAGGACACAGACATAAACAGAGGGAAGATCATGTGAAGACACAGAGAGCAGAGGGCCATCTATAAGCCAAGGAGAGAGGCCTTCAAAGAAACCAGCCTTAGCGACACCTTAATCTTGGATTTCCCAGCCTCCAGAATTGTGAGAAAATAAATTTCTGTTGTTTAAGCCACCCAGCCTGTGGTATTCAATGCTTTGTTATGGCACCCCTGGCAACCTAATAGGGAGAACAGGAAAGAAACTCACTAGGTGGTTGTTAGCACCCCAGTGTGGCATTGAATCACTTGCGGAGGACAGTGGGATTTATGGCTTATTTGGGACTGACACCAAGGTCCGTCAGATCTAAGAGCCGAAGAGGCCTTTGGAGGTCAGCCCCTTCAGATTCCCGCTCTGTGCACAGACGCTGCCCTCATTCCCTTTCTCAGAATGTCGTTTGAACTCTGCCCCTCATTCTTTGTAATTTAATTTCTCGCATTTCTCAGTATGTTAAATTGTAAAAATGTCTTTACAATGAGACCAAATCTGCCTCCCTCTGTCTCTGACTAGCAGTGTGACATTGAGCCAACTGCTTAAATTCTCCAATCTGTTTCCTCATTGGTGAAATAGAAAAATAATACCGATCTTTCAAGGCTCTTGGGAGGACTAAGTGAATCCTTACGCGGTACTTGGCATATGGCGGGGGCTTTCTTCAGTAAATGATGGTTTTGACCCCTGCCTTGTCCCCACTGGCTTTCCATCTCTGGAAAAAGCTATCAGTGGTTTATCATCTTAGCTTTACATTTCAAAATATAATTCGTAGTGCGTTTTCCTTCTGAGGCAACTTGAAGAAGACGTTGGGGAGTATCTCTATTCTTCAAAGAATCCTTCTCATCAATAATTTAGACGTCAAAGTGTCCACTTTATTAAAGCTTTTTCTTTATCATTTTCTTTTAATGTAGCAAAGGAGATAACTAGAAGGCTAAATTGATTTTTAAAATAAGAAAGTAGAATGGTATATCATTTACTTGTGGGATCAGGCTAATTTCTTTTCAGGGAAGTTCAATAAAAGATGAGTTTTTAATGACATCCATTTTTTTTTTAAAGTCAAATATTGCTTTTGTTAGTGGATTAGGATGTTGCAGCAAATGAATACACAGATGTGAGTGAACTGGAGATCGAGGCTGATTACATGGAAATCTTATGCCTAATTACAGCCACACTCAGAGTGCTGAGAACACATATAAGTTGCAGGGATAAGGTTGGAAGCTGCTGTGAACATCTTCATCCTGCCAATCCATACATCCAATTTTAGGAAGAAAGTCTTTTACAAAATTTCCTGAAAGACATTTACTTTCTTCTCCCTTGAGCAATCAAGTGAACTACAAAGTCTTTTGGAAGGAAAGAATATGGCTGTCTCATTCATTATTGTTTCTATCGTTTAGAATTTAATGTTTAAGCCAAAGAAACGAGTTCTAGGAATTCATGAATGTCACGTCTTGCATTCAATGTTTAGATGATCTGCATGTTTCTAAGCTTACTTGAAAAAAAATAAGCTACTACATTTGAAATTAATGAACCCAAATAGAAGAGCAATAGCATATCTAAGACTAATGGGAAAATAAGATTATGAGCTATAAGCAATGAGAGTATGTTGTTTAAATTAAATGTGAATAATAGAACAGTGAGACCCAGCCAATGGACAAGAATTTTTAAAATGTAATTCATAACGAGTTTTCCTTTGAGATGGCTCGATGTGTTCCCAACAAGAGGCAACAGTCTGTCTCTGTGGCTGGGCTCCAGGTGTTCTTGTGTGGCCTGGGCTCAGGAAAAGGCATTTATAAGGACTTTTACATCATAAATAGAATTCCCAGATAGTCTCTCAAGTTTTATGTTAAAATAATCCGTTCTGTCTCTTGAAATACTAAATCTGGGTTTAGTAAAAGGCTGAATTCTACATGTCTAAAAGAACTTGCTAGACTGATCTTCTGACCCTTTAGTTACAGGCCACCTGTGTTTAATGAAATAAAAATGTGCGCTATGGTCACTGCTTTCCATCAAGGTTTTAGTGTTTGTCAACTATGTAATTTCAGACCTGAATGACCACCTGCTGTGGTCCCTAGAGCTGGAATAATAAGCTCCTGGTTTAGAACGACAAGGATGAGGCTTCTGTGGCCTTCATCTCCACAGATTCAGGGTCAATGCAGTTGGCATGATGGGACAGCTCAGGTTAGAATCTGACTAATGCTTCATTGTTTCATGAGTTAGACAGGATTCATTGCCTTCCTTCCCTGAAGTCATCTTAGAGCAATATAAGCACTCTGTCAGGGGGCTACAGAAAGCCCTTACTGAGGGGTCATCTTCACGGACAACTGCTCCTCCATTAACTGGGAGCAAAAATATTCCAGAGCTTTGCAACGTCGGAAACAGACTCTACTTCTTGACCCTGCCGTGTGGGGACTACTAGTTTAGAGAGGTCTTCTGAATGTTTCCCCGTAGGCTCTGTAAGCAGGAATTCTCTCCCAGCTGTGGCCTGGGCTGGCTGTGCCCTGCTCATGACCCTGGCATGCTGGGCAAGCTGAGAGGTGGCCACGCCTTCCTTTGGCCTAGGAATGGTTGAGCCTTCTCTTCAAGAAAACTGGACTGTTCAGAGGGAAATATGCTCAGTTATGTGATTCATATTGTCCACAGGAGAAGACATGTCAGTCCCTTAGGGCAAGCAGAGCTTTTCCTGGCAGCTGGATGTGAAATGAATTTCGGGAGTGGGACTTGATGTACGGGGACCCGGTGATGTGTGCACAATGTTCTCCACAACATCCCTGCAGTAAATGCAATAGCACATCCCGCAGGGAGGAGCTGGACACAGGATGCTGAAATGTGATTCTAACGTTTCAAAGTTTTATCTTTCCTTTCCTGGGATTTAGCCAGACTCTTAAAATAAAAACAACGAATTTTTTATTATGGGAAATTTCTACATGCATAAAAGTAGAGAGAGTCATTTGGCAAACTACCATGTCTGCATCGCCTACTTTCAGCAATTATCGACTCATTAGCCAGAGTTTTGACTTTGCAGATGTTCAGACATTTAACTCTGAATCGCCCAGATGTTGTTTGCAATCAGGCTGATCCATGACGGAAGTTGAAGTTGGCTTTGAGGGTCTGTTAGGCAGGAGTGGTTTAAATCATCTCCTTTCCATTTTCAGAGGTTTTGGTTCAGGTTTGTCCTCCTAATCCTTGTTCCAGCTTCCCCTTTAGCGTGAAGATGCGGAGGAAGAATGTATAAGTGGCTCTGATTCTAATAAATCACAAGATCATCAGCGATAGACAAGGAAGTAGGAGAAGAGGACCCTTGCCCTGCACAGAACTCTCATGCAAGTCTACCTTTAAGGAGCAGACTATAAAGTCAGCTTTATTCAGTGAACACTCAAATGTCTATTATGTATGCAGACATCAAGGACCTCCAATTCTGGTGAAGAATCGCCCAAAGTTTCCAAGTCTGTCCATGAGTGATTAGGCACTTTATGTACAAGAGATGCATTCAACCCCCAGGAAGGAGGTTTTTACTCTATTTTGACACATTATTTGAATAGATTTGTTATTTTTCTTAAGGCTGAAGAAAATTAGGATCAGTGAACCCAAAGAACAGTCAATGATGCTGATAGGGAAGACAGCCAGACAGCAAGGGAGGAGGTGGAAAAACTACGGAAATCTGGAGCTGGAAATAAAATACTACTGTCATTGGGGGTCACTTTAGAGTTAGGGTGAAGTACGTCCCCACATGGGTCTATGGTACCCATAGATCATCGCGGTGATGATAGGATGATATGCAGCTGTGAGTGGAAAAGAACTTGGAATTGGATGATATTGTTTTAAGCCTTGACCTTACACTTGCCAACTGGGACACCTTAAACAATTTATCTGACCTCTCTGTCGAGTCTGTTCCCAGCTCCTAAAATGGATCTGGGAATACCCACCTGACAGATGTGGTGAAGATTAAAGAGATAATTCAATGTGAGCAAGCTCTATAAACAATGAGCTTCAGTGTCTAGTTGGCTGAGTTTTTTATGTTCACTGATGTCACTGGGACACCAAAAAGAGATGTGTATTTTCTGTATACTTTGTTTAAGGGAGACAGTAAACAAGAATTGCTAAATTCTGACTCTGAAAGAGAAAAATAAAGCTCCTCAAAAAGCTTCTCTCTCTGGTCTTCCCTGGTGGCGCAGTGGTTAAGAGTCCTCCTGCCAGTGCAGGGGACACAGGTTCGAGCCCTGGTCCGGGAAGATCCCACATGCCGCAGAGCAACTAGGCCTATGTGCCACAACTACTGAGCCTGTGCTCTAGAGTCTGCAAGCCACAACTACTGAGCCCGTGTGCCACAACTACTGAAGCCTGCGTGCCTAGAGCCTGGGCTCCGCAACGAGAGAAGCCACCGCAGTGAGAAGCTCGCACACTGCAACGGAGAGTAGCCCTCACTCGCCGCAACTAGAGAAAGCCCACACACAGCAAGGAAGACCCAGCACAGCCAAAAAACAACAAAAAAAATCCCCTTCTGTCTCTGGGATGATTTGTTCATGACACGTAGGCTTTACTGAGAGGTGAAAATTGCAGAGGATGAGACAGAAAAAGTAAGCTGGGGCCAGATTGCCAATGACCTGTGTGCCATGCTGGGGAATTTAGATTTATTTGTTCAGACATTTGGCTCTTTATTTTGTAAAGTATTGAAATATAAAAATACAAGAAAATAAGTTAGAGTCAGAGAAAATATAAATTAAAAAGTGATATCCTAGTTGGAAAGAGGAAACAGTCATATAGTAGGTCACAGAGCCCTAGAGTGTTGTTAAAACTGAACTTCTAGTAGCCTCTGAGCATATGGCAGCCAAATCAAAAAGGAAAAAGAATGAGCAGTCACATTATCTCCATCATTCATGAGGACAAAACATCAGTTCTTATGACTAGTAAAACTTTTATATGAGTGAATTTTCTTGGGAAGGAATTTATAAATGAGGTAGAAAATGACGTATGGCATATGCGCTCTTGCCAACGTCCTCATGGTAAATGCAATAGTAGATTTTAAAGGGATGTTTCTTATAGGACCCTTCTCTTCCCCTTCCCTACTTAATTTTCCCCACAGCATTTATCCCTGAATTTATTATTAATCATTTCGTTTGTCAGTCACTCCCACTAGAATATAATCTCCATGAGAGAGTCTTGTTCACTTTTGTGTCCCCAGAACAGTGCCTGGCTCTTCATAAGTGCTCAATATATATGGGTGAATAAGTGAACGCAGCTATGACTGAAATTTTTTTAAGCTAGAACTTTTCAAAGTAAGCTTCCTACCGCTGTGTGAGAAAGTTTCATTACTGTACAAATGGAATATCTGACTTCAAGCTATTGAGGAAAACTGAGATTCTGTATTGATTTTCAAAATTAAGCTCTGAGGGTCATTTTTCATTTTACTTGAAAAAATATTTTTACCTAGAAATATACAATAATTTTGCAAGGACGTCCCTCTCTGTAACTTAGCTATGCTACTAATTTTAACTAAGTCCATTTTGTCTCTTACGTCAGTTAACTCAGTTGGACATAGGTTACCGCTATCATAGTCAGTGTGTTAAACTCAAGGTTGATAGAATGGTTTATACATCAGTGATCAAACACAGTTTTTTTTGTTTTTACAATAAATATGCTAAAAACATAGTTTCCTAATAAATATTTATGGCCCCTTACAAGTCAAAGTCTTGAAGCTATTTAAAAATCCTTTTAATATAGGAAAGCTCTTCATTCTTAGAAAGTAGACTTCAGAAGAAATCTAACTTTATGGACAGCGTGACACATAATACGCAAAGATTTAACTAAAATTTTATGGTCAAGAGTATGTAAATATTTGTGAATCTTCTTCCTCATCCATCAGTCAAAGTTTTAGAATCAATTCAGTGCTTTGCTTGGTCAAAAGCAATTGTTTCAACAATTTCTTAAGGTTTCTTTCAAGCTTCCTTCTTAAAACAAAATGTGCGGCTTTCGTTTTATCTTTCAATTCATTCAGCTATAATTCAATTTTTAAAAAAGTATATATATATATTTAAATTCAATCAATGCTAACTGAAAGACATTTGATTTGGGGCGTTTAATAATTTATTTTCACAAGTAACATATTTTCCATGGAACTTGCCAGATGAATTATATGCAAAATGTATCCCCCAAATGACCAGAGAAATTTATCTGAAAAATGGAATGACTGGATACAAACCAAGTAATTTTTAGTGGACAGCAGCCAGAAATAGTCACACGGAGTAATTTATTATGATGCTGAGGCCCGGTTTGGAATTGTGCCAGCTGGGTATGCACAGCTTTTACATTCAGAGGCGGTCACAGCTCTGCAGATGCACAAGGGGCTCCAGACAGCCTCTTGCAAATATCAGCATTGTGCGCCGTTGTCCATTTGAGCAAGGACAAGATTTTCCTTAGAAGAGAGAGCTATTTTATAATTTTTATTTATTTATTTTTATTTTTTCATTGAAGTATAGTTGAGTTACAATGTTGTGTTAGTTCTGGTGTACAGCAGTGATTCAGTTATACATATATGTATATACATGTTCTTTTCCATTATGGTTTATTATAAGACATTGAATATACTTCCCTGTGCTATACAGTAGGCCCTTGTTTATATATAGTAGTTTGTATCTGCTAATCTCAAACTCCTAATTTATCCCTTCCCCACCCCCTTTTCCCTGTGGTGACCATAAGTTTGTTTTCTATGTCTGTGAGTCTGTTTCTGTTTGGTAAATAAGTTTGCTTGTATCATATTTTAGATTCCACATATAAGTGATAGCATATGGTAGTTGTCTTTCTTTTTCTGACTTACTTCACTCAGGATGACAATCTCTAGGTCCATCCATGTTGCTGCAATGACATTATTTTGTTCTTTTTTATGGCTGAGTAATATTCCATTGTATATATGTACCACATCTTCTTTATTCATCTGTTGATGGATATTTAAGTTGCTTCCATGTCTTGGCTATTGTAAATAGTGCTGCCCTGAACATTGGGGTGCATGTATCTTTTCAAATTCGAGTTTTCTACAGATATATGCCCAGGAATGGGATTGCTGGATCATATGGCAACTCTATTTTTAGTTTTTTGAGGAACCTCCATACTGTTTTCTATAGTGGCTGCACCAATTTACATTCCCACCAACCGTGTAGGAGGGTTCCCTTTTCTCTGCACCCTCTCCAGAATTGTTATTTGTAGACTTTTTAATGATGGCCGTTCTGACCAGAGTGATATAATACCTCATTGTAATTTTGGTTTGCATTTCTCTAATAATTAGTGATGTTGAACATCTTTTCATTTGCCTGTTGGCCATCTGTATATCTTCTTTGGAGAAGCATCTATTTAGGTAGAAGACAGAAAAGGAGTTCTAATTACAAGGCTGTCTTTCTAATAGTCCTTAATGAGCTTTTCCCAGCTTTCAACTACAAAGTCTATACAAACACACAAAAGGGGAAAAAACTCACAGCATCAAGAAAAAAACAGATAAGAAGTCAACTATTGCTAGAATGCAGAGGGAACTTCCGTTTGCCACAAGGAGGTATGAGATGATAGAAACAGAAGGTAGAAAATTTACCTCTACCTTAAGTAGAAAAGGCCATTGCTTTTATTCCAGTTGTTCTAGTTTCTAAGATATAATTGAAGAGTGTGTCCTTAAACTAAAGAGGACTTGATTATGCAGTTTATAAGGATGGGTCATATTCCCTTAACAACAACAGCTACAACTTCATCTAACAAAAGAAAGACACCTACATAAAATCTGGCTGTTTGGGTTGAGCTGAATGTCATGTTTGACTGTCTGGCTTCTTGGTTGGTTGCTGAGGTCAGAGTTGCATCCACTCCTGGTTTAGTCGCTTGTGGCAAGGGGCACCCTCCTATGGTGTAAGCTATGATCTCACCACGCAAGGGGCAGTTTTTCTTAGAAAAGGAGTCTGTGGGTTAGGGCAAGTTAGATGGAAGCCATAGAAATAGAACTACAGATAGAATGCAGCCGTCAAACAATTTTACCTAATGACCTCTGTGGGTTTTCCTTCCAGAAATGTAAGGAGTCCGTAGTAGGGAATTTAAACATTCAGTTCACGTACTGATAGGTTAGAGATAAAAAAGGTAATTTTTAGAAATAGAAGCTAAAATGGCATTTGATAAAATTTGATCATTGTTCCAAGCATTCTACTTAGTGATAAATTCTACAAACCTCCCTTTGAAATCAAAATTATTCTGGATGTGCCACCAATGTAACCATGAGGATTAGAGAAGAGAAGGTGACATTATCATGATTTGCAATTGATGTTCCCTTTTTTTGTGGGGGGGGCGGGGCTTGTTTTATCTGGAAAACTCAAGAGAATCAACTAAAACCTCTGACCTGTAATGAGAGCTCAGGGTGATGACAGGTAACATAACGTTAGCACTTTACATGTCAGTAATCATCGCTAGCAAGTATGATGGGTATCACAAGAAAGGGGTGAGGAAAGGATCTCATTAGCAATAGCTACAAAGAAATCTAAATATTCAGGAGTAAATTAATCAAGAAATGGACGGGAAGTATAAAACTTGATTAAGAGACAAAAAAAAATTAAAGAGAAGAAGACAACCCTTTCGTTTTTTAAGAGAAAAGATGTGGTGTAGTGCTTGGTGGGGGTGGGTGGGTACGGGGTGGGATCCTGAGTTAACAATACCTGGAGGAGCCCAGAGAGTCTCTGTAAGATCAAGGGCAGGAGGCTGGGTCCCCCACGCCCTCCAGAGGGAGGGAGGGAGGGAGGCAGGGCTGGGAGAGGCTGTGGGCGGGGCTTTGAAACACCTGCCTGACGTGTTGGGGCTTGGGGAGAGCTGGGAAAGGTGCTTTGGTCCGTTTTGTTTTTATTTTTTTTATGCAGTACGTTCTATTTATGCCATTCTCCTTTGCTTCCTCCTCTCCATCCTTCATGAGAATCTGCAGTCACATCTACACCAGGCTTTGGAGCCAGATCTGTGTTTTTTTTTTAGATGCATCACCACCCTCAGGCCAGCATTAGGAAGAGAGCAGGAAGGCTCAGTTTTATTTGGATTTTACAACTGCCTCAGAAATGAAGCTTCCAGTCAAATGCAGTTCTCTGCGTCTGAGTTATGGCCTTTTACTAGCATAACAAACCAAACAAAATGGTCCTTTTCCTTTTCCCTTTTACACTCAGGTCATCTGCGTGGCTGCACATTGAGCCTGACTGACAGAGTGGTTTGGTAAATTCTCTCAGTGATCTGGAAGGGTGGGCCCCGTGCCACATTTCATGATGCTTTTGTCGCAAGCACTATCTATGCTGAAGGATTTCATTTGGAGTGACATCTAATTTAATGACTGTAGCTCAATATATCTGCTCTGGCATAATTCTCATTTCCATGTCAGGTCAGCAAAACTTTATTTTTTGCTTAAAATAATTATTCTTTCCATTTATGGTTTCGGAAGGTTGAAAACCATTGAGAGATACATATCAATAAAAAACATGTTTGAAATCAAACTGTAAAGAAATAGACTTTTTTTTTAAGCTATGATTTTAAGCAGATCACGATATAAGTGATAAGATTAAAATACTTAGTGTTGGTATAATTATAAAAGTAAGTGGTACGTTTGAACTTTGAGTTTCACAGTCAACGCACACATTTTAGGGGACTCAAGTAATATACACTGTATGTTTGTGTTTTAGGCAACGTTTTCGTGTAACTGTGATGATCAGTACACGGGTACTTTCTGTGAAGAATTTGACGCCTGCCAGAGGAAACCCTGCCAGAACAATGCGAGCTGTGTTGATGCGAATGAAAAGCAAGATGGGGGCAACTTCACCTGTGTTTGCCTTGCTGGTAAGGTTTCCATAGTTAATAGTTACTATGGGTCTCTCTGTAGAATAGACACTTATTAATTAAGGATGGTTAAGCATACATTGTTGGACAGGTGACTTTAAGGTCTCATTTGGTTCCATCAGCCCATGCTGATGGGACTGGAGGAAGGAAGTTCCTATGGGGATAAACATCATGTTCTTTGGCTGGCTTTCTGACATTAGGGTGCTACTGTCTTAGCATTCCACCATTTTTGTTCGGGAGTAATGATATTCCTGGTCAAGTAGAGGCCTGGATGTTTCAAAGACAATTCTGCAAATATGTGCTGAGTGTGGGCTGGCGCTGTGCTGAGTGATTATGCTAAGTAACTTAGGAAGAATTTAGGCTAAACTATGCAGGCTGTTAGGTAATGCCACCCAGTCCTCTCATTTGTGTTCATTTCCTTGTGATCGTGTATGTTCATTCGTCCAAGTTCTTGGAACACCGTCCTGCACAATGGGGCAAGTCTTTAACATTCCTTGGTTAGTGTGGGGGATTCATTGATCTTACATGAGACTTTCAGATCCTCGGAGCACAAAGGGTGACTCTTAGGAGAGGGCAGTGGACAATAGACTTCTATCCTCTGGCAATCATCTTATTGACTGACTGCTCAGCCAACTCGGTTATAAACCCTCAAGGAGCAGGAATGGCATTTTATTGGTGAACGTTTTGATACAGCTGTTTCGATGCAGCTTAAAAGCAAACACCAAATTACTCCTTTTTTATCATCAGTAACGTGGAAAACTGACATCGTCTTTCTTTTTCCATCTCCTCCTGTTGCCAACATCTGCCACTGGGCAGGGATTCAGGGTGATGTAGGAGCTGGGGATGGAGTGAAGGGGGAGTTGGGATGATTAAGTGCTCATTGTAAGAAGCAAGGCCCTGCCATGTAGAAATTCATAAACAAAAAAGTGAAAGTCCTTCGCTCATCTATCCCAGCCCAAACTCTATAATAAGGGTAGGTTAATAGTTTGATATATTTTTTCCAGACCTGTGTGTGTGTGTGTGTGTGTGTGTGTACATATTTCCCTTGCAGATCAGATGATTAAGTATTTTTCTATATATTAAAAAAAATTGATTATAGTATACATACGGCTCTACAACTTACTTTTGTCAGTGTATATTTATCAGTAGATCATACATATCCTTCCGTGTCAGTACATACGGGGCGACCTTATTCATTTTAACAATTTCGTAGCACATCTCCTAAATCTGTTATCTCCAGGTGAGACTACTGCCTACTTGCCATCTCCATTCAGATGTTCCAGGCCACCTTAAGCCCAGTCATTCCAAAACTGAGCTCATCACGTCCCCAGCTCCACACAGCTCAGCTTCTGGTGTTCCATGTATTTCTACAAGCCAGACGTCTACCCTAAGTGCCCACACCCTCTGTCCTTTCTGCCTCTAAGTGTTCTCCATCTTACCACCTAAAGACTTCGCAAATCCCCCCCCTTCTCTGCAGCCCCACTGCCACCGCCCCCAGGCTAGCTGCCTTTTCCCCTTGTCTGTGTAACTGAGATAACCTCTCACTCTTTCTCTGTCTCCTCTTGACTGTGCTGTGCCCTGGAACCAGAGTGATCAAGCCAAAGTGAGCCCTGGCTTTCGTTATGTCAATGCCCCCAGACTGTCCATTCTCCTGGGTGATTATTTTCCAGGGCAGACCTGATGTAGTTGCTTTCCCACTTAATCCCCTTCTTCCCACTGCTCTTGGGATGAAGGCCAGAATCCTCGTCATTCTCCTCCGTGGTCTGTCGCTCACCCACCTTTCCAGCCCCATCGCACCCCACTGCTCACCTTGCTCTGGGACCAGCTGCCTTGGCCTTTTATCTCCCTGCCTGCTTGAGCTGCTGCAGGACCACCTCCCCGCCTCTGTGCCTGGACAGCTCTCCCTGCTGCCTCCCTTTTGCCTGGTTTCCATTTTGGCCCCCTTTCCTTGGGAAGTCTCAGCTGAATGCTTCAGTCTGGGTCTCCTTGCCTTTTCCTCTTTTATAGCTGGGCGTTCCTTTCCTTCACGGCCCTCATCTGTTTGCAGTGGACGTGTACACGTGTGATTCTCTGATTCCTGCCTGTCTTCCCCGCCCAGAGTCAACCCTGTGAGAGCAGGACCTGAATCAGTCCGTTCAACATTGTGTCCCACCGTGTCTGATGAATCCGGGACGCTGAGACAATGTGTTGTTGAGAATGGATTAATGAAAGAGCATGAACGTGGCCTGATGTTTTAAACCACTCCTCTGTTGGTGGGTCTTTACGAGAGTTTCAGTTTTATTTCTCTTCTGTAAGTGATGCTAGGACGAATAAAGATCCTTGTATAAATGGTCTCAGTCAGGGCTGGTAGGTGGAGCTTGTCACTGTTTGGACTGAAATGATTTGTTTGATATTTTATTCAGGTCTGTTCTCAGAGGAGACGTCTCTATTTTTAAAGGAACTCAGGTGCATAGAATTGGAATGACCATAATGCTTGGTTCGTGATACTCTCTCATCTTGTCCGTAGCGTGCTTTTATATATTTACTTAGCTATTTTAGTATGCAGTAATCACTGGTGGAGCCGCCACCAAAACCAGAAGTTCAACCTGATGATTAACCATATAGTCTCCTCATCAGCCCATCCCTCGGTCTCCCTTCCCCATCCAGAGCTAAGTCAGCCTGAATCCTGAGTTGATCCGTCCTTTGTTTTCCTCTTTATATGATCTTAGTATTTACAGAAGATTTTATCTTTGTTTTCACTGTGCTCAAATTTATAAAAACAGTATCATGCATGAATCATGTTATGTTACCATGCGTGTAATTGTCTGGTGCTTACTTTTTTCACTTGATCCTGTCTTGCTGAGATGCAGCTACACGGTTGCAGTTCATTCTTTTGGATTGCTATATAAAATTTCATTGCTCTATTCTCCTGTGGACAGGCACAGATAAGCACATTCTTGTATGCCTTCCATTGTTTACGTGCTAGGGGTTGTTTTCGGTTGTACCTAGGAGTGGAATTGCTCGAACATAACATATATGACTGATCAATTATAGTCGGTCTTGCCAAACTGTTTTCCACGGTGGTTGCACAAATGAAATGCATAAGCGATCTTATGGATTCAGATTTTCTTTACTATTTTGTAGTATCAGAAGTTTTAATTTTTGCTAACTGAATGGGTGTAGAAAAGGTACCTCATGGTGGTCTCTGTATTTTGTGGTTCGCTAATGATGCTGGGCTCCTCTTCCTATGGTCATTGTTTTCCTGTCTGTTGTCCAGATTTGTGTGTGTGTGTGTGTGTGTGTGTGTGTGTGTGTGTGTGCGCTCTTCTCATTGGTTTGCAAGAGTTCTCTGTTTCTTTTTTGTTCTAATCATCTGTCATTGTCAATTGTATGAATTGAAGATATTTTCTCCAAGTGTGTAATTTGTCTTTTCACTTTGAGGGATCTTTTTTTTTTTTTTTAATTGGAGTTTAGTTGATTTACAATATTGTGTTAGTTTCAGGTGTATAGCACAGTGATTCAGATATATATTCTTTTTCAGATTCTTTTTCCTTATAGGTTATTATAAAATATTGAGTAGAGTTCCCTGTGCTATACAGTAGGTCCTTGCTGGTTATCTATTTTATATATAGGAATGTGTATATATTAATCCCAAAACTTTGAGGGATCTTTTGATGAATGGGCATTCTAATTATATTTTGCAAACCTTGCTTTTCTAGTTACTACATTTTATGTCCTCTTTAAGAAAATATTTTCCTTCCTAAAAATCTAAAAGATATTCAAGTATATTGTCTACCAGGCATTTAAAATTTTTGATTTTCAGCAAAGTATTTAATTAATATGAATTTGATTTTTGTATATATGGTTTGAAATTGGGATATTTTATCTTTTACTCTAACTTTATTTTTCTTCTTCAAAAATACTCCATTTCTATAAATACATAGTATATGAAACGTTTACACTGTGCCCCCTTCTCTAGAAAGCTGCTGATAGAATTTGGAATGACTGTATACTTTATACATTTTTAACTGTGCTTATTCTCATTTTAGGCATTTCTGCACTGTCAGTGTTTAACCATTGATTTGAAATTTCCAGAAGCACTGTAAATTATTTTTTGCTTATTAGTGGGGAGAAGAATTTCACCTCTATCATCTAAGGTGATTTAATATCTTCCACGTGGATAGCACATCATGGCTTCTTCTGGGTGTTTCCAGGTGGCGCATACAGAAATACAGCATTCTCCTTGGTTCTTCTAATAACAACAATAACAATAAAAATAGTACTTTGATTTTCAATTAGCTTCAGGAACAGAGAGTTGTGCTCTAAGAATTGGATTTTGATAATTAGACTCAGGGACAGTTTGGTGATTTCCAGTATATTCATTAGAATCGTGCTGGAAGCTGAGATATGGCAAACAGATCTTGATTTACAAAGTGACCATCTTTTATTTCTTCTATTAAAACAACAAAGCTATTTTATAACACCACGTTTGTAAGTTGTTATTGTTTTAATAAACGACGTTCTAACAGTTGTTCTTCAATTTCCTGAATATTACAGGTTTAAGTCTATCCAGTTTTCATGAAATAACATACAGTTTTATTTTAGAGATACATACCTTTGTACACTGGTCACAGCTTAAACAACTTTACATAATCTCCACTGACATTTACGTCATGCTGTTTTCTGGTTCTTGAACTGCATAGAGTTTGTATACAGTTGTCCACCTGTGAGAAAACCCTAGCACATAAAAGAAGTTCTTTCTTGTTTAATAGAAATGTAAAGCAGCTAGAGAACCACAGCAGCTATTTAAAATCTTTTCTGCTCTCCTTGAATCTGTAGCTCTGTCTTCACCTCTCTCACCTTCTACTTTATCCAAAGGTGGCTTCACATCGGCTGGGCTCTCTCAGCCATCCTGTTTCTATCAGGGTCTCTCTGACTTCCAGTAGCAACTTCACTGGCCTTTCCTGGAACTGGGGCTGTGGGAGTCCTTCCCCCATAGCCTCCATTTTTCCTCATGCTCTAGGACATCCCAAGCAGAGGTAGAAGAGATCTAGGAAATCTGGTACCTAACTGTCTCTTTGCTCAGCTGCCTCCTGACTTGTTCCTGCAGTTCTCTTAGGCTGGTTTCTACTTTATCAGTTCCCACGTCCTGTGGGAACAGCCCTTCTCTCCCCTTTTAGCATCTAGTTCTATCTCTCCGTCTGTTTTTTTTTTTCTTCTTAACATTTTTTTTCTTTGGCCGCACTCCACAGCATGTGAGATCTTAGTTCCCAGACCAGGGATCCAACCCGCACCCCCTGCAGTGGAAGCCCGGGGTCCTAAACCACTGGACCGCCAGGGAAGTCCCTCTCCACCTGCTTTTTGCCGTAGTACACACACACGTGCACACAAACACACAGACGCGTGCACACGCTAATAGCTAGTGTTTATTCAGTGTAACCACGTGCCAGGGCTGTGCTAAGTGCTTTCCAAGGCTGCTCTTTAGAACAATCTCCTAGTTAAACACTCTTAATTATACCATTTTTGTAGATGAGAAATCTGAGACACAGGGGATTTTGTAACTTGGCCAAGAATATTAGAGGGACACTCGACTGTAGTCACACACCAATCCCCAAATCTCAGGGGCTTCCAAGCAAAGGTTAAATTTCTGCTGTGTCATAGTTGGATGAAGGCACTTGGCCTCCAGGTGGTAACTCAGGGATCTGGAGGGTCTTGTGTGATGCTCTGAGAGCAGTGCCTGGATGTGTCGTTATGTCACTTCCGCCACATGCCGTTTGCCAGAATTTGGTCCCTTGGTCCCTAGAGGTTTTTCCTGGGAAGAGGAGTCAGTGTGGAGAACATTCTCGTGGTCTCTGCCGTGCCAGGTGCACATGCCCATAACCGTTGGGGCCGAGGTTAGAACCCAGGTCCTCTGCCGGGCTCCCAAGCCCATGTTCTTGATCATTTTATTACACTCTTTTCCTGTGTGTGTAGCCGCACTGGGAGCTGAGGACTCTCCTGGTACAAACATGTGATTCAAGACCATGTCATGCTTTCAACTTTCTCATATCAAACGGGACTCTTCTTAAGAGGAGAAATATTGGGCCGTTTTGCCCCAAAGCGGGGACTGGATGCTTGAAAAGAGGCGTTTTCTGTTTAGTTTAGTTCTGAATGTCCTTGAGAAGCTTATGTTTCCAATAGGAAAGCTACATTTCCTTTGTGAGAAGAACTGTTTCCAGGTTGATTAACATCAATTAATTGACCTCTGAAGCTCCAGATATGTGTAGTATAAGAACTCTCTAGCAGTGGGAAGTGTTCTTCCCGTTGAAAATTTATTGCTGTGCTTTCATGTTTGCGAGTCTGATCGTGAGACATGATCTTGTTTGATGAATGAATGAATTCAAGCCAGGTTCTTGTCACCAGAAGACAAAACTTCCCCAAGTCTTCACAGAGACGTTGTCTTGATGCAACACTCACTTCTCTTGAGAAGAGAACGTTTCTTGGTAAGGAAAAATATTATTTTCAGCAAAGAAGCTTCTGCTCCAGATTTGCTAATATGTTGATGTTTTGCTTTAATTTCTACATCAAATGCCAGTACAAAGAGGATTTTTGAGTCATCGGTAATCCAGAAATGTCTGAATACGGTGTGTTGGATGTTGAGTCAATTAAGCAATAAACTCTCTGCTGTAGTTTCCATTTTGATTTTTATTACAATTTCTTGGAAGCAGGAGGTGATTTTTTTTTTTAAACAGTAAGACATTGATGTGTCATATACCTGTGTTGTATAATGTAAGATGAATTATAGATTATGGTCAATCCAATTTCTGTTTTGGGAGGAAATTTTTATCAAGGGTGATTGATAGTTCTCTTGAAATTTTTGGCAATACTTTCAAAAAGAAGGGGGTTGTCAGTAGCACCAAATACTGCGGGAGAATCTAAGAGGAGGTTATTGACTTTGGCAACAGGTTTGTCCAAACCATTGGTGGCCTCCTGTTTACACTGATGTGATAAGGGTGCCTCAAAAGCTTTGAGGTCTCGGGCTTCCCTGGTGGCGCAGTGGTTGAGAGCCCGCCTGCCGATGCAGGGCACACGGGTTCGTGCCCCAGTCCAGTCCGGGAGGATCCCACATGCCGCGGAGCGGCTGGGCCCGTGAGCCACGGCCGCTGAGCCTGCGCGTCCGGAGCCTGTGCTCCGCAACGGGAGAGGCCACAGCGGTGAGAGGCCCGCGTAGTGCAAAAAAAAAAT
>NC_041215.1:129572177-129587864 GCF_002837175.3 Physeter macrocephalus | reverse complement strand
GCTCCGCAACGGGAGAGGCCACAAGAGTGAGAGGCCCGCGTACCGCAAAAAAAAAAAAAAAAAAAAGCTTTGAGATCTCCCTAAAAGACTTCATAAGGGGACAGAAGCCAGGGAGGGTGGCTGAGAGTTACCAGACACGCTGAAGGGCAACACCATATATGGAGACAGTCATAGCTGCTCGGTTTTCACGTGGCCTAGAAGCTTCCCAAGCGACACTGGTTGGCAGTGACCAGGTGACCGGATACGGATGGGCAGGATGTGAGAATCAGTGAGTGGCAAATAAAGGCCGCTCTAAAGATAATGTTAGTGGCACCGTTAGTGTGCAGAACAGAATTAGGAAGGTCTCTTTTCTATTATTTAAAAAAATTATAACATACAATTTAATAGCACAGGCTCTGGAGTCAGAATGCCCTGATCACAAGGATAAATCTCACACAATTAGAACTTAATTATGGGCTATTTCCCATCACCCCACTATCATACTGTGCGGTTCAGAATGAACTTCCTGGAGACTCTGCTTGCTGTCTGAGGTTACATGAGCCCCAAGTGCCAGAGTCAGAAGACCTGGTCCCGTCTAGACCACTACCCGTCCCACTTGACCACAGCCTCTGGAGCCAGCAGTCTCAATCCTGCTTCCATCCTTACCGTTTTCTAGCTGGGCTCCTTAGGCAAGTTACACAACCTCTCTGGGCCTGCTTCTTTGACTTTGCAGGGACTTGGCAACAGCCCTCGTCACGGCTGGTTATGAGTATTAAATGAGAAAACAAGCTCCAATTCTGTTGACACGTGTCTCTAGTACTTAGCCATGGCACATAGTAGATGCTCAATAAAGATTTGTTGAATAAATGAATGAATAGAATAAGGTGAAATTCTATCCAAGGCATCCAGATGTATATCGAGGACTGGATTCCCTTAACTCTCCTCTCTGCCTTCTCTCCCCAGGCTTCTCCCTGTAGCCCACGTATTTTTTTTCCCTCCCACATCAGATTGGGGAGCCTGAGGGCGGCACTGCTGTGTTACATGACTCTTTATTTCTCCATCGCCTGTCAGTGCCACACCTTTTGCTTTGCTCACAGTAGACGTGGAATTTAACTTCTTTAATCAGGATTTATTTTATAAAAGCCTTCTAATTTCAAGAGTGTAATTTTTCCTCCAAGGAGCTATTACTTTTTCTAAAAAGAATAGCTGTGATGCATGTTCAGAACCACCACTGCCAAAATATTATGTATCATACAAAACACTTCTCAGCTGCAGAGCACTTCATTTTTCCAACTAATTGTTGATTTCAGCCTGTTTTTAAAACTCATCATTTCCGAGGTGAGGGGAGTGCAGCATGTGTTCCCATCCCAGCTTTACTCTTTTAAACACTGGGTGTGGCTCAAATCAGCATCAAGGTGCCTTTGAGCGTGAGTTAGAAATGGGTCAGCTCCTCCCGGAGGTGAATCCTGAGTAGAATTTGCTGAGTTCCTACACCCAGTCTCACTTAGCTCGAAGGGTGAGTCCATTGGCAGATGAGTGCAGGTTTGAAGAAGTGGGTTAGTTCAGTTTCAGAATGGAAGGAACCTGGGAACTGCCTCTGTATGTGAAGTGGGGGGCGGCAATGATGACTCCATGAGGGTGGAGGATGTGACCAAGGTCTATAAGCTCACGGGGAAAGTCGGGCTTCTTCACTCTTGTGTCCATCTTTGGGTCAAAGTGTGTTTACTGCAACATTCTCACGGTCTGTGAATTTTCCACTAGTTATGATAGAGCGGGAGGTATGGGCATCTCTGACGGGCTATGACTGCATGGACCTTGATGCAGAGAGGGTGCCAGTTGAGTCCAGGGGACAAAGCAGAGCTGTAGTGTGGCCAGCCTTGGATCCAGTCTCTTCTGCTTACTAACTGTGCGACCTTGAATTGCCCTCCGCACCTCTCTTGGGTTTCCTCGTCTTTAAAATAAGGGCTTGTTGTGAGGATCACGCATGCATTCAACAGTCATTTGTCAAGTGTCCACTATGTGCTCGGTATTTTCTAAGTGCTAAGAACCCCACTGTGAAAGAGCGAAGACCCTGTGTTCATAGAGGTGGTGCGTTAGTGAGGAGATGAGTCAACAATATGCACGTGTGTGTTCTTTGGCGTGTGTGTGTGTGTGTGTGTGTGTGTGTGTGTGTGTGTGTGTGGTCAAGGGAACGCATCATGGTGATAGATGCTAGGAAGAGAAGTAAAATACAGGAAAGAGCTAAAGAACTGGGAGTATGATTGTAGCCAGGGGGATTAGGTGAGGCCTATCTGAAGGGGAAATGCTTGGGTAGAGACCTGACCAAAATGAATAAAATGAGCTTGTGAACAGTGTGAACGGCAGAGGGAGTAGCACATGCAGAGGTCCTGAGGCATGAATGTGCCAGGAGTGTGTGAAGGGCACAGAGCCTAAGAGAGCCAGTGATGAGGCTTGGCTGGGACCAGACCATGCGGGGAGGACAGGGGTTTTATCCCGAGAGTGACAGGAAGCCGTTGGCGGGTGTGAACTGGGGTGGGCCATCTGATTTTCCTCTTGAAGGAGAATACACATAGGGAAGGAAAATTGGGAAACCAGTCAGGAGGCCATTTACTCTCCGGGCAAGAGAGAGTGCCGGCTTGAGCACCATGGTACTGGAAGTGGTGAGTTTTGGATTCAGGGTGTATTTGAAGGGATTGCTGATGACACTTCTGGTGGATTGAATGTGAGGTGGGAGTGGGAGTGGGTAGTTGTGGATGATGCCAAAGCTTTTTTTTAAAATAGCAGTTTTGGGCTTCCCTGGTGGCGCAGTGGTTGAGAGTCCGCCTGCCGATGCAGGGGACGCGGGTTCGTGCCCCGGTCCGGGAAGATCCCGCGTGCCACGGAGCGGCTGGGCCCGTGGGCCATGGCCGCTGAGCCTGCGCGTCCGGAGCCTGTGCTCCGCAGCGGGAGAGGCCGCAGCAGTGAGAGGCCCGCGTAGTGCAAAAAAAAAAAAAAAAAATAGCACTTTTATTAAGATATAATCCACATACCATCGAAATGTACAAGTCAGTGGTTTTTAAAATATATTCACAGAGTTTTGTTAACTGTCACCACAGTCAGTTTTAGAACAATGTTCATCACCCTAACAGCAGCCCTTTCCCCTTTAGCTGGCACTCTGAACCTGCCACGCACACACACACTGCTGCCTAGGTAACCACTGATCTACTTTCTGTCTCTGTAGATTTGCCTCTGCTGGACATTTCATATAAGCTGAAAAATATGATATGTGGCCTTTTATGACTGGCTTCTTTCCCGCAGCATCATGTTTTCAAGGTTCATCCATGTTGAGCATGTGTCAGTATTTCACTCCTTTTTATGCCCGAATAATATTCCATTGCATGGAGACACCACGTTTTGTTTATCCTTTATGCATTGGCAGAATGTGGGTTGTTTCTGCGTTTTGGCTGCTGTGAGTAACGCTGCTGGGAACCCAGCCTCTCATGCTCGTCCTTCTCCTCCAGGATCTTATGCCTCCAAACTTTGTGGTCTTCCTCTCCCTGGCATTGCCCCCTCCCTGTCCCCCATTTCCTTCCCAGCCTCCCGTCTGCAAGGGTTGGAGGTCTCAGTTAAAGCCAGTCCCTCATGGGCTTCCCTGGCGGCCCAGTGGTTGGGACTTCGCCTTCCTAGGCAGGGGGTTCGTGTTCTATCCCTGGTTGGGGAGCTGGGATCCCACATGTCTCGTGGCCAAGAAACCTAGACATAAAACAGAAACAATACTGTAACCAATTCAGTGAAGACTTTAAAATGGTCCACATCAAAAAAAAAAAATCTAAAAAAAAAGAAAACCAGTCCCTCAAACAAGCAATGACTTTGGAAGTCCTTGCTGCTGCTTTGTCTGCTCGCCTTCTCTTCTCCACCACTGCTTTTTGTCCAATCAGTAATTTTCTACCCGCTTATTTAAACTTTCATTCTCTTCATATCATGAATCTGCTTCTCCAGTGTCATTGGTGGTGTCCTTCTCACTGATTTCCAGGGCTTTTTCTTAGTCCTTGTCTCTCTAGCAGCCCTTCTCACGTGGCTTACAGAGCACTGCCCTGTGTCCGTTCTCCTTGGACCTCTCCAGCCGTCCTCCCACCTCTGTGCCCGGTTCCATCTCTAGAGCTCAGTCCTTACCCCCTTCAGCTGCCTTTCCCTGCCTGGGCCAGCAGTCGCTCATTCTGAGCTGTCACCTCTAAGTGAATGGCTTCCAGACCCTTCCTTTCAGCCTCCCGGGTCCCCTCAGCCCCAGCACTTTCACTGGGCTCAGCGTGATGCTCTGCTAACCCTCAGCCCTTCCTGAGACTCAACCCCAGACGCCCTCCTGTCTGCCTCCCACACACGCTTTCAAGCCTCGCTCTCTTCCACGGGCTCCTGTTTCTATCAGCTGTGCCGTCACTGCCCTCATCTCTCAGGCTGGAAGCTCAGTCCTGCCTGTTGACTCCCCCGTCTTGTTTGTTTCTGGACGGTCTCCAGGTTTGCTCTGTTTACGATGATTCCCCATCTGTCCCTGCACGCTGCTTCCTCTTCCATCTCCAGTGCCCTGATTCAAGCCTTGTCATCTGCTGCCTGAATGATTGTGGTAAGCCGGTCACCCTCACCACCATGCCCGCTGCCTCGCTTACGGCTGCAGCGCAGTATTCCAGAAGCCCAGGACTGGGGCGCAGCCGAGCCAAGGGCAAAGCCTCCTCCCACTACGCATCCTCTGTGTGAATGTGGGGAAGCGAACGCCACTGGGTCTCAGCTTTCTCTCTGTGAATCGGGGCGGGGGCGTGACAGAATCCGCAGCCCCACAATGCAGTGGTTAAGTGATGCATGCGGTGTGCTGAGAAGGGTCCCTGGTGCACAGCGAGTGCTGAGTGAATGTCAGCGGCTCTTATTGTTGTTGTTTTTGTGAAGCCAAGAGTCAGATGCCCTGCGCGGAGCACTTCCACTACTTCCTGTGGCCGGAGATGTGGCCTCGGTCCCGCCTGTGGGCTCCCTCTCTGGGAAGCCAACTTGGACCATGTGGGACCCTTAGGACATCCTTTCCTTCTCTCCTAAGGCCCAGGAGAGCTGGGCCTGAGCGGCTCCCTGCCACGTTGCCTGCCTCCAGGCTGGCCTGGCTCTCACGGTCTTTCCAAACAAGCCTCGTGAAGAGCCGAGAAAAGACATGTGAGGAGGAACGAGTGTGGGGTTTGGGGCCTGCGGTCCTGGGTTTAACTCCAGGCAGGGTCACTCACCGATTAAGTTTCTCTGAGCCCAAATTTTCTTGTCTGTAAAATGGAATAATGGTATCGCCCTTGTAGGGGTTGAAGAGAACATGCACACATGTACACATACACGTGCAAACATGCACACACGTATATATACACATACACATGCATGCACACACACACACTTATACACACACAAGCGCACATCTGCATCCACACATACATACGCCTGGCTCAGAACAGGTGATGCATAAAGGGCACCGGTTTGTAGCTTCTAAACACAAGTAAGAGGAAGCCGATGAGAAGGATCCGAGCTTCAGTTCTCTGTCTCTCGCAGAGGCTGTGCCCGTCCTCCTACGCCCCGTTTTGCCTGCCCCTTTGGCCCTCATTCTGTCCAGACCAGAGGCCCCTGTTTCCAAGGAGAAGAGAGGAAAGTCTTAAGCTCTCCCGCTAAGTTAAAGCAAACAAGAAGGGACCATGCTACAACCCTCCTTCGGCATGGCTGCGCTCTGTTCAGAAACCTTCAAAGGCACCATGCTGGTGACCCCGGCTCCTCAGCACGCGGATTTGAGGCTGTCACGGCTTGCCCTGGCCCCAGCCTTCCCCCCCGCCCACTCCAGGCAATCCAGCCTCGTGTGACACCGAATGTGCCTGACTTGGTACTATTTCCTGGCTTTTGCTCCCACTGTGTTTGTTTCCTATGAATGTGTCTTCTCTCCTCATCTGGAGTAAGCTCCCTGGAGGCAGGAACTGTTTCTAAACATCTTTTAGATTCTCCATTTGTGAATGTTCACGCCCCCAAAATTTCTTTCTGAAAGAATGAATGAACACCTCCTCTATAGTTTGGGTTATTACACAAGCTTAGAATTCAACCGATAAATATCTTTAAGGCAATTCCTTACCTTGTCTGCCCCATGGTATAAGTTTTTGATTAATTTAATGTCTTCTCCCTTCTGATTTCAGTTTCTCAGAACATACTTAATGAAAGGTTCTTTCTTGAAATCTCTCCCCCATTGTAACCACTAGATTAGGAGACACAGATGTCATATATAGTCTGGCCTATATTAATATCTCAATTAATACTTCTTATTTGGGTTCTAGGGAAATGGAATGGAAGAGATTATTTAAAAATAGCAATGCATGGTGCTTATGCAGTCATTAATTACTTTGTAATGAGTACCCACAGTGTCCCTGGCTCTGTGCTTGGTGCTGGGGACAGAAATCACCAACACATGCTCTTAAAGAATAGGAAAGTAGATCTGGAAGCTGTGCAGTGACAGGTACAGTAATTGAGCCTAGGGGCTCTCCCACTCATGAAAAGAAAAAACGTGTGTCAACACGCAGCCAGTAAAAGCTTTTTGATGTGATATAGTATTTGACTTTCACGCTCTGATCTTTTTCCTTTGTTATCTGCGTGAGATGTGTAACTCTTAAACGAATAATATTAATATTAAAAGGAAACGTTTGCTGCTGGTTTTCCAGGTCAGTGGTTCTCAAACTGTAGCATGGACCTTGTGTCAGAATCACCTGGAGGGCTTCTTAAAACTCACATTGCTGGGCCCACCCCCAGAGTCTCTGATTCTGTAGGTCTGGCATGATGCTGGTGAATTTGCATTTATGATAAGTTCCCAGGTGATGCTCTGGGGACCACACTTGGAGAACCACTGCTCTCAACTGCCTGTTAAAAACTGAGAGGTCAAACAATATTGGCATAATGCTTGGCAGTGTTAAAATCCCAAGTTATTCATTCATTCAAAAATGTCGAGCCGGGCTTCCCTGGTGGCGCAGTGGTTGCGCGTCCGCCTGCCGATGCAGGGGAACCGGGTTCGCGCCCCGGTCTGGGAGGGTCCCACGTGCCGCGGTGCGGCTGGGCCCGTGAGCCGTGGCCGCTGGGCCTGCGCGTCCGGAGCCTGTGCTCCGCAGCGGGAGGGGCCGCGGCGGTGAGGGGCCCGCGTACCGCAAAAAAAAAAAAAAAAAAAAAAAAAAAAAATGTCGAGCCACCTACAATGCGCCAGGCATGGTGCAAGCTATTATGGATTCAAGGGTGCACTTGAAAGAAATGGCTCCTGCAATTCGGGGTTGATCTCATTCATTACAACTCTCTTGGGAGCCAGGTGTGATCATTATCCCCATTTCACCCATGAGGGGAATGAAGGTCAAAGTCAATCCACTGATGCTCTCACTCAGCTGATCACTGCTTCACCATCCGAGACCTCTGACCCTCCAAACCACTGTCCTTCCCACTGTGCCTCTTGCCTCTGTGCTTATTAGATGTGGTTACTTTTTTTTTCTCCTAACCTCGAGGTTAATTTTTCTCACGCTGCTGAGTGTCAGCTTTCTTTCATGCTTTTCTATCGCATATTCCCATTTTAATTATATTTTACTGATTGCCTTCTGCAGATGGGCCTCCCGTATCTTCCTTTTTTTGCCTTTGGTTTTAAAATGATGTTTGCATTTGCTCAGATGTTTGTTTTTCCCCTGCCAGCAGATCTTCCTAGTTGTTTTATTTTTTCTGTTAAATAATTTCTGCCTTCCTGCTTTGGAATTGGATTCCTCTGAGATTGAATGTCTTGCTGGCGCACAGATTCTGGCTATTTGTTGCTTTGCTTCAGTGTGCTGGTATTAGGCACTTCATCTCTACAGCAGCAGCTGAGGCCCCCCGCCGTCTGCTCTGATCCCCCCAGGGTGAGAGCCGAGGCTGGTGGGCTCCGTCGGTGGCATCAGGCTTTCAGTACAAATCCAGCGCTTCTCCTAACTGCACAGGCCAGGCTATTAAAAGACCAGGAATATTAAAAATAGCTCTCACCACAATTCCCACCCTGGAAGCTTTCAGGACAGCTCTGCAAAGAAACAATTAGATTCTACCTCAGAGTTAAAGTGACTTTTTGTTTCAGGAGAGAAATCATAAAGTAAAGATCATACACAAAAACAGTTGTTTCAGAGAATGTTTAGAAAAACAACTGATCGATTGCCTTGACTCATTTAGCCAACTTTGTTTACACTTCACATAATTTGCCATTGAACTCTGGAAGGTTTACCTTCATTTAAAGAGTACAGCCAGTACATAGTGATTTGGGGGTGCTGAGGGATATAGTTTTTTTGTTATATTGCTATCAATCAAGAGACCTCACTAGGATGTGGTTTTCTCCAAACCATCCTGATATTCACAGGGAAACATAGCTATTTTTTCTCTTTATATACACTGATAAATTTTAATCATATTTTATACTTAAATACAAACTAGTGTAAAATTAAATACTCCCAGGCTACATTAGACCAAAGGTAATCCGGTAATGCACCCACTGAATGAATGATTTGGTTCAGTGCATTTCCTTAAAGGTGTCAAGTCATCTTCCCCATCTGGCAGGCTTCACTCACTAGCACATGCACTTTACTTCATCTGACACCATTTCTCATGGTCAGACTGCTTTAAAAGCACTAAGCCTCAGTCTAGAGCTTTCTCAGTTGTCCCATATGTCTTTGAAAGGCACATGTATCCCGAGGCACAATTTTACTTATATCTTTTTTCTTATATGAGAATGTTCTCCAAAGAGACAATAAAACCTCTGTGATTCCCTAAGAGATCGGCAAGTCCCATAACGTCTGTTTTTGAAGCAATTATTTTACTCATGAATTGAATATCACAATGATAAATTCTTCAGTACCTTAACGTTTTTAGAGTCACATAATTTATTTTAAAATGGTCTTTAACTTGCTAGGAGTTATAAATATTTCTAAGGATTCTGATTTTTCAAAATGTTCTGAAGGTGTTGTTTCCCTGTTCTGTAAAGGATCAGCATCTGTTTAAGGGCAGATAAGAGGCATTGGGATAAAAAGCAAGGGTTTTTAGTCTGAAGGACCAAGGTCTCATTGACCTAAACTGGGGTCTCTCAACTCTGACGTTAGGGATATTTGGGGCTGGGTTACTCTTTGCTGTGGGGAACTGTCTTGGGTATTGTAGGATGTTTAGCAGCATCCCTGACTTCTATGCACTAGATGCCAGAAGCATCCCCAGGGGTGTGACAATAAACAATGTCTCCAGACGTCGTCCAATGTTCCCTGGGGAGAGAGTCACCTGGTGCAGAACCACTGACCTAAGGAATTAAACTTGGATAGGGGCTTTGGCAGGAGAGAGGAGTTCTGTTTCAGATCTGTTGATGCCTATTGCAGGGAACTGTCAAAGGTGCTGAATGCTAGTTGGAGAAGCAAGCCTGAAATTCTGAAGAGGGTCAGCCTGGTTCCGCTCATGGCAGTCTGGCCGAGGGAGCAGGGGAAGGAGGGGCCCTTCAGCAGGGCAACTGCTCCATTGTGTTTTCCCAGATTGGAATTCAGACCACTGCAGAGCACAGGGTGATTTTCGATAGCACAGTTTTGAGATACAATTTTTTATTTTAATAGCTGTGCATTTACTTTAACGGGCAGTAGGAAGAAGAGTAACTAGCACATTTCGCCCATGCTGTTCTGATTTATTATTGCTTAGGGAGGAGCGAAATCTAACTTGAAAGATATAATTGATGTTAGGGGAAAAGCTTTAAGCAACTTAGTTCATTTGTGCCAGGAAATGTTTAAGTGCCAAGGATTCAGCGATTAAGGAGACAAAGTCCTGATTCTCAGGGAGTTTATGGTCTCCAAAGGGAACCAAGAAAGAATATCATTTCAGGTAATGATAAATATGTTGTAACGGAGCATGCAGGAACCCTGGGGGGACCACAGGAGGCTCCAGGGACCGAAGCCTTGATCCCATGGGATCACCTTCTAGGTGGGGAGGTAACCAGTAGATGTGTGTGTTGTTGAGTAGAGGTAAGTGCTAAGATGAAGGATAAGGGAGGGAAAGAGGCACAAGGTCTGAGCAGGTGATTTCTGAGTGGAGACCTGACTAATGGGCCGGGGTGGCCACGGAAGGGCGCAGGGTCAGAGGGAACAGCCCGTGCAAAGTGATGATGGGCCACTAGGGCTGAGGTTTTGTTTTGTTGTTTTCTATTATTAGAGTTCTTCCAGAAGTTTTAATATATTTTAAAATTGTGGTAAAATATACAAGGCATAAAATTTGCAATTTTAACTATTTTTAAATTGTGGTAAAATAAACATAACATGAAACCATTGTAACCATTTTTAAGTGTACAGTGCAGTAGTGTAAGTACATTTTGATATCCTAGAGTGGCTATTACACACAGGGAGGGCTATCTGAAATTATCTTTTGTGTTTGTTTCCTTATAAGAATTAAACTAAGAAATTACAGTGATTCTCAAGCCCTGTCAAACATCTCAATGTGTGTTGCCTTAGCCCTGTCTTTCAACTTAAAATTCATCAAAAAAAAAAAATCAATTTCTCAACTAAACGTTTTAATTGGAATCCTAAGTCTGATAATTGCTCTCATGCACCACACTTTCTCCGTCGTGACACCTTCTTTGCACACAAACACGCTCAGATCAGCCTAACCCAGATGCCAGGTGACAATCCCAGGGCTCAGATCTCTGTCATTGTAGCATCATCTTATTTGGCTCCATCTCTTTCTGGGTTACAAGACTCATCCCACTAAGGGAAGAGCTTTATTATCTCTAGCTAATTGCAGTTCTTGACCCAAATGAATTCGATGTGGTGCTCAGAGGACCAAGGTTGTTTCTGGGAGAGAGATTTTCGGCTGTCTTACAAGACCTGGGCATCCAGGGCAATTCTCATACCAGTGATGAACACACAGGGGCCATCCTTTTCCTTACTGTCTCCATCTACGGTCAGCTCTGGTCTGGACTCTCCAAATGGGGCTGATTTCACAATGCACAGTCCTTGGGTTCAAGAGACATCTTGGGGGCTTCCCTGGTGGCGCAGTGGTTGCGCGTCCGCCTGCCGATGCAGGGGAACCGGACATCTTGACCTAATTGTTCCGATTTTGTTTGTAACCCCCACTAAGATTGCAGCTAACTCCTTCTCTGCTTAGCTGGATTTTACATTTCTTTAGCTCCCCTAAGACATTTGTTCATCTCCCTAATTGGTTCTAGGGGTGACTTTAATGCTATTCTGTTAGGTCCTCCTCTCCTTTATGTAATTCAGTTTTAACTGCTTTTTAAAAAAATTTTTATTTTATTTTATTTATACAGCAGTTTCTTATTAGTTATTTATTTTATACATATTAGTGTATACATGTCAATTCCAATCTCCCAATTCATCCCACCACCCCACCCCCACCCCGCTTTCCCCCCTTGGTGTCCATACTTTTGTTCACTACGTCTGTGTCTCTATTTCTACCTTGCAAACCGGTTCATCTGTACTATTTTTCTAGATTCCACATATATGCGTTAATATATGATATTTGTTTTTCTCTTTCTGACTTACTTCACTCTGTATGACAGTCTCTAAGTCCACCCGTGTCTCTACAAATGACCCAAATTTCATTCCTTTTTATGGCTGAGTAATATTCCATTGTAAATATGGACCACATCTTCTTTATCCATTCATCTGTCGATGGGCATTTAGGTTGCTTCCATGACGTGGCTATTGTAAATAGTGCTGCAATGAACATTGGGGTGCATGTGTCTTCTTGAATTATGGTTTTCTCTGGGTACGTGCCCAGTAATGGGATTGCTGGATCACATGGTAATTCTATTTTTAGTTTTTTAAGGACCCTCCATACTATTCTCCATAATGACTGTATCAAGATGTGCATTTCTCTGATGATTACTGATGTTGAGCAGCTTTTCATGTGCCTCTTGGCCATCTATATGTCTTCTTTGGAGAAATGTCTCTTTAGGTCTTCTGCCCATATATTTTGTGTGTGTGTGGTACGCGGGCCTCTTACTGTTGTGGCCTCTCCCGTTGAGGAGCGCAGGCTCCGTACACGCAGGCCCAGCGGCCATGGCTCACGGGCCCAGCTGCTCCATGGCACGTGGGATCTTCCCGGACCGGGGCACGAACCCGTGTCCCCTGCATCAGCAGGCGGACTCTCAACCACTGCGCCACCAGGGAAGCCCTTCTGCCCATTTTTTGATTGGGTTGTTTGTTTTTTTAAAATTGAGCTGCATGAGCTATTTATATATTTTGGAGAGTAATCCTTTGTCCGTTGATTGGTTTGCAGATATTTTCTCCCATTCTGAGGGTTGTCTTCTCATCTTGTTTATAGTTTCTCTGCTGTGCAAAAGCTTTTAAGTTTCATTAGGTCCCATTTGTTTACTTTTGTTTTTCTTTTTTTTTAAACATCTTTATTGGAGTATAATTGCTTTACAATGGTGTGTTACTTTCTGCTTTATAACAAAGTGAATCAGTTATACATATACATATGTTCCCATATCTCTTCCCTCTTGCATCTCCCTCCCTCCCACCCTCCCTATCCCACCCCTCTAGGTGGTCACAAACCACCTAGCTGATCTCCCTGTGCCATGGTTGGCAATCTGTATATCTTCTTTGGAGAAATGTCTGTTTAGGTCTTCTGCCCATTTGTGGATTGGGTTCTTTGTGATATTGAGCTACATGAGCTGCTTGTACATTTTGGAGATTAATCCTTTGTCTTTTGCTTCATTTGAAAATATTTTCTCCCATTCTGAGGGTTGTCTTTTCGTCTTGTTTATGGTTTCCTTTGCTGTGCAAAAGCTTTTAAGTTTCATGAGGTCTCATTTGTTTATTTTTGTTTTTATTTCCATTACTCTAGGAGGTGGATCAAAAAAGATCTTGCTGTGATTTATGTGAAAGAGTGTTCTTCCTATGTTTTCCTCTAAGAGTTTTATAGTGTCTGGTCTTACATTTAGGTCTCGAATCTCTTTTGAGTTTATTTTTGTGTATGGTGTTAGGGAGTGTTCTAATTTCATTCTTTTACATGTAGCTGTCCAGTTTTCCCAGCACCACTTCTTGAAGAGACTGTCTTTTCTCCATTGTATATCCTTGCCTCCTTTGTCATAGATTAGTTGACCATAGGTGCGTGGGTTTATCTCTGGGCTTTCTATCCTGTTCCATTGATCTATATTTCTGTTTTTGTGCCAGTACCATATTGTCTTGATTACTGTAGCTTCGTAGTATAGTCTGAAGTCAGGGAGTCTGATTCCTCCAACTCCTTTTTTTCCCTCAAGTTTGCATTGGCTATTCGGGGTCTTTTGTGTCTCCATACAAATTTTAAGATTTTTTGATCTAGTTCTGTAAAAAAAGCCATTGGTAATTTGATAGGGATTGCATTAAAACTGTAGATTGCTTTAGGTAGTATAGTCATTTTGACAATATTGATTCTTCCAATACAAGAACATGGTTTATCTCTCTATCTGTTTGTGTCATCTTTGATTTCTTTCATCAGTGTCTTATAGTTTTCTGAGTACAGGTCTTTTACCTCCTTAGGTAGGTTTATTCCTAGATATTTTATTCTTTTTGTTGCAGTGGTGAATGAGATTCTTTCCTTATTTCTCTTTCTGATTTTTCATTGTTGGTGTATAGGAATGCAAGAGATTTCTTTGCATTAATTTTGTATCCTGAAACTTTCCCAAATTCATTGTTTAGCTCTAGTAGTTTTCTGGTGGCATCTTTAGGATTCTCCATGTATAGTTTCATATCATCTGCAAACAGTGACCGTTTTACTTTTTCTTTTCCAATTTGTATTCCTTTCTTTTTCTTCTCTGATTGCCATGGCTAGGACTTCCAAAACTATGTTGAATAATAGTGGCGAGAGTAGATATCCTTGTCTTATTCCTGATCTTAGAGGAAATGGTTTCAGTCCTTCACCATTGAGAATGATGTTTGCCATGGGTTTCTCGTATATGGCCTTTATTATGTTGAGGTAGGTTCCCTCTATGCCCACTTTCTGGAGAGTTTTTAATCATAAATGGGTGTTGAATTTTGTCAAAAGCTTTTTCTGCATCTATTGAGATGATCATATAGTTTTTCTTCTTCAATTTGTTAATATGGTATATCACATTGATTGATTTGCGTATATTGAAGAATCCTTGTGTCCCTGGGATAAATCCCATTTGATCATGGTGTAGGATCCTTTTAATGTGCTGCTGGATTCTGTTTGCTAGTAGTTTGCTGAGGATTTTTGCATCTATATTCGTCGGTGATATTGGTCTGCAATTTTCTTTTTTCATGATATCTTTTTCTGGTTTTGGTATCAGGGTGATGGTGGCCTTGTAGAATGTGTTTGGGAGTGTTCCTTCCTCTTCAATTTTTTGGAAGAGTTTGAGAAGGATGGGTGTTAGCTCTTCTCTAAATGTTTGATAGAATTCACCTGTGAAGCCACCTGGTCCTGGACTTTTGTTTGTTGGAAGATTTTTAATCACAATTTATTTCTGCTCTTATCTTTATGATTTCTTTCCTTCTGCTAACTTTGGGTTTTGTTTGTTCTTCTTTCTCTAGTTCCTTTAGGTGTAAGATTAGATTGTTTATTTGAGATTTTTCTTGTTTCTTGAGGTAGGATTGTATTGCCATAAACTTCCCTCTTAGAACTGCTTTTGCTGCATCCCATAGGTTTTGGATCATAATGTTTTTGTTGTCATTTGTCTCTAGGCATTTTTTGATTTCCTCTTTGATTTCTCCAGTGATCTCTTGGTTATTTAGTAACGTATTGTTTAACCTCCATGTGCTGTGTTTCTAACGTTTTCTTCCCTGTAATTTATTTCTAATCTCATAGTATTGTGTTTGGAAAAGATGCTTGATATGATTTCAATTTTCTTAAATTTGCCGAGGCTTGATTTGTGACCCAAGATATGAACTATCCTGGAGAATGTTCCATGTGCACTTGAGGAGAAAGTGTAATCTGCTGTTTTTGGATGGAATATCCTATAAATATCAATTAAATCTATCTGGTCTCTTGTGTCATTTAAAGCTTGTGTTTCTTTATTAATTTTCTGTCTGGATGATCTGTCCATTGGTGTAAGTGAGGTGTGGTGTTAAAGTCCCCCACTATTATTGTGTTACTGTTGATTTCCTCTTTTATAGCTCCTAGCATTTGCCTTAAATATTGAGGTGCTCCTAGGTTGGGTGCATATATATTTATAATTGTTATATCTTCTTCTTGGATTGATTCCTTGATCATTATGTAGTGTCCTTCGTTGTCTCTTGTAACGTTCTTTATTTTAAAGTCTATTTTATCTGATGTGAGTATTGCTATTCCAGCTTTCTTTTGATTTCCATTTGCATGGAATATCTTTTTCCATCCCCTCACTTTCAGTCTGTATGCGTCCCTAGGTCTGAAGTGGGTCTCTTGTAGACAGCATATATATGGGCCTTGTTTTTGTATCTATTCAGTGAGCCTGTGTCTTTTGGTTGGAGCATAATCCGTCCACATTTAAGGTAATTATCAATATGTATGTTGCTCTTACCATTTTCTTAATTGTTATGGGTTTCTTTTTGTAGGTCCTTTTCTTCGCTTGTGTTTCCCACTTAGAGAAGTTCCTTTAGCATTTGTTGTAGAGCTGGTTTGGTGGTGCTGTATTCTCTTAGCTTTGGCTTGTCTGTAAAGCTTTTGATTTCTCCATCGAATCTGAATGAGATCCTTGCTGGGTAGAGTAATCTTGGTTGTAGTTTCTTC
>NC_041215.1:129553805-129571901 GCF_002837175.3 Physeter macrocephalus | reverse complement strand
ATGTTGTTTGTTGTTTTTCCCTTGTTGCTTTTAATAATTTTTCTTCATCTTTAATTTTTGTCAGTTTGATTACTATGTGTCTTGGCATGTTTCTCCTTGGATTTATCTTGCCTGGAACTCTCTGTTGTTCCTGGACTTGCGTGGCTATTTCCTTTCTTATGTTAGGCAAGTTTTCGACTATAATCTCTTCAAATATATTCTTGGGTCCTTTCTCTCTTCTCCTTCTGGGACCCCTATAGGTGAATGTTGATGTGTTTAATATTGTCCCAGAGGTCTTTTAGTCTGTCTTCATTTCTTTTCATTCTTTTTTCTTTATTCTGTTGCATTGCAGTGAATTCCACCATTCTGTCTTCCAGGTCACTTAACCGTTCTTCTGCCTCAGTTATTCTGCTATTGATTCCTTCTAGTGCAGTTTTCATTTCAGTTATTGTATTGTTCATCTCTGTTCTTTAAGTCTTCTAGGTGTTTTTTAATTCTTCTAAGTGTTTGTTAAACATTTCTTGCATCTTCTCGATCTTTGCCTCCCTTGTTTTTCCGAGGTCCTGGATCATCTTCACTATCATTCTGAATTCTTTTTCTTGAAGGTCTCCACTTCATTTAGTTGTTTTTCTGGGGTTTTATCTTGTTCCTTCATCTGGCCTTTTCATTTTGTCTGTCTTTCTGTGAATGTGGTTTTCGTTCCACAGGCTGCAGGATTGTTGTTCTTCTTGCTTCTGCTGTCTGCCCTCGGTGGATGAGGCTATCTAAGAAGCTTGTGCAAGCTTCCTGATAGGAGGGACTGGTGGTGACTAGAGCTGGGTGTTGTTCTGGTGGGCAGAGCTCAATAAAACTGTAATCCACTTGTTTGCTGATGGGTGGGGCTGAGTTGCCTCCCTCTTGGTTGTTTGGCCTGAGGTGACCCAGCACTGGAGGCTACAGGCTCTTTGGTAGGGCTAATGGTTGATTCCGGGAGGGCTCATACCAAGTAATACTTCCCAGAACTTCTGATGCCGGTGTCCTTGTCCCCACAGTGAGCCACAGCCACCCCCTCACCTGTGCAGGAAACCTTCCAACACTAGCAGGTAGGTCTGGTTCAGTCTCCTATGGGGTCACTGCTTCTACTCCCTGGGTCCTGATGCACACACTTTGTGTGTGTCCTCCAACAGTGGAGTCTCTGTTTCCCCCAGTCCTGTCGAAGTCCTGCAATCAAATCCCGCTAGGCTTCAAAGTCTGATTCTCTAGGAATTCCTCCTCCCGTTGCCAGACCCCCAGGTTGGGAAGCCTGATGTGGGGCTCAGAACCTTCACTCCAATGAGTGGACTTTTGTGGTATAATTGTTCTCCAGTTTGTGAGTCACCCACCCAACAATTATGGGATTTGATTTTATTGTGATTGCGCCCCTCCTACCATCTCATTGCATCTTCTCTCTTTGGATGTGGGGTATCATTTTTGGTGAGTTCCAATTTCTTCCTGTTGATGATTGTTTAGAAGTTAATTGTGATTCCAGTGCTCTCACAAGAGGGAGTGAGCACACGTCCTTCTACTTCGCCATCTTGAACCAAATCCTCTAACTGATCTTGTCTTTATCTCCTGATTTTCCAGATGAACTTCTGCTGCATCTCCATCTCATCCCCCTCCCCTACTAAAGTTAGTTGCTAACTTTCTTCTTAGTAAATTCTGTATTACACGGCAGTTTAAAATTTGCACCATACATCTCTTTCTAGGGCAGGATCATAACTGCTTGTGTTGTATCCAGCATCCCTCTCATGTCCTTGCGTGGTCCTGAGACCACAGCATGAAAACAGTGCTAAAGACTGAAAAGGAGCTGGGCATGTTTGGGAACAACAGAACAAGGCCCCAGGAGGCTGCAGCATTGTGGTCAATGGGGGGAGTGAAGATGAGGAGGCAGGGGCCAGGTCATGGTGTGCTTTTTAGCCATGGGGTAAAGTGTTTGGGTTTTATTCCAAGCTTTTGGTGAAACCACTGGAGGGTTTTAAATATAAAAGTAATAGGATATAAATTATGTCTTAAAAAGATCTCTCTGGCTGCTCCTATGTAGAATTGATTTTAAGAAATCAAGTGTACTCATCAAGAGATGGGTTGGGGGACCATTGTTTGAGCCCTGGTGGGAGGCAGCGATGACTGGAACTAGACAATATGAATGGTGTCATATGGTTGTGATGATAATTTGGAAGGCGGTCCAAGAGTGCTTATGGTTTGGTTATGAGGAGGCCCCTTATTGCTAGCTGGAAGGACAGGAATGGAGATGTTTACTGATATTGGCCTCCATAGTTAGGTATAGACTTCTGTCATTTGGGAACCAAAATGAAGGAAGCTTGTCACTGCTGTGCATTTTTAGGGAAGTGTAAATGACAGTCATATCTTTTCTGCATCCTTCTGTGTCTTTACATAGGCCTTCCTCTGTGTTTTGTCAGCCTTTCCCTTGGGAACTTACAATGTAGATCTTCAAGGCCTGAAATGCCTGAAATACATACATTCGTGTGTGTGCTGGAACAAATCCTCCCTGACACACACCAATGGTCACCGCTTACTACCTCTCCCACCCACTGTGTTGACGCCATCACAGTCTGGCTTGACCATCTTCTACCAGGTCCTCTGGGTGCCTGTCACTGCTTTGGTAGGATAAAGAGATGTTATTCACGATTGGCATAGTAACTTCATTCCCTAGAAAGGGACTAGCTTTCTGCAGGGTGGAAGGAAGAACCCAGGCAAAGCTTTAATGGGCTTTGTTCATTTAAAGTCCTACCAATCCCTCATTTCGTTTTGACTCTGTGGTTATGACATCAAATTAAAAAACAAAAGACACGGGAAGGGAGATCTATAAGGCTTAGGTATCCAGCTCAGAGTATCACATATAGCTCAATGTCAATGATTTGTCTGACAACTGCAGGTAAGTCTCTGCTCTCTGAGGGTCTAAGAAATGACTCACTGGTGTTTAAGAGCCCTTTGAGTCAGATGCATGGTGCTCTTGGTTCCTTGCCCTCTATCTCTTCTCTCCAAGAGCTGGCCTCAGTTGGTCTGTGAGAGCAATGCAGTCAGTGGTGGTACTCCGGGAACTTCCAACTAGCCACTCGCTTGAGGCCAGTAGTAATACCTGGCCCCATGTGGACAAGCATCAGGTCCTGAACTATGGCTCAGCAGATCCATAGGCTGGTTATTGCCCACAGCTGACCAACTGGCCACCTGCAGCTAAGGATGCTGGGTAATCCCCAACATCCCATAACCCCAGCCCTGCCTCTCTGCCTCTCTCTCATCCCTCCCACACTCCTCCACTGTTGTTTTTCATCTCCAGTTATACTGAACTCATAGACATGCCAATATGGGTATACTTTGCAGTCCAGCTAATTACAGAGGGTCTTTTGCTTTATAGTTCTGTGTTTTCCATATTTTAAAAATCTTTAATATAATGATTTTACAATCTTGAGAAAGAAAAACGGAGCTGGAGGAATCAGGCTCCCTGACTTCAGACTATGTTACAAAGCTACAGTAATCAAGACAGTATGGTACTGGGACAAAAACAGAAATATAGATCAATGGAACAGGATAGAAAGCCCAGAGATAAACCCATGCACATATGGTCACCTTATCTTGGATAAAGGAGGCAAGAATATACAATGCAGAAAAGACAGTCTCTTCAATAAGTGGTGCTGGGAAAACTGGACAGCTACATGTAAAAGAATGAAATTAGAACACTCTCTAACACCATGCACAAGAATAAACTAAAATGGATTAAAGACCTAAAGGTAAGACCAGACACTATAAAACTCATAGAGAAAAACACAGGCAGAACACTCTATGACATAAATCACAGCAAGATCCTTTTTGACCCATCTCTTAGAGAAATGGAAATAAAAACAAAAATAAACAAATGGGACCGAATGAAACTTAAAAGCTTTTGCACAGCAAAGGAAACCATAAACAAGACTAAAAGACAACCCTCAGAATGGGAGAAAATATTTGCAAATGAAGCAACTGACAAAGGATTAACCTCCAAAATATACAAGCAGATCATGCAGCTCAATATCAAAAAAACAAAAACAACCCAATCCAAAAATAGGCAGAAGACTTAAATAGACATTTCTCCAAAGAAGATATACAGATTGCCAACAAACACATGAAAGGATGTTCAATATCACTAATCATTAAAGAAATGCAAATCAAAACTATAGTGAGGTATCACCTCACACCAGTCAGAATGGCCTCACCAAAAAATCTACAGACAATAAATGCTGGAGAGGGTGTGGAGAAGAGAAAAGGGAACCCTCCTGCACTGTTGGTGGGAATGTAAATTGATACAGCCACTATGGAGAACAGTATGGAGGTTCCTTAAAAAACTACAAATAGAACTACCATACGACCCAGCAATCCCACTACTGGGCATATACCCTGAGAAAACCATAATTCAAAAAGAGTCATGTACCACAATGTTCATTGCATCTCTATTTACAATAGCCAGGATATGGAAGCAACCTAAGTGTCCATCGACAGATGAATGGATAAAGAAGATGTGGTACATATATACAATGGAATATTACTCAGCCATGAAAAGAAATAAAATTGAGTTTTTTGTAGTGAGGTGGATGGGCCTAGAGTCTGTCATACAGAGTGAACTAAGTCAGAAAGAGAAAAACAAATACCATATGTTAACACATATATATGGAATCTAAAAAAAAATGGTTCTGATGAATCTAGGGGCAGGGCAGGAATAAAGATGCAGATGTAGAGAATGGACTTGAGGACACAGGAAGGGGGAAGGGTAATCTGGGACGAAGTGAGAGAGTAGAATTGACATATATACACTACCAAATGTCAAATAGATAGTGGGAAGCAGCCACATAGCCCAGGGAGATCAGCTCGGTGCTTTGTGACCACCTAGAGGGGTGGGATAGGGAGGGTGGGAGGGAAACGCAAGAGGGAGGGGATATGGGGATATATGTATATGCATAGCTGATTCACTTTGTTACACAGCAGAAACTAACACAACATCGTAAAGCAATTATACTCCATTAAAGGTGTTAAAAACAAAATAAAGTCACACGAAAAAAACCCAAATATATAATGCTTCTAAAGCTTGGAAACAGAAAGCAATGGTATAGTGACTGATCCTCGAGCAGTGTTCTTCATTGGAGGGGACTATTGGCATTTAAGTGAGAAAACTGTTATTCTGGACCATTTTAGGCAGTGCAGGCCTTCAGCATCTCCACCATGGGATGCCAATGTGACCCCCTAACCATTATGACAATCCCTAACATCCTCACATCACAAACGTGGATTATCCTCTTGGATTGAAATCTTACTAAACTTGAGTATGATATTGGAGCATTTAACAGCACTGAAGATTCACCTTGCTTATAGTTTTATTTAATATTAGATCTACTAGGGAATTCCCTGGCTGTCTAGTGGTTAGGACTTTGCCCTTCCACTGCAGGGGGCCCGGATCCAATCCCTGGTCAGGGAACGAAGATCCTGCAATCCGCGCAGAGCGGCCAAAAAAAAAAAACACAACAATTTAGATCTGTTAGATAAGAACAAATTAAAGGCATGGGAGGATTTGTGTATTATCAGACAATGTGGTTCTTAAAAAGGAATTGTTGATATTAATAAATATAGAGTGTTTAACGAAATTTGTAAATGGGACCAGACATTCATTAAGGAGGCCATTAAAAGTGATCTTTTCAAAATAAATCTCTTTTAGTTAGGGATGCATAATGAAGTCTTTATAGGTGACAAGAAATTTTCTTTACGATACCCACAGGGATGATATGGAAGTATGAGGAGACTAGATGAAATTAAATGGACAAAATGTGAATAATTCTGAATTTTGACATTTTATTTGAAAATATATTAACATAAAATTGTTATATTAAGACATTATGTTCTGAATTTTGGAGTAGATTTTTGTCCCGGTGTTTGGATTTTTATTTTACATGATTATCTTACTCTTCTCATACCCATGAATTAGCTACAGTCCCCTAGACTGTTTTAAAGCCTCTAAGGAAGAGTAGGATTGCAAACAGTGGCCTCCATGATCACAGTCTGTAATTTAGACTAGTTTGGCAGGTCACTGAAGCTCAGGCCAATCATCTCTCTCCTAACATTGATTTATTTTTGCAAATACAAGTGCTAATGACAGTCTTTTAAAACTAATAATTCAGAAAGACAAGTTTTTAATGTACTTTATGTACATCCTGGAAAGCAAAAAATGTTAGAGTATGATTATAATTTTGTAGGAAATATCTGTACATAAACATTTCTGATAGGAATTATCTCCAAGGCTGTATTAATAATTCTGTCACTCAAATAACATAACTAAGGGTAACTTTTTCTATTTTAAATCTTGTATTTTCCAAATTTTCTTTCATAATCATTTTGCACTTTAAACTAAAAAACATAATCGCGTGTTATTCTTTAAACTTGCCTTTTGGGGGGGCTTTGTTTTCAAAGTTAACAAAGCATTTGGAATTTATTTGAGGCTTCTCAGCTGCATGGGTATTCCAATAGGTACAAGTCCTTATTTTCTCATCACACATATGTGGTTACGTTATTACCCAAAAAAATCACCACTGGAGGCTTGCTTCACCGAGAAAATTTACTGGCTTGGGTTTGTGCTTCAAATTAGAATTAAGATGCATATAGTCATGTGCTTAATATTATATGTGTCTCAACCTTTTTGTCTTTAAAATGAAAGGATAGGGCGTGAATTGAACACCCAGGGTCTTCTAGCTGTAAAATATAAAAAGTTAAAAAATTTTAATACCTACCTGGCAATTTTCCTAGTGGTTTTTTTTAATAGGTACTGGGATGACCTTGGGAAAGTGACCCTCATCTCAGTGGTCAAGCAAGACATTATAGAGCCTATTTTTCCTTAGATCAGAAGGAAAGGACAGTGGTCTTCACGCTCAGTTTCTGAAGATTCTGACTAATATTTCAAAATAAAATTCGGAACTAACGTTGAAAAAAGTATCTCTTTGCATAAAGATTTTTTTTTTTTTTTTTTTGCTGCGTTGGGTCTTCGTGGCTGCGCGGGCTTTGTCCAGTTGTGGCGAGCAGGGGCTACTCTTCATTGTGATGCGTGGGCTTCTCATTGCAGTGGCTTGTCTTGTTGCGGAGCATGGGCTCTAGGCGCGCGGGCTTCAGTAGTTGTGGCACGTGGGCTCAGTAGTTGTGGCTCCTGGGCTCTAGAGCCACAGGCTCAGTAGTTGTGGCGCACAGGCTTTAGTTGCTCCGCGGCATGTGGGATCTTCCCGGACCAGGGCTCGAACCCGTGTTCCCTGCATTGGCAGGTGGGTTCTTAATCACTGCGCCACGAGGGAAGTCCTGCAATAAAGATTTTTGCAAAGCAAATGACTTTTGAACTATGATTCTAAACAGCTCTGATTGTTTCTTGTTGTAAAAACAAATTAGATCAAGGATCACCTGGGAGACTAGCTTAATGCTGCTGCCTTGGTTGGATGGGTACCAGTTGACTCCATCAATTCATGGGATGGTTCATCAGAGTTTTGGGACAAAATATTTTATAAATGTCTGTCTTGTTTTGTTCAGGTTATACTGGAGAGCTTTGCCAATCCAAGATTGACTATTGTATCCTAGACCCATGCAGAAACGGAGCAACCTGCATTTCTAATCTCAGTGGATTCACCTGCCAGTGTCCGGAAGGTAAATATTATTACCCCAGGAATAACTTATGTTTTCCACTGTAAATCATACATTAATTTGATGCCCTTGTACTTCAATTTTCTGAAAAATCTCTACTCAAGAGAACTTCCTGTTTTGTTCCATTCACAAAACAAGATATAAGATGGTCCTTTCCTTTTAAGCTCTGTGCTAGAATAGCTTGGAAATTATGTCTGAATAGTAGACATAATCTCAAAATTTCTGCAATTTTCATTTATACGTTGAAAATGAATATAACAAAATGGAATTTCTTTCTAATGGCAAATTTCACTTGCTAAGATTCCTATTTTTTAAACTATGCATTTTGTTTACGTTAAAAAAATTTCAACGTAAAGTTCACCTGTTTTTGTCTTTAAATCAACTTTATAACATCTTGGAGACTTCTAGTCCCCTGGAAAGCTGCATCTTTAGAGCTACTTTTAATAAGAAAAATAGTTGTACTGTTTTCAGTTTCACCCTGAAGAAGCAGGCAGATAATCCCAGCTATGGAACTGGTGTTCAAGGAATGATTTTGTACTTGGAGGAAGTTTTGTTCCCATTTCTGCTTGGAGGGATGTTATGGAAGGGATTGCTTTAAACCTTTAATATCGTAAGAATAACATGATATTAGAGGTGTTTTTCTCCCCGCTAAAATAATCAGGAGCATGTGAGCTCCTGACCCACAGAAGTGACCTTGACAACTACATAGAGTAGGCTGACATCCTTTGAAGCGATTAAATGTAGCATCTGCGTGTATAAGGAAACATCTCTGTACTCAGAATAACCTGGACTGCCCCTGGCTGAGAGGCTGGAGTGGAGCAGTGGTACGGATGGGTGTTGATAAAAGGCCACCGACCTCCTGGGTAACCCGAGGGCTCAGGGTTGCCAGGAGGGGCAGCCCCTGTCGACAGTGCCTCGTACCCTTCATGTTGGGAACACTGAACAGTGGCTAAGGAAGTGACTTCTGTGTCCTGGCTTCTGCTCCCCTGGGCAGGGGCAGCAACGAGTGGCTGTGGCTCTTTTGCTTATCCCCAGGCTGTGTGTGCTTGTGATGGATGTGGTTACCATGATGATGGAGTTATATGTGCTGGGCCATCTCCACTCTTCACTTGAGTGTCTTAAGCAAATGGGAAAACCGGAAACGTTGGCAGGAGGATGACTGAGTCAGCGGCACCAATTGTCACCCAGTGTACAGAGCGCTGGGCAGTTTCTTACAGCTTTGCCACACCCTGGGTTAGTTGTTTGCCATCTAGCTCTGGTTGTAGGCTGTGCTTAGGGTCAAGGGCGGGCTTCAGGGTCAGCGGCTGATTGACTGCTGACAAATCATTAATTCCCCAACCCCATCCGATCCTCCTTTCCCTTTTCTAGTGAGTATGTGTGGTGAGGACCCTGCTTCCCTCACAGGGACGTTTTGAGATCGAATGGGATTTTGGGGGAGAGGTCTTTGAAAGCTCCAAAGTGCTTTATTATCATTGTTCTGATTGCTGCCAGGGAGTTCAGATGCCAGCCCAGAGGCTCTGAGAGGAAGTGACTTGCACAGAGTCACACTGGTAGTAAAGGATGACGCTTGAACCAGAGCCCAGGAATTTTGTGCTCACTCATGCTCCGTTTTCTAGTTGATAAAGATTTGCCAAGCACATCCTACATGCCAGGCACTGAGCTGGGTGCCGGGCCCTAGGGTTGGCAGAGCTGAAAGGGCCCCTCCCATGGTGCAGACACAGATAAGTCCATAGTTTCAAGCAGGAATCGGTGCCTTGAAGACGCACAAGGACCTGCTTAGCTTTGGGGACCCGGGAGAGATGTCCACGTGTGGAGACCCTGAATGACGAGAAGGAGGAGGCTGGCGCAGCTGAGGGCATCACCGAGGAGCAAAGGGAAAGGGGAAGAAAGTGGGTGACGACGGCTGAGTCCTCAGGGCTTCACAGGGCTTTGTGCGTGGTTGGGGCACGTCATATGCCACGCAGACGGGAGGGCAGAGGCTTAGGTTTGAAGCCCGTTTTGCCTCTTGCTCACCAGCTCTATGCCTGGGCAAGCGGTTTCATACTTCTCTGTGTCTCAGTTTTTTAATCTGTAAAATTGGGACAATGACAACGCCCACTTCCTAGGGCCCCTGAGGATGGAATGAGAAGATGCTTAGGTAAAGTGCTTAGCACAGTGCCTGGGTAAGGGCTCGGTAAGTATGAGGCACCTTATCATGACTGTTTTCCTAATAATGATTACTATTAAACGACTGAAAAATGTAAACAGGAATTTGACATTTTTCTTGTGGAGCAGCGTGGAATGTGGGTTGCAGAGAGACAAGACTGGGAGTAAGCAGAAAAGTTCGGGGGACTGTTGTAGAAATCTGGGAAATCGATGTTGACTGCTAGGAAGGGAAGGTAGAATTTGAAAAGGAGAGAAGCTGATGGATTGCGGAGAACTTGGCAGGGAAAATGGAGGGGCCTGGAGATGGACGGGCTATGGAGGGGGAGGGACAGTGACGGGGCAAGTCTGCGGCTTCTCTTACTTTACGGTTGGTTGTGCCATTTATGGAGAAAAAGAAACATGGAGGAAAAGTGTTCTATTTTGGACACGTTGAGTGTGACATTCAGGTGGAGATGGCAGCTGGGTAGTTGCTGTGAGTCTGGAAGTGAGCGGGGATGTCTGGGCCAAGTCTGTACACAGAGACCGTGGTCTATAGGTAGTCATTTAAACCTGGCCATCAATAGGGTTGTCTAGAGACCTTCTCCTCTATCCAGTAGCCTGTCAGTTCCTCCATGCTGTCTTGATAAAGCCTAGAGAAGATGTGATGATCTAGAATTGAAATGATGGAGATGAATTTCCCAGCAAGTCTTCATATGAAGGCTTTCATCCGGAGGTTTACCTTCACTGAAGACTGACCAGGGAAAGTGGCTTCAGTTATAATGCGGAAGGTTTCATTGTGATGTTTTGAAGCCTCCCAGCGTCCAGCATTTTAAAAGCAGCCCCTCCCACTGACCTGTTCTTAGGGTGCTTTTTGTAAAACTAGTATTTACAGAGCACCTTGCACTTAGAAAAAGCCTGCGTCTCCAGGAGTTTTCTCATATCAGCCACGCTGTGAAAACAAGTTTGAAAGCGTTTCAAGTCCACACAGTGTTCTAAAGTTTAGAGCCAGCACTTGACCCTTGCCTGCCTCCTTTTCTTTCTTCTTCCCCGCACCGCCCGCCCCCCACCCGCTCCCTCAGTGATTAACATTTTGGAATGTTTGCTTTGTATTTACATATATAGTTTGTCTTTTTGCAAAGTAATTTGAAAGTAAATTATAGGCATCATCACATTTCATCCCAAAATAAATCAGTTTAAGAACAGAATAAATCAGAATAAGAACATTCTCCTTGATGTCTACAATACCACACCAAAGAAAATAAGTAATTATTTCCTAATATTATTTGCTCTCTGCCCCATTTTCACTTGTTCCTTTGCATGTTTGTGTTGATTCTGTCTGCCCTGTTTCCCTGTGATATTCTTTGAGGGTGGGAAATGTATTTTATTCATCTCTCTCTTATTAACTCTCATTATCCTATCATGGAGCTTTTAGTTCCATATTTTATGTTAGTAGGAGGTTAATAAATATTTGTATATTAATTTATTTTAAAAGTCAACACTTAGAAGTCACACTATGCTTAGTAACTCATTAGAAGGTTACAATACTATGAAGCAAATTATATTAATATTTCCATTGAACAGATTGAGAAACTGAGGCATGAGAGGGTAAATAACTTGCCTGAGATCATATAGCTAGAAATTGAAACCCAGGTGACTTAGCACTAACATTCTTAACCCTTGGCCTATACCATCTCTGAATATATTCTTTAAAGTAAATTTTATTTTTATTTTTATTATTTTAAAAGGTGGTCTTTGTAACCATAGTCATGAGTAAAATAAATTCAGTTTGTTGGGTTTTAAAACTTCTAAATGTCACTGCTTAAAAATCTTAAGTCTGGAAAAAGCTAGAAAAATTATTTTTTTCCTTTTTTTTTTTTTTTTTTTTGTAAGTGCAGTGAAATCCTTTTACAATAATCTCTCCCAGTCCAGAAAGCTATTAAAACTGGTTTTCCCTCTGGATAGTGCTTTCAACACTGCTTATTCACATCCTTGCTCTTTTCTGTCCTTTTCATCTTCATCCTATTTCCTTCAAGGATCCTTTTCCATCTGATCTGGGCTGAGTCCTTAGAGGTTAAATTTTTTCCTGGGTACCCATCCCTTTTTAACCTCTCTCCAAAAGTTCAAGGTCGGGGAGGCCTGAGAGACAGCTTGTACAGTAATTATCACATGAGTTCTCCTTCTGGAAGGTATTCACTCTTCTGTACTTACATTTTTATCCTTCATCAACGAGCCCTGTCTTTTCTTTGAATTTCTACTTAATTTTAGCTAGGTCCATATTTGAAAAGTGCAGTTTCAGATTCTGGTTAGAGTGGGATTGTTAAGAAACAAAAGTAAACTTGTCATGAGTGTTTTCTTATTTTTAACTTATTGAAAACAACAAAGGTAAATAATTGGGAGCTGGTTTTATTGCCTCTGTATATATATATATATATATATTTTTTTTTTTTTGGTGTTGCGGGTAGGAGTTCATTAATTAATTAATTTATTTTTGCTGTGTTGGGTCTTCGTTTCTGTGCGAGGGCTTTCTCTAGTTGTGGCAAGCGGGGGCCACTCTTCATCGCAGTGCGCCGGCCTCTGACTATTGCAGCCTCTCTTGTTGCGGAGCACAGGCTCCAGACCTGCAGGATCAGTAGTTGTGGCTCACGGGCCTAGTTGCTCCGCGGCATGTGGGATCCTCCCAGACCAGGGCTCGAACCCGTGTCCCCTGCATTAGCAGGCAGATTCTCAACCACTGCGCCACCAGGGAAGCCCCTGTATATATTCTTTACATTGATATTGTCTTTATGTTTGGTTTAGAACTTTGAGGTCCTTAAATTTTGAACTAAATGCATTTTTAGTCTGAGGAGGACTAATTGTAAATACTTACCATCACCACTTATTGGTATTTAAATATGTATATTTAAATATATGAGTATTTTTGAATACACAAATAAGTAAAATCTGTGTATTACTGTCTAGCCATCGTCTTTGCTTCAGCATCTCATTAAAAAATTTTTTCCTTTGAGAATTAGAAGTAGAACAAAGAATAAAAAGAAAACAGTGGTGATAAAAGCATTCAACAGTAAAGCACATTTGTCGGCCCTGCCTGTGTGACCATTTGCATCGTGCTGGCACGTCTCATAGAATCTAATGACCTTCCTGACATCCACCTATTAGAGAAGGCATACGGTAATCAGAGACAAAGTGCACATAGGGGGCTTCATGACTATTTTGAAGACATATCATTTGATCTAGTGTATCTTAAAAACATGAATGTAAAGACGTTTTCTGGTGTGACACCCTTGGCTAGGATTACAGATAAATAAAATTTGGATGAACTGCTGTTGCATTACAGTTATGACGGCAAGTATTGCAACCAGGTAGAGGACTCACATTCAGTCCTCTCACCCTTAGAATGCAGCGTTGGATCCACTATCAGACATGCAGATCTTTAAAAATATTTTTTAATTTTAATGAAGTTTAGTTGATTTACAATGTGTTAATTTCTGCTGTACAGTAAAGTGATTCAGTTATTCATATATATATACACACATATATGTATATATACGTATATATATATATATATATATACACACACACATACATTCTTTTTCATATTCTTTTCCATTATGGTTTATAACAGGATATCGAATATAGTTCCCTGTGCTACACAATAGGACCTTGTTGTTTATCCATTCTATATATACTAGTTTGCATCTGCTAATCACAAACTCTCAATCCATCCCTTTCCCACCCCCTCCCCCTTGGCAACCACAAGTCTGTTCTCTATGTCTGTGAGTCTGTTTCTGTTTTGTAGATAAATTCATTTGTATCATATTTTAGATTCCACATGTAAGTGATATCATATGTTATTTGTCTTTCTCCTTCTGACCTACTTCACTTAGTATGATAATCTCTAGGTCCATCCATGTTGCCACAAATGGCATTATTTCATTCTTTTTTTATGGCTGAGCAGTATTCCATTGTATATATGTACCACATCTTGTTTACCCATTCATCTGTCAATGGATATTTAGGTTGTTTCCATGTCTTGGCTACTAAATAGTGCTGCAGTGAACATAGGGGTGCATGTATCTTTTCGAATTATAGCTTTGTCCGGATATATGCCCCGGAGTGGGATTGCTGAATCATATGGTAGCTCTATTTTTAATTTTTTGAGGAACATCCATACTGTTTTCCATAGTGGCTGCACTAGTTTACATTCCCACCAACCGTGTAGGAGGGTTCCCTTTTCTCTGCACCCTTTCCAGAATTGTTATTTGTAGACTTTTTAATGATGGCCATTCTGACTGGTGTGAGATGGTACCTCATTGTAGTTTTGATTTGCATTTCTCTAATAATTAGAGGTGTTGAACATCTTTTCATGTGCATGTTGGCCATCTGTACAGACATGCAGATCTTGTAACTTGGAAACTCCATTGCCAAGCGTGGACAGCTGGTGTCCTTCTGTGGCCTGGAGCTCAGGAGACCCGAGTCTGGGCTTGATGATGAGTGGGAGAGTGGAGTGGTTATGAATGTGGGTTTTTTGGGTCACACTGCTTGGGTTTGAAGTCTGGACCCACTTCTTTTACAGCTTTTTGCTTCTCTGAGGCTCATTTTCCTCATTTAGAAAAGGAGAATGATAGTAGCATATCCTTTATCAGCTGGTATGAAGAACAGAAAAAACCCTAAAAACCCTTAGCACTGTTGTTGGCAAATAGTAAGTGTTGAACAAATGTTAGGGGTGATGATGATGATGATGATGATGGGGATGATGGTGATGATGATGGTGATGATGATGATGGTGATGATGGTGATGATGATGGTGATGATGATGGTGATGATGGTGATGACGATGATGATGATGATGGTGATGGTGATGATGGTGATGGTGATGATGGTGATGATGGTGATGAATATAGTCCCATCACCTTGGGTGGGTCATGTCTTTTTTATCTCTTCCAGCCATGCTTCCTTGTTGTAAAAGGGTTCACTATTACCTTTAAGTGTCCCTACTCCTAATCCCTTGCTAAATCAATAAATCCATCTTGTTGTTTCAAGCAATGTTTATAGAGAAAAGTTTCGTAATCTCTAAGGAAGGCCTGAGTCTAAAACTTAATGTTAGCCTGAAGGCCCTGTAGGTTAAATCCCATTGCAAGATGCTCCAAGGGTTCATCCAAACTATTTTTGTTTATCTACATTTTATAACCTTGAGTAATCTAGCCGTATAAGTTCTTTTGTCCAACTCAAATGTCAGGGTAATACCTTTCATCTTAAAGGGATTTATAGGCAATAGCCACACATGTCATAAAAATTATCTCTGAGATAATGTGTATTGTTCAGAAACTGGCATGTTACCCAATAAGGATTTAGGAGTTATATAGTTCTGGGATTTGGTTGTTTGCCCCAGTATCCTGGTATGTAGGATTTGGTGAAAGTACTCTCTTAGGATCATATAAAACTGCATGTATTTATTTAAGAAATGTGCAACATGTCCTCATAAAAGCCCCAAATAAAATACTGTTCTTATTCTTTTAAAATTTGGCATTATCTCTAAATCACCACTTCATTTAGGAATCATAACAGCTGAGGCCCTTGGAGTTCCAAGTGGTATATAGTTTCATCTTTTGGAAACAAAGCAGGGTATTACGACTTATTAAGTGTGAGTAAAATTTTATTTCTGTGTTTGGTGCATGATTAATTTTTGATTTATGGCTAAGTTCATATTTCCTTTTTGTTCTTTTTCTTTTCTTTTTTCCACATAGCACAGTTTCTGTGAGATTGTTTCAAAACACTGCAAGGAATTCTGTCTGTCTGCTTCTCCCATTAGCAGTGGGGACCAGCTGCACTCATTTTAGGGAGTGATGGGTCCTGTTCCTCACTTTTATCTCTCCTTCCCCTCTGGGAACCGTTCTGATGCTCTGTTTAGTGCTGGCAGATGGCGGTTGGAAGTTACAGTGTGATGAGTGAATGAAGAAATAAATAATGATAACTTGGTGCTTTTCTCTTTAAAAAGAGGTAGGCTGTACCTAAACAGGTCACCACAAATTCTGATTTCTTAAGGTGTGTGTCTAGACATGCACATAAAGATTATTGGGCATTATTTCAGGTAAATGCCTTGAACTTCAGCTCTTTCTCTCTTATGGCTAATCACTGTAATCACACAGCAGCAGCAGTAACAATAACTGTTGTGATGATACTGGCCGCTCGTTGAGTGCCTTAACTCTGTGTTAAGCACTGTGTTTGGCACTTGAAGTTATTATTCAACAAAACATAGCAGTTAACAGCTGGGGCTCGAGCAGACTCGCTGCTTGAGTTTGAATCTGTTTGATCACTTAGCACTTGGTGACCTTGGGCAGGTAAACTGAAATCCCCTATACCTTATTTTCTGCATTTCTAGAGGGTGGGTGGTATTACTATCTACCCAATGAGTTGTTATAAGAACTAAATGAGTATACGGTGCACAGAAAGTGCCTAGCAGAGAGTGAGTGATTAATACGAATGCCACTATTTAATCCCCACAGCTGTTGGACAAGGCAGATCCCAAGGCTCTAGGTCTCGGTGGACCCAAGGTACAAGCCCAGCTTTGTCTGCTGCTGGAGTCCGTGTTCTCTCTGCTGCACCAAGCTCCTTCTCTGATCAAGTTCTGCCTTGTGCGAGAGCTATTTGGGTGCGTGTCTGCTTTTTCTCATGGGCCTCTAGACTTCCTCAAGGCAGTGATGCTCAACTTTTTTTGTATCCATGGAGCACCTGGCACTAGAGTACCTGTGAGTCAGGTTGAACGCATGAATAGGTAAATAGCTGGAAAGAGTTGCAGCAGTATTATTTTATGTGGGAGGAAACTGTAGCCAAGATGGAGTAACCAGTGTTCACTACTGTAACCAGGTGACCCTTACTGGTTAGGTTCATTGCGAACTTAGTAACAGCAGTGGTGAGGCAAGGGTTTGGATCTCCTCCTTTCAGTGCCCCCATTCGTGTATGGTTTAGGGGTCACCCAGAGACACGGGAAGAGTTCAGATAAAGACTTTGGGGGCCCCCTTCTCTGGTTCTCTTCTTCCCCAGGACCTCCTCACTCCTCATGGGGTGACTGTCCTGGGCTCCTTCCCGGGGTTCCTTTGGACAGAAAGAGCAGGTCTGATGCTAGTGTCTTGGTCTCCCTGGGCCGTAGTCCCAGCTGAGAAAGCCTGCAGGGGGGGCTCCCCAGACATGGAACTCAGCCCATGCTGGCTGCTGCTTCCATGTTTGGACTCCTCTTTAAAACTTGCCTGCTTTTGTTCACTTTCAGAGTCATGAGGTGGGTGTAGGGTTTTTTGGTCTGGAGTTTAGAGTTATTTGTGGGACAGTCTGTTTGTTCAAACCTTACTTTTCCATATCAGAAGCAGAATGTCCATATAATTGTTCTTAAGAGCGACAAAGATGCTTTGCCGTAGAAATACAAATACCCTAGAAATAAATGGAATTTTTATTTTTTCTTGCAGCAGATTTTATCTCCTTATACATTCCCCAACTCTACACCATAACAAGCGGAGGAGGCTAGAGTGAAATTTTTGTCAAACTTGGAACAAAATACCACACGATACAGTCCAGGGTCTGATTCTGAACTATTCAGATCTAGGCTCTGACTCCTACAGCATATTAAAGGGGGACTGACAGAGAGACTGAGGCCTGAGAGAAATTGAACAAATAAAGCTGGGCCAGTAAAAGGATGCTTGTTTATGACCTTATCATATTTTATTTTTGATTCAGTAAACTTTTCTTCGACTCTGTTTTTCCAATCTAGTTCTCATTTCATGTGACCTAATATTATATTGAGAAAAGGCAGCTGAAGATAGATACTTAGGCTTCTCCTTCTTAATATAACCCCTTTCTGCAGGTATTTCCCCTCTGTTCTTCTTTTATGTTTTTATTCTTATTTTTGTGGGGGTGTAGTTGTTTTACAGTGTTGTGTTAGTTTCTGCTGTACAGCGAAGTAGAGTTCCCTGTGCTAGACAGCAGGTTCTTATTATCTATTTTATACATATTAGTGTATATATGTCAATCTCAATCTCCCAATTCATCCCCCCCCACTTCCCCGTGTGGTGTCCATACGTTTGTTCTCTACATCTGTGTCTCTATTTCTGCCTTGCAAACCAGTTCATCTGTACCATTTTCCTAGATTCCACATATATGCATTAATATACGATACTTGTTTTTCTCTTTCTGACTTACTGCACTCTGTATGATAGTTTCTAGGTCCATCCAGGTCTCTACACATGACCCAGTTTCATTCCTTTTTATGACCGAGTAATATTCCATTGTGTGTGTACACACACACACACACACACACACACACACACACAC